>NC_138564.1:6815745-7341219 GCF_964273705.1 Natrix helvetica
GCTTGGTGGAACTCTCCCAAGTTGTTTAAAAGAGTACAGTCAGGAGCAGATGTGCAAAATTGTAAACAGCTCGCTCATCATGAAGCTTTCTGATCAAGTGGACCCGTCCCTTATAACCCTAAGCTTATACACGGATGTTCCTTTTGGAAGAGTCCCAGGGTCATATAGAGAGACAACCCAACTGTTCCTGGATGACCGTATGCAAATATCTGAAGGGTCTTCCCGTAGAAGATGTGATAAGCTGATCATCTGTTGCTCTTCGGAGGTCTTCACAGAAAGGAGATATTTTAACATTTTAATTATCATATTTTTCAGAGTACAAGATACACTTCCCCCCCCCCCAAAAAAGAGGGTGAAAATCTGGGTGTGCCTTATACACCAAATGTAGCCCCACTCACCTGCCGGCCCCCACCCTTTGGCCTCTGCCTCCCAGCAATTTGCCTCCTTGCAGCAAACAGCAAACAGACTGTTTCAGCTTCAGCACAGCCTGATTAGCACAAGCAGCTGATTGTTGGTTGGATCGACCTCCCGACCATCAGCTGTTTCAGGCTGCAGGAATTGCCATAGCCTATTGCCACCTTCCGCGTGCCCCATTTTTGGCCTCTGCATCCCATTTCTGGCCTATTCCGATCGCCACCACCCAGAACGGGCGGAAAATGGGGCATGCGGAGACCTAAAATGGGGTGTGCGGAGGCTGAAAATGGAATGTGTGCTGAAACTGAAAGTGAAACAGGCTGTTTGCTGCAAGGAGGCAAATTGCTGGGAGGCAGAGGCAGATTTTTTTTTTCTTGTTTTCCTCCCCAAAAGCTAGGTGCGTCTTATACTTCAAAAAATATAGTAAATATTAGGAAGACTTTCGCGGGGGTGGGTGGACATATAATGGGCAGCAGAGGCCATTCAATAATTCCCTTCTAGGCCATTCAATAATTCCCTTCTAGGCCATTCTTTTCTTGGCCTTCTTAATCCATTTAGGCTGCCTTCTTCCCCCGTGCCTGCATGTTCTACCTCTAATGGGTTTTTTGTACTGTCGGAAGGGCCCTGATTGATTTCAAGTGAAGCAAAAATAATTCCACCTCCGTTTCAGGTGGAACAGAAAGAAAGAAAGCATGCTTTAAAACCAGAGAGAGGGAAGGGAAGGGAAAGGAGGAATAATTCCCCGATTCTCCCTTTGTTTAAAGTTGCTTTTTTAGGTTCCTTGACAAGGAAGGAGGCTGAGGAATAAAAAGAAATGTAACCTTCGTTTTTCCATTCACTCTCAATTTCCAGAAAAAGTTCGTTTTGGGGGAACGACGTGTATATGTGTAGAAAATGGCAAATACAAAGAATAATTCGTATTGCTTGTTCGCTTTTGAGACAAGGAAGGAAGCATTTTCTTCCCTTTCCCCTACAGGAAAGGATCCTAAATGAATCTGAATTAATGAAAAGCAGCTTTTGATTTTTTTAAAAAATACAAATCACCACCACCTAACTGTTGAATAACGAGCTGATCAGACTTGTTTCTTTACCAAGGATGGCTTTATAAAATGTGGGCTGGCCATTTTGAAACCTGGTTGGTGATTTCTTTTTGATATCGAAAGCATAAAAACGAGCCCAAATTTTAAAACAAAAGAAAGGACAGAGAAAAGATGAAGAAAGAAAGAAGGAAAAGAAACAGAGTGGAGCAGCCTCTGATTTCCCTTGCAGCAAACATAAGTACAACAGTGAAGTTCTCTCTTACTCAAGGATGACAAAAGAAAGCTCACTTTTTTTCCTGCTGTCTAGGTTTTTTTTCTAATCTCAAAAGCACAAATCGTAAGTGCCTTATCTCCCTCTAAGGGAGACTCCTCCCTATAAGTCTCTAAAGGTAAAGGTTCCCCTCGCACACATGTGCTAGTCGTTCCCGACTCTAGGGGGGCGGTGCTCATCTCCGTTTCAAAGCCGAAGAGCCAGCACTGTCCGAAGACGTCTCCGTGGTCATGTGGCCGGCATGACTAAACACCGAAGGTGCATGGAACGCTGTTCCCTTCCCACCAAAGGTGGTCCCTATTTTTCTTCTTGCATTTTTAACCTGCTTTCAAACTGCTAGGTTGGCAGAAGCCGGGACAAGTCACGGGAGCTCACTCTGTTACGCGGCGCTAGGGGTTCGAACCACCGAACTGCTGACCTTTCTGATCGACGAGCTCAGCCTCTTGTCCATTGAGCCACCGCACCCTTAAGGGATCTCTGGTCAACCATAAATATAGATCTTTTTTTCCGCCCCTCAAAGAAGTTGTTAAGTCCCATTATAGTTCCATGATTCGTCCTCCCCCCCCCCTGG
Source organism: Natrix helvetica (assembly GCF_964273705.1). Taxonomy (NCBI): domain Eukaryota; kingdom Metazoa; phylum Chordata; class Lepidosauria; order Squamata; family Natricidae; genus Natrix; species Natrix helvetica. Next base: position 6,818,042 of record NC_138564.1, read on the forward strand.
CTTTATTTCCAGTGTTCCACCCTCTTGTCCTGCAAGATAGGATGCTGAAGGTCCCTTTGGAGATGACCTCAGCTGTCCCCAAGCTGCGATTCTCTAGGTTTTGGCTGGAGTTCCTGAGAATCAGAGGGCACCGGACTGAGATATGACTAAGCAAATGCGAGCATCTCTCTCTTGGTGCCAGAAGCTAAGCAGGCTTGGCGCGAGGTAATACTTTAATGGCAGATGGCAAACCACCAGGGAATTCTAAGGATTTTCACACCAGGTTGAGAACAGCCTGATAAAAAGAATAACTCCAATATACTCAGCTACGTAGCTAGAACAGAATGGGCTACCCAGATTGTTCTCGCCATTGATTCATTCATCCATCCATCCATTCATTCATTCTCCCTCTCTCTTATCTATCCAGCTATCCCTCCCCTTCCCTTTTCTATCCTTTTCTTCTTCTCTTTCCATCCCTTCCTTCCTATTTCTTCCCCTTCCTCCCTTTTTCCCTTCACTTCCTCTTTCTTCCTCTTTCTCCCTTCCTCCCCTCCCCTTCTCTTCCCTTTTCTTCCTCTCTTTCTCTTCCTTCCTTGTCTTTTTCTTTCTTCTATAATTCCCTCACCATTCACTAAGTCTGCATTACTATTACTATTAGTCTTCTCCTCATTCCTATCACCCGTCTACTACTGCCTGTGACTGTAATTTTGTTGCTTGTATCTTGTCTTTTTATGTACACTGAGAGCATCTGCACCAAAGACAAATTCCTTGTGGGTCCAATCACACTTGGCCAATAAAGAAGTCTATTCTATTCTGTTCTGTTTTCTTATCTTATTCATTCTATTCTATTCTATTCTATTCTATTCTATTCTATTCTACCAAATACAAATTCCTTGTGTGTCCAATCACATTTGGCCAATAAAGAAGTCTATTCTATTCTATTCTATTCTATTCTATTCTATTCTATTCTATTTATATTGCTATTGATTGTTTCCTGATTGCTTATTTGTACCCTATGATCATCACTAAGTGTTGTACCTTATGATTCGTGATGAATGTATCTTGTCTTTTTATGTCCACTGAGAGCATCTGCACCAAAGACCAATTCTTTGTGTGTCCAATCACACTTGGCCAATAAAGAATTCTATTCTATTATCAATTCTTATTCTTATTCTATTCTATTCTATCTTTCCTTTCTTCCTCCTTTCCTCCCACTCTCCCTCCCTCCCTCCTTTCCCTCCCCAGTGGGCGCTATGTCTTCTTCAATCCTGAGTCCTCCACAAATAGCTTTGAGGGTAACTGCACAGTATCTTCGCTGTTCCTAACTTTGCATTCTTTGAGCTTTGAGCTTCTTTTCAGCCAAATCTGATTCCTGGTTGACTTGCCAACCTCCCAAATTACACTTTCAATATCCCTGTCCAGACTGCAGCCCCAGAATTCCCTGGAGGTTTCCCGGCCGATGACCGACCAGGCCAAAGCCGGCTTCTCTTCCCAACTCAGTTCGTGCCTGCCAGTGTTCTGACCCAGGCTTCCTTAAAAAGCATGAAGCAAAGTCCCGGCAAAACCCCTTTTATTTCCACGACTGTGAATTCCTTTCATTCACAGTCCGCAAGGCTTGGCAAACAGTCTTTCAGAGGAATGTTTATCCACACGCACCTTATCTCACTTAGAGAGCTGACAGATAACTAGTTTTCCAACGCACGGCAAGGCAAAACTTGGCACAGGGTCTCTTATAGTCACAAACAGAACTTTCCACTCTTGAAACGACCGAAGGAACGAATTGTTTCCTGCAAAAGCCCCCTCCCCATTCGCTCCCCTTTTGTTTCCTATGGGAAGGGCCAATCACCTCCAAGGGGTGGCTTTACTCTTGAGTCGACCCTGCTTTCTTAGTTGTCCTTGTCTTCTGGCAGCTCTGCTCATGCGCACACTGGGAACAGGCTCCAGCTGTTCCTCTGCCTCACTGCTGCCTAGCTCCCTCTCTGCCTCCGACGCAGACCCCTCGTCCAAGACTTCCCCGGACTCCAGGACTGGCCCATGTTCCTCCCCAACCTCCTCTCTGTCCGACTCTGCTAACAGCTTTTCTGGCTGCCCGCAGACCACAACAGCCAGTTGCAGCCCCATGTTGAGGCTTTGGAGACCCAAGAAAAGGCTCTTTAATTCTGAAAACACCACCCTCACTTTCATCCCTTGCAGGCTTGCTAATACCCCGCTTCGGAAATGCAAATCTCTTTTCCCCCCCTCCCCCTTCTTCCTCAGGGCCCTGGCTGCAGCCAGATAGTGAAGTGTTTAAGCACATTTTTAATGGGAAGGTTTTCCTTGTCAAGACTACTTAGCGGGCAGTTAAAACAAGTCACTTAAGCCCTTCCAGTGGGCTGATGCTGTTTATTTGAAGGTGGCCGCCTCTCCTGCAAGCAAAGCTATTAATATGCTAAGTAAGCCCTGTTGCTCTTGAGCTTAATTCTGATGCAAATACATTTGGAGGAGAGAAAAAAACCAGCCTCTGCTAAGGAGCATCAGAAGGGCTTTTTATGGCTTTTTCATCTCTTCTTCTTGAAGACTTTCCTGCTGTTAGAGCAACCTCATTTCGCATTCCGGTTCCAGACCTCATGTTGCTTCTGGTTTTTTTTTTGGGGGGGGGAAAGCTGCCCCTTCCCCATTTATACCCACACTTAACAGGTTATGCTTCCCTATTAATAAGGACCACTGCTTCTGAAAATGGCAATGGAGACCTTTGCTGTCAAGTGGACGGTACTTTCATGTTGGGTTAAATGCAGATAATGGAGTTTGAAGGCTTCTGCCAGGTTGCGTTATTTAGTTATTTAGTTGTCCATTGAAGCTCACGCTGATAGTTTTGGTGACTCCATCCAGTGTTCCCTCTTCAGGATCTGGCCTTCTAAAGAGCAGTCAGGGTTGATCTCCTCTAGGACTGACCGGTTGGATGGCCTTGCAGTCCAAGGGACTCGCAGGAGTCTTCTCCAGCACCAGAGTTCAAAGGCCTCCATTCTTTGGCGCTCAGCCTTCCTGTGGTCCAACCTTCACAGCCATCCATTGCAACCCATTGCCTTGACTGGACACACTTTTGTTGGCAGGATGCCAATCTGGTGCCAATTTAGTAGGACTAGATTATTATGTGTAGGCTTGAGCAATAAATCTTCTTCGCTGCAGCTTTTCCTAGGATCCCAATTCTTTGCATCTTGACATATTAAGAACAACCTGGAAAATCTGTTTGATCCTCGCTTCATTTTCAAACTTTGGGTAAGGATGGAAGGAATGCAGTAATCTTAGGCACATGGTCACGGTTGTCTGAATTAAGTAGGTCTGCATCCAAACGGGGAAGAATACAGATAACTGTTTATGGAGATTCTGAGTCATCCAGGACATGGTTGTCCCAAAGGTGCTTTTTGAACAGGCAAACTGGACTTTCTGGTTTTTCTTTTGGAGATGTTTCACTTCTCATCCAAGAAGCTTCTTCAGCTCTGAGTGGATGGTGGGGAATGGAGGATTTATATTCCTTGCAGACAGCTGGTTATTTGCATCCTTTTAGAAGGTCATTGAGGCCACTTGGAGGTTTATACTGTATGTGTCATCGGTAAAGCAAATAGGATGGAAGAGGGGTCAAAGAGGCCATTGATGTCAAAACTGAATAGCCCTCTCTCAACAGACAAGGAGGGCTAGGACATCATCTACCTCCAGTCTACAACACAGTCCTTTCAACGGTTCCAAGAAGGCTCCCCATACATTGACACCACTCCTGTGACCCTGAGGACAGAGGCAAACCTCCAAGAGACCTCAACAACCCTCCAAAAGGATGCAAATGACCAGCTGTCTGCAAGGAGTATCCATCTTTCCATTCCCCACCATCCACTCAGAGCTGAAGAAGCTTCTTGGATGAGAAGCGAAAGGTCTTCAAAGAAAAACCAGAAAGCCCAGTTGCCTCTTCAAAAAAAAAAAGCACCTTTGGAATTGCTTACCAATGAAGAGAGACTTCAGAACTAGGTGTAAGCCAGGTGACCTAATTGAGGAAGCCCTACTCCTTGACTTAAATGACACCCTCAAGATGGCAAAATTAAAAGTCTCTTGAGAAGTGGAATTTGCCAGAATTGTTCTTTGGTAGAACGGTTTCCAACACCTCGATCTTCAAAGTGTCTTCAGATAAGTGCATTGCAATTTCACATCCGAGTTCCATATCTTCATTGAACTAAGGGGAACAACAGTCTGTTGCATTAAAATCTGTAGAAGTTGTTTTTAAAAACAAAATTGGTTGTGCTCACTTTAATTTCAAACCAGGGAGAATTTTGGTCCACAGCAGCTGGGAGTCAGAGCATTTGTTCAGTCTAGTTGTCTATTAATACATGGTGGGAAAGAGAGAGAGGGGAGGAAGATAATTTTGACCATCTGCCTCATTTATTGTCTTTTACCAAACGCTCTTACAATAGCTAACTAGAATAACAACTTCCAATTTTCCAGTTTACGAAAGCCAAACTGTGAGCCTAATTTTTCCTTCCTGTCTTTTTTCATTTTCCTAAGCTTTCATTTAAAAAAAAATGCTTTTAAGGTGAGATTCAGTTGTTGTAAAACAGGCTTGGTAAGCTTTGGGTTCTTGTAAGCACAGAACATGACGGCTTCCCTCTATTTGCAAAATTTGAAACAACCTACACCAAAATTGTTTCTGAAATGGGTTTTCTCAGGTGCACCAACGAAAGCAAAACACTGCCCCGATCGTGGAGTCCTTGGTGCTTTCTGAGCTTGGTTGTGTTGTTGCAGGAGTTTGCAATTGACCGATGGTGCTTTTGTCAATGTCGCTGGCATTATTATGGTTGAGTCAGCCAGATGTTTACACTGGATTTGTCATCTGTATCGACCTATCGAGGCCTTCCCAAAGACCCGGGATAGGAAGATGTTGCCGTTTGATGGTTTTCAAGGTGCTGTCGTGGAACGTAAGCTGTTCCAAGAAAAGCTGCCCATTGTAATTGACCGGTGGCAAATTTGTCAATGCCGATGATGTTCAAACGGTGCTCCAGTTATTATTCATCAAATTTATGCGCTTTAAACCTTTCCTCCTGTTGAGTTCAAGTTCTCGCCAGGTACTTAGCTTTACCTTGAAGGTTTGCAAAGGTTGAACTATGATTAACTGGGAGGAAGAACTAGCATCAGGATTAAAGTGGCAAATCAAAGAGATCTCTGTTATGCATTTAATTGGTCATCAACAGTTTCTGGCTGGTGTTCAGATCACTAAAAAGGGCATTAGGCATTTGTAACAGCCAATATTGGACGCGGAGTATGTGTTAATTCTTACGGTTTTAAGGAGCCCACCAGGAACCGTTAGAAATGTTGCTGGATTGCTTTGATATTTACACCTGTAATGTGTTAAATGGCTTTATTGACTAAGGGAATCATCCCTTCTAAGGGCCAGCTTGGCTTGCTGTATTGGACCACATCCAGGTTCTCTTGAAAAGAATGACCACAAAGTGTCCAATTTATCATGGAAAGCACCAGGCCAAAGGGCCTCCCATGTAATTAAGAGCTTGAATATGCTTTTATCCTAGAAAGCCCAGCTTTCGGATGTCTCCACTGTGTGAACAGGTTTTTTTAAATAGATATAGATATCAGTATCGACATATAGTTTGAAATGGAGCTTGATTAAAGCTAGGATGGCCAAAGAACTAGGATTAAAGAAAGTTTGTTATTCCTTCTCACCGTTCTGTCGCAAAAGCAGAATGACTGATTTATATTGAAACTGATTAGTTAATATTTCACCAGTAGTGATAAGATTAGCCCATAGAAATGGCCTTGAGAGACTGGCTGACTTTCTTCCCTTCCCTTCCCTTCCCTCTTTCTTTCTGTCTGTTTCTCTCTCTTTCTCTTCCCTTCCCTTTCCTTCCTCCCTCCCCCCATCAACTTTCTTAAACATTCAAATTAAGCAACCTATAAGTCTCTCTATATCAGCAAGCATGATATATTTGTACAGTTGATACTTTGAGCTTTTTAAACACACACACACACACACACACTCCTTTTATGGGTGGAGATAATCTGTCTATTTTTTTTTAAAAAAATTACAATAGTAGCACTAAAAAATATAACTTCCATTTCATATAGCTGAGCATTGATCCTATTTAGGTGATAGATAGATAGATAGATAGATAGATAGATGGATGGATGGATGGATGGATGGATGGATGGATGCATGGATGCATGGATGCATGGATGCATGGATGCATGGATGATAGATAGATTGATTGATTGATTGATAGATGATAGATAGATAGATAGATAGATAGATAGATAGATAGATAGATAGATAGATGATAGATGGAGAGAGAGAGGGAGAGAGAGAGAGAGAGATGATGGATGGATGGATGGATGCTTGAAAAATATCTATCTATCATTGATGGATTAGTTTTACAACTATATTGATAGACAGACATAGATTATTGAAGATTAGTTCTACATACATATCAATAGATAGACAGATATAGATTATTGATAGATTAATTTTACAGTCATATCAAAGAAAACAAAGCTAAAATACAAGGTCTCTTTCCAGGATAAAATAGGCAAAAGAAAATACAGTAATAAAATACATGTGCTAATTGCAAAGAATTGATGTTCCATTAAATACATCACCTTTACACGACACCCCAATCTGTTCAGCATAACAGATTCTTACTTGAACTGCCTTGTCTATAAACCTGACAGTTTCCCTAACAGAGGATTAGACGTTTTGGACGAATTTTAATCTGCTTAGTTCTTCCAAAGCTTGCTTGCTAACTGTCGGCAGGACTGAAACTAGCTTGAATTATAGAAGCTAAGGAGTCCTTAAAGGGACGCGGTAGCTCAGTGGCTAAGACGCTGAGATTGTTGAGCAGATAGGTCAGCGGTTCAGCAGTTTGAATCCCTAGCGCCGCGTAATTTTTAAAAATGACAAGTTCTGACCCAGGTTTCCTTAAAAAGCATGAAGCAGAATCTTGGTCCCGGGCAAAACCTCTTTTATTTCCATGACTGTGAATTCCTTTCATTCACAGTCCGCAAGGGTTGGCAAACAGTCTTTCAGAGGAATATTTATCAACACGAACCTTATCTCGCGTGGAGAGCTGCCAGATAACTAGTTTCCCAATGCAGGGCAAGGCAAAACTTGGCACAGAGTCTCTTATAGTCACAAACAGAACATTCCACTCTTGAAACGACCGAAGGAACGAATTGTTTCCTGCAAAAGCCCCCTCCCCATTCGCTCCTCTTTTGTTTCCTATGGGAGGGGCCAAGCACCTTTACTCTTGTGGCTTTACTCTTGAGTCAACCCTGCTTTCTTAGTTGTTCTTCTCTTCTGGCAGCTCTGCGCATGCGCACCCTGGGAACAGGCTCCAGCTGTTCCTCTGCCTCACTGCTGTCTAGCTCCCTCTCTGCCTCTGACGCAGACCCTCGTCTGAGCTTCCCTCAGCCCCCAGGACTGGCCCGTGTTCCCCCCCAACCTCCTCACTTGTCCTTGCTGCCAGTTCCGCTGGCCTCCGGCGGGCCACTCCAGTTATACCCCAGGACAATCTGCAATTCTTCCTATTTTGAGATGCGTGAATTTTTCCGCAAGGGGGGAGAGGCGTGTTAGCCAAGTCCCAAAGGTTCTTTCCCAAAAAGGCAACAGGCCTTTCTCGTTTCGTTTTTTCTTTGAAAAACATTTCACTTCTTATCCGAGACGCTTCCTCAGTTCCGACTGACTAGCGGGGAAGTCTCGGTTCTGTTCTCCGGCCTTGAGTTACGTACAAATCTAACCAATGAAATATTTCAGTTGCTCCAGGTTGCAGGGGACGGAAGAGGACGTTTCCCTTATTTGTAAAAAAAAAAAAAGACAAGCGGAGCCCTTCTTTCCCACCCAAGAGTTAAGGAGGGTGGCCTCAACTGTATTTCAGCATCTCATTAAGAGCACCAGGAACCAGTTAGCACCGCCTGGCCGAATTGGGCTGCGGAATTGAAATGAACTAGTTAACAGTCAACCTGTCCCCAAGGAAATATTCCTCCGCTGTAGTACGGCTCTCTCAACCCCCCCCCCCCCGCAAAGGAAAAGGGGGGGGAGGGAGAGGTTGGGCTGCCTCTCCGTATCCTCCGCTCCTTCGGGAATGGCGTCCTTGCTGATAAAAATGTCGTTTATTGCAAAGATTAGAGGAAATATGGGTCATTGCTGGTGCAGTAATTAGTTGTGGCAAGCTCTAGAAATGTAAAACTTTATAAATAGGACATGCTCACTCAGCAGTCTCTCTCTTTCTCTCTCTGTCTATGTCTGTCTGTCTCTCTCTCTCTTGTTTCTGTCTCTCTCTGTCTCTCTGTCTGACTTTCTGTCTCTGTCTGTCTGTGTCTCTCTCTGACTTCCTTCCTTCCTTTCTTTCTCTGTGTCTTTCTTTTTTCTTTTTTTCTTTCTTTCTTTTTCTTTCTCCTTCCTTCCTTCCTTCCTTCCTTCTTCCTTCCTTCCTTCCTTCCTTCTTCCTTCCTTCCTTCCTTCCTTCCTTCCTTCCTTCCTTCCTTCCTTCCTTCCTTCCTTCCTTTATTTCTTTCTTTATTTCTGCATCTTGCAGGAATAGTTTAATATTAAGATTACAAAAGAGTAATCTGTTTTGATTACTCGGTTTAATTTGCAGCCTCGGCATTTTTCAAGCAGCTTCTCATTCAAGAATGAATCTGGGCCAGCATTGTCTCCAAAACCCGAGACCGCTTTACAGGTAGTCCTTGACTTACGACCATAATCGAGCCCTTTCCCCCCCTCCAAAAAAAACCATGTTGCTAAGTGAGACTTTTGTTAAGTGCATTTTGCCACCAGTTTACGATCTGCCTTGCCACAGCTGTTAAGCGAATCCCTGCAGTTGTTAAATTAGCGACTCTGGTTGTTAAGTGAACCTGGTCACAAAAAGAATCACATGATCCCAAGGACACCACAACCGTCGTAAATACGAGTCCGTTACCAAGCGTCAGAATTTTGATCACGTAACCGCAGGAATGCTGCCAGTGTGAAAAACGGTCATAAGTCACTATTTTCAGCGCCGTCGTAACTTTGAATGGTCACTAAAGAACTGTTGTATGTCAAGGGCAATCTGTAATTAGCTTTTTAAAGCCAAGAGCTACTTAAACCAGAAGGAAGCAGAGGGACCTATTCATTTTGTTCCACTTTTTTTTCTTTTAAATCCCCAGCCTCTTCGCACGTGAGCACTGCTGGGTATTTTTTTTTTTTAGCACACTTTTGTTTCATTAAAACTCCTATTTTAATTGCTCTACTTCCATAGGGCGCTTGTTTTTATGGTTTCGGAGAGCTACCATTTCTTTTATCCAAGCTAAATTTAACTCACTGCTGATAACACCAGCAAACATCATTAAGCTCTGTGCGTTGTTTGTTATTTTTTTGTTTAAAAAAATAAATTGACAAGGCCTTCCTGTAAATATCTGCCTTTATAAAAAAATAATAATAACATCAAATGAGCAGCAGCAAGAGAGGGAAAAAGACGCTAAATTCCATCTGCTCTCTGTTGCTCACAATCTTTTTTTATTTTGTTTGTTTGTTTTTATTTTATTTTATTTTAATATAAACAATCCATTTTCCCTTTACGGAGTGTGTCATCTGAGTGCAAATATCTTGTGGCCATTTTACAGCAGTACGGTAGAAGCCATTGTATGGCACAACAGGCTATATCTTAACAGCACACCCACCCACCCCGAGGGATTTTAGAGGTGTCTTAATCCCACAGCGTTTGTTTCCAGAGAGTAAGTCATCTGTCTTTGGTTTGGTTGGGATTGCTCGAGGCGCTGCAGAGTTATGCTGGAACATATATACATACATACATTGAAGATGACATTGGTGCAGAGAAGAAAGGAAAGAGGTGGCTAACTTCAATACAATACAATACAATAGTAGAGTTGGAAGGGACCTTGGAGGCCTTCTAGTCCAACCCCCTGCCTAGGCAGGAAACCCTATACCGTTCCAGACAAATGGCTATCCAACATCTTCTTAAAGACTTCCAGTGTTGGGGCATTCACAACTTCTGGAGGCAAGCTGTTCCTTCAGCTCCACTTCCATCTCCTATCAGTTTAGCACTTGGAGATCCAGCATCTGTCACCCTTCCACCCCCCCCCCCCAAAAAAAAAGATTCTCCACTCCATCTTCAAAGTTTACAATAAACTATGTAGTAATCCAGGATCTCCTGTCATTGCATACCACAAGCTTTAGACATGAAATGGTCAGAGGCAGCTGGTAGCAAGGTGTGTAGTACCTGTATTTTTTTCTCTCCTCTTGGCTAAGCCTTCTGTTTGATAGTTGGCCTTGCACATTAGTTGAGTCTCAGGATGCAAACACCGAGCCATAAAAAGTGGTTTATGGCCCCCTATAAAACATTCGGAATGACGATTTATAGCTAGTAGATTGGGTGCACTGAACAAGAAGTGCCAAGTGGGAGGTTGTTTTCAAAGGATCGCCAGGTTGTGGGTTTTCCTCTAAGTTGTAAAAAGTGTGACACTGGTAGTTTTTATGCCCTCTTTTGAATTTGAGCTTGTATTCCGATTGGTCGTCAGACTCCCATGGGGCCATGCAGGGTCAACTCTGTAGGCTGTCCTGAGTCCCAAGTTTGGTTGAGCCTTGCTGGGTGATGATGTAATGAAAGGGCTTTGGGCAATTCCTACTCTGGCTCTGCATGAAGGAGGTAGATCTCTGTTATGTAGAATAGACTGGCTCAGGCCTTAATGGCCAATTGACCAAAGTGCCCCCCCCTCCCCGGTGAGTTTCTGCCTCCCCTTTTAGGGGAATTATTCTGCCCTTTTAATATTTCTTAAAATATCTCATCCTTCTAGGAGAAGGGTGGGTGCCAACTTCCTACGATGATAGATAGATAGATAGATAGATAGATAGATAGATAGATAGATAGATAGATAGATAGATGGATGATAGATAGATGATAGCTAGATAGATAAGATAGATAGATAGATACATGGATGGATGGATGGATGGATGGATGGATGGATGGATGGATGGATAATAGGTAGGTAGGTACGTAGGTAGATAGATGATAGATAGATATATAGAGATAGATGATAGATGATAGATAGATAGATAGATAGATGATAGATAAGAGATAGATAGATAGATAAGATAGTTTATAGATAATAGATAGATAGATAGATTAGATAGATGATAGATAGATAGATGATAGATAGATAGATAGATAGATAGATAGATAGATAGACAGACAGACAGACAGACAGACAGACAGACAGACAATTCAATTCTGTTCCATGATGTGCTGTGGGTCACACAGGGGGTTATGATTCCAAATTGGTGCAGACATACATAAAAATGATTTAGTCCATAAGGGGAAGAAAAAGATTTGCTCAGCAGATGTTTACGGGACTTCCTTGGATGCCTGTTCCACTGTAAAATCTTGAGACTTGAGCTAGATAATCTGTCCTGAAATCCAAGATCTATACTTGTGATTAAAACCATGAAGCCAGCCTATTATATCTTTTATAAGCACATTAACTCTTGTAATTTAAACAGATTAGTTTGCGTTTGGCATGCCAAATGCATGCATCATGATTTATTAAGGGAAACAGCCTTCCACATCTGGATTTGTTTCTTGATTCATTAAATTTTGATTGGGGGAAAGAAAGTTGTTGAAACATCCCATGACACTCCATCAGCTATGTAGAGTGATTGTTTTTCCATTGCTGTGGCCTGTTTGGTATTTCCTCCCGCCCCACTCTATTCTGTTCAGCAATGGTATGTAAAGCTCTAGGACTCCTTTAAGGTAAAGGTTCCCCTCGCACATATGTGCCAGTCGTTCCCGGCTCTAGGGGGCGGTGCTCATCTCAGTTTCAAAGCCGAAGAGCCAGCGCTGTCCGAAGACGTCTCCGTGGTCATGTAGCCGGCATGACTCAACGCCCAAGGAGTACAGAAACGTTGTTACCTTCCCACCAAAGGTGGTTCCTCTTTTTCTACTTGCATTTTTTACGTGCTTTCGAACTGCTCGGTTGGCAGAAGCTGGGACAAGTCACGGGAGCTCACTCCGTTATGCGGCGCTAGGGATTCAAACGGCCGAACTGCCAACCTTTCTGATCGAAAAGCTCAGTGTCTTAGCCACTGAGCCACCGCGTCCCTTTAAGGACTCCTTAGCTTCTATAATTCAAGCTAGCTTCAATCCTGCCGACAGTTAGCAAGCAAGCAAGCTTTGGAAGAACTAAGCAGATTAAAATTCGTCCAAAGTGTCTAGTCCCTGGTCATCTCCGTTTTGGTGCTCAGCACGTCTGGACACGGCAAGATTGGAAGTTCATTCTGCTTCAGGGCTGCAGAAAACATTCTGTTTAGCAAGATAAACAAATTAGCCAAATTAAGCCCTGCATAATTCTGAAACTGGGCATAGCTTGTGCAAACACAAGCCAAGGGAAAATAAACCCTCCATATTAAAAACTTCCATCCAATTGCTAGGTTTTCTCCTAAAGATTTTGCAAGAGAATGAAGGTTTAGTTGAGGATAGGCGATCAATAATAAACAGGTCTAGTTGCGTGTTAGCACCTCAAAAAACCAAGATCCTGGTCGTCAGGAAACAGCCCCATTAACTTACCACTGATAAATTTGGAAGGGATATCACTAGAAAAAGTAGAAAGGATCACGTACCTCGGTTTTAATTTACATGAAAGCCGGGGCATGATCAGCAAGTAAAGACAAGGATCGAGAAAGCGCAAAACAGCATTCTTCAAAATGAAAAAAAGGTCTTTTGCAGTCACGACGTAAGCCTGAAAATCAGGCTCGTCAGATGCTACATCTTTTCTATCCTGCTCTACGGAAACCACTCAAAGGAAACTAGAAGCATTTGAAATGTGGATTTACAGGCGTCTGTCACGTATAAGCTGGGTTGACAAAATCAGAAATGAGGAGGTGATGAGCCACCTGGGAAAGCCAAGGGAAATCATCAAAGCCATTAAAAAGCAAAAGTTAAGAGTATTTCGGACATGGGATGCCACACCCGGAAAAATACGGCATCCTTCACTTAATCCTCTCCAAGGAAAGATTGAAGGCAAATGAGGTCCAGGCAAAAGAAGAACATTACGGCTTCAAAATCTAAGGGACCCATTTGGACAAAACTCAGCAGCACTTTTTCATGCAGCTGGTGACCAAAATAGGATTGCCAACATGATCGCGGAGGAGGAGGAGGAGGAGGAGAGGAAGAGGAGGAAGAAGAAGAAGAAGAAGAAGAAGAAGAAGAAGAAGAAGAAGAAGAAGAAGAAGAAGAAGAAGAAGAAGAAGAAGAAGAAGAAGAAGAAGAAGAAGAAGAAGAAGAAGAAGAAGTTGTTAGTAGTTAGTAGTAGTGGTGTTGGTGGTGTTGGTGTGTTCTCTGGGACGTTGATAAGTCTAGAAATAGTGCTGTTTAGAAGTCATGGCAATTTGGACCTAAAAGTATAATTTTAAGGCATGCTTCTATGCCTTACTTACTGAATATCCAAGTTTTTTTAATAAAAGCAACAGATTAAATTATAGCAGGAGGGTCTATTTCGCTCACCCAATGCTTGCTTATAACTTCTTCAATAACACAAAGCCTTTCCAAACCCAAACTCTTCTAGATGGGTTATTGAGGTCAACATTATCTTCCACCTCCCAACCAAGAGGAAGAGTAGGTAGGAAAACTGAAAAATATTTTGATATCTCAAAGACTTTTGGAAGTCTACTTGTTGAGAAGGTCAGTCGCTGAGGCTATTTTGCCGAAACTCAAAGGTACCCTTTGGGGGAAGATATATGCCCTTTTGGGATGCGGTGGCTCAGTGGCTAAGAATCTGAGCTTGTCAATCAGAAAGGTTGGCAGTTTGGCAGTTCAAATCCCTAGCACCGCATAACGGAGTGAGCTCCCGTCACTTATCCCAGCTTCTGCCAACCTAGCAGTTCGAAAGCAGGTAAAAAAAAAATGCAAGTAGAAAAATAGAAACCACCTTTGGTGGGAAAGTAACAGTGTTCTGTGCACCTTTGGCGCTTAGTCATGTCGGCCACATGACCACGGAGACGTCTTCGGGCAGCGCTGGCTCTTGGGCTTTGAAATGTAGATGAGCACTGCCCCCTAGAGTCAGGAACGACTAGCAACTATGTGCAAGGGGAACGTTTACCTTTATATGCCATTTTAGAAGGAACAACATCAGAATTACTTTATGCCTGTTGGAAAACGCCCAGCTAGGCTGGAAGGAGGAGTCAAACAAGGGCCTAGCTTGGAGTTCTTGTATAGTCATAAGCAGCAGAAGCTTAACCTTCCCCAAGATCCCTGAAGATTCTTGCAATATAGGTGGCAGACAATAAAGTTACTTCTGCTATTCACAAGTAGCTCTTTTTGCTTCTCCCTGACAAGACTAACCTACACAGCCAAAGTTATTTTCCCCGGCAAGCAGTAAGTAGCTCTCTAGGACAAAGTAAGGTCATTTCCAACACCACCTCCTTGATCTTTGAATAACTAGAGATGACAGATTCAACAGGATTCTCCCTGCCGCCAAAGTCTGCTTCTAACCAAAGAAGCCTTTGAAGGGTCATCTTGCTGCCTTCAAGGGTTGCCTGCCCTCTGTTGATCTTCTCTTCTTCAGCGGGAGAGGGGCCAAGTGTTGATTTGACCAGGTGTTCTTCTTTCTAATGAGATCTCAGGAGAAGCCAGGAGCTTCTTGGCCTTTTGACTAAGATCAAGTGTAGTGTAGGAGCCAGGAGAAGGTGGAACTAAGCGTTTATTTGTTCAGTGAGGGAAAACATTGAGGTTCTGAAGAAAAAGTCTTGGAGATAAAATTGTCTCTACTAAAAACAAATTACAGAGAGAGCTCAAAGGGCAGCAGCTGATCGGTTGACCAGCCATGAATGTTGAGAAGGAGAATGGTAGCAAAACCGGCTCTGGAGAATGCGGGAGAAAAGAGATTCCACATTCTAAAGTGGTAAAAGTAAAGCTTCCCCTCACACATATATGCTAGTCGTTCCCGACTCTAGGGGAGTCTCCATGTCAAAGCTGAAGAGCCAGCGCTGTCCAAAGTCATCTCCGTGGTCATGTGGCTGGCATGACTCAATGCCGAAGGTGCACGCAACACTCTTTCCTTCACGCCAAAGGTGGTCCCTATTTTTCTACTCGTATTTTCTTTTTACGTGCTTTCGAACAGCTAGTTTGGCAGAAGCTGGGACAAGTCACGGGAGCTCACTCCATTACGCGGCACTAGGGATTCGAACCGGCGACTTTTGCGATCGACAAGCTGAGCGTCTTAGCCGCTGAGCCACCGTGTCTGAAGTGGTAGGGCCGCTCAAATCAGCTCGGTGTGACATAGTCGGGTTTCTAATTGCTGAAATTACCTTGTCAGTCCAGTCTTATCAGCCACCATTCTATGGATTGTTTGGTTTAGATAAGCGTTTGAAATGCGATAAACCCTCGATAACCATTCTGCTGATGATAAGTTGACTGGGTTTGAACGCTGTTTCCGCTTCCTGGGAAGGGAGTCATTTTGCAAAAGGGACAACCTTGACGTGGTCGTCTCTTTGTTTTTTGGGATTGTTTTTTTGTTGTTGTTGTTCCCTCTCCTGCTCAATCCCGTCCTCTACTCCCTTCACGTAAGTCCAATATCGGTGACCTTTCTTGAAACGTATTTCTCTTAAGTCCTCCGAAATCCTCCCTTCCAACGTCTTTATTTAGTTATTGTGGGGAGGGGGAGGAGGGAATGTTAGTCGGAGTGGAGGAGATTGAATGACCTTTGCAGAAATATCAGTCGAAAGGGAAGTAGGCTTCAAGACGGTTGAGGTTTTCTTCCTTGTGAGTATGTATGTTACCGCCTCGATTTGACTGAAGTAGCATCGAGGGATCGCGGCAGGGTCTGGAAAAAATAATAATTAAGTGATTAGGCATCCAGATAAAGTCAGTCTCTCTCTACCCCTTTCTCTCCTCCTCCTCTTTCTCTCTCTCTTTCTCACTCTCTCTCTCTTCTGTCTCTCTGTCTCCCTCCTCTTTCTCCTTTCTCTCTTCTCTCTGTCTTCTCTCTCACTCTGTCTGCCTCTTCTCTCTCCTTTCTTTCTTCTCTCCTGTCTCTCTCTCTCTTCTGTCTCCTTGTCTTGCTCTCCTCTTTCTCTCTCCTTTCTCTCTTCCCTCTCTCTTCTCTCTCTCTCCTGTCTCTCTCTCTCTCCTCTTCTCCCTCCCTCTCTGTCTCTCTCTCTCTCTCTCGTCTGTCTCCCTGTCTTGCTCTCCTCTTTCTCTCTCCTTTCTCTCTTCCCTCTCTCTTCTCTCTCTCTCCTGTCTCTCTCACTCTCCTCTTCTCCCTCCCTCTCTGTCTCTCTCTCTCTCTCTCGTCTGTCTCCCTGTCTTGCTCTCCTCTTTCTCTCTCCTTTCTCTCTTCCCTCTCTCTTCTCTCTCTCTCCTGTCTCTCTCACTCTCCTCTTCTCCCTCCCTCTCTGTCTCTCTCTCTCTCTCTCGTCTGTCTCCCTGTCTCTCTCTCCTTTCTTTGTCTCCTCTCCTCCCTCCCCCTCCCCACTCTCTCTGTTTCTCTCTCTGTCTCCTCTCTCTTTGTCTGTCTCTCTCTCTGTCTCTCTCTCTCTGTCTCTCTCTCTCTCCAGTACTGCTGCTGTTCACCGTCATTCTCATCTGTTTTTCTGGATGGCCTCTGGGTTGATGGCCCGAAGGTAGGGGAGAGTAGAGCGAGGGCGTCTTTCAAATATCCAAGAACATAAATAAGCCGTGTGTTGTCCTTTATGAAGTTGGGCTGCTGGATTGAGAGCAATTTCATCAAGAGAGCATAAAAGGAACAGCAGGGTACTTCCAAAAGAGTTTAAAATAATGTAATTGGAGTCGGTTTGGAGTGCACAGTAGCTGGTAGCTATCAAAACTCCTGTTGTTATCAATAACAGGGGTAAGTGGGGAAGAAATACTTGATGGCGTTTGAATTTTACTATTGGTTGTTGGGAACAACTGTTCGTTTTTCTAAGCCAGCTTCCTTCTCCTTGGTCTCTGGACAAGCAGGAGAAGAAGAGATGGGTGGAAACTAATCAAAGAGAGAACCAACCTAGAAATAAGACATTTCCTGACAGGGAGGACAATTAACCAGTGGAATGGGTTGCCTATATGCTCCGTCAGTGGATGTTTTCAAAGAGAAAGCAGTCAGTCATTTGTCCAGAATCGTATTGGGTCTCCTGCTTGAGCAGGGAGTTAGACCCGAGAACCTCCAAGGTCCCTTCCAACTCTGTTATTCTGATATATATATCTGCGTTGCAAATCCACAGAGGACAAGTTGGGCAACTAGGAGAGTATCCTGTATCTCTTTGGTACCGCATAACTGTTGCATGGATTTCTGCAGCCAAATTGTAGTAGTTGCATTAGTTGTAATATAGGGCCCACAATTCTCTGAATGATAGAAGCTGAATTATAGAATAACAGAGTTGGAAGGGACCTTGGAGGTCTTCTAGTCCAACCCACTGCTTAGGCAGGAAACCCTACACCACTTCAGACAAATGGTTATCCAACATCTTCTTAAAAACTTCCAGTGTTGGAGCATTCAAAACTTCTGGAGGCAACTTCTGTTCCACTGGGTTAATTGTTCTCACTGTCAGGAAAGTTGCTTCTCTCCTTGATTAGTTTCCACCCATTGCTTCTTGCTAGAAGCTCATTGTATAGAAAGCACCAGATGTGGGGAACCTGACTTAACTTATGACGTGTGCCGTAACCTTTCTCGTTATTGTTTCCCACATTTTACGGTGCTTCAGCCATCAGGTAAGATGTGCCATTCATGCCTACACAAAGCTTGAAAATAGGTGTGTGTTTGTGTGTGTGTGTGTAGAGGCCCGCTTGTCAAATTCCCCCAGCTTCTTAAACAAGCACAGCCATTCAAAGACCTTGCTCTTAAATATCACCTTAATCCCGGAATCCCCGGAGGGCTTTGCAAGAATTAAAGAAAGAATGTTTGCCCAAACCAGAAGAGGGAATTCGGAAAAAAAAAAAAGAAGAAGCAAAGTTAGTCTCTCTCTTGTATGTCCACACATACTGGTACCCCGTTTTCCCGAAAATAAGACCTCCCTGGATAATAAGCCCCATCGGGCTTTTGAGAACATGCACTAAAATGAGCCTTCTCCGAAAATATTGCAACACAGCCCCATGAGGCGACGAGGCTCACCGCCTCCTGTACCTCATTAATAATAAGAACTTCCCTGAAAATTAGGCCAAGTGCTTATTTTGGGTGTCAAAAGAAAATAAGATCCTATCTTATTTTGGGGAAAACATGGTATTATTATTATTATTATTATTATTATTATTATTATTATTATTATTATTATTATTTATTAAACATGAAACTCAAATCAACTGAATATTCAAAAACACATCACAAATACCAGTAACTGGTGTTAATGGTTGATACGGTTTGCTGCCAGCGTCCTAGGGATCAACCAAGGACCTTCTTAAAATATAAGATGTTCCGAGTAGCGCAGTTTTTTGCAGTTTCGCTGGTGTTACTGCAGGAAGCTGCAGTTTGTTGGTGTAGCTTATAAAATTCTTGGACATGGTCCCAAGTGCCCCATTGTTGTTGTTGTTGTTGTTGTTGTGTTGTTGTTGTTACTACTACTACTACTCTCCTCTAGTGGGGTATAGAACTCCTCCAGATGACTCCTAGCTGGGGAAAAAGTTTTGTCATAAACACAGTGGCATTCCACTCAAACTGGCATTCCACTCAACCAGATGAAACTGGGAAATGCAAACCCATCTGTTGGCCGATGAGGTAGAAGGAAAAACAGATGTGCTTTTGCCAGGAGAAGAGAGTTTCTCCACCCCACCCCACCCTCAAGATTTTCTCGCAGAACACCCCACCCCCCTCCCCAAACTTTCCAGGATGCCTGGCCAGCCTTCCTCTTTCTGAGGGATACTTTGCTTGCTTGTTCCTGACAAGCTTTGAGTAACGCCAGGTGGGCAGATTCCACAACCATCTGCGTATGGACAATAAATCAGAAAACGCAATAAAAAGATGCCCCCGGTCATTCTCTCTAGACTCCGTGGCATCTAGACTTACCTGGCATCCACTCCCCATCACGAAAGGTCTAGTTTTTTGCCTAGTTCTTGTTGTTAGTTGTGAAGTTGTGTCCGACCCATCGCGACCCCATGGACAACGTTCCTCCAGGTCTTCCTGTCCTCTGCCATCCTCTGGAGTCCATTTAAGCTCACGCCTATTGCTTCGGTGACTCCATCCAGCCACCTCATTCTCTGTCGTCCCCTTCTTCTCCTTTTGCCCTCCATCGTTCCCAGCATGAGACTCTTCTCCAGGGAGTCCTTCCTTCTCATGAGGTGGCCAAAGTCTTTGAGTTTCCTCTTCAGGATCTGACCTTCTAAAGAGCAGTCAGGGACTCTGGGACTGACCGGTTGGATGGCCTTGCAGTCCAAAGGGACTCGCAGAAGTCTTCTCCAGCACCCTAATTCAAAGCTAGGCTCCAGCAGTAAGCTACAGCTAAACGCCATCTTGGTTGTCGTCAAACCGGAAGCTGACTACAAGAGAAGGAAAGGGCCTCCATAAACAGCTGTTGCCTGTGATCCCATGCAGATACGTGGTGGGAAGCCTTCTATTGTCTGCAACGTTTCAGTGGAGATGAATGGAGCTTAATCAGCTCCAAAAATAACAGTAGGCTAGGTCCCTGGTTCTCTAACCTTCTGCAGGACTCCCCTCCCACCAAGCTTAAGGTCAATTACCGCAGCTGACTGCCAAACAACACTACAATCAGCTGTTAGACAGAGCGCCACGGGGTGAGGAGGACTAGAAAGCTGGGAAGACTTGATGCGCGGGGTGATGCCACCTTAAAAAAAATTATGCTCTTTGGAATTAGAATAGAATAACAGAGTTGGAAGGGATCTTGGAGGTCTTCTAGTCCAACCCCCTGGGCAGGAAACCCTACACCACTTCAGACAAATGGCTGCCCAATCTCTTCTTCCTCCATTTCTTCCCCATCCATTTGCCAGGAATTAAGAGGGCCAGTTGCTATGATCTTAGTTTTTTGGATGTTGAGCTTCAAGCCAACTTTGGCCCTCTCCTCCTTCACCCGCATCCAGGGGCCCTTTAGTTCCTCTTCCTTTTCTTTAAACGATTCAACGGAATTAAATTGTCCTGGAGCAACTTGTCCCACGGTGAGTTGGCCTTGGTGACTTGTCCCATTCTTCTTTCAGGAGTCCTTGAAAACCTGTTGGTGTTGTTTTTTCCCCTCCCCTGCTTTCCAGGCTCTGGGTCAGGAGTTTTACAACTGCCTCGGCTGTTTTTGACTGATAAGGTTTTGTTTGAAACTTGCCTCTGGTGCAATACCTCTTATGATTATTGTTGTTTGCTTTGCTGAATGGCACACCCGACCCTGAGTTGCATGTTGTTTGGGGCAGATAGGCAAGCAAAGGTGGTTTTCCTATCGACTGTACTCAGAATGTCCTTCCCACCTCCACTCACCCTCCCCTACCCAGTCCGGAGTTCTGGGATTTCCTAATAGCCTCTCGGCTAAATACTGGCCATGTGGACAAACTTAGCCGTCCATGTTGCTTACACAAGGTCTGCTCTTTCCCAAACAGCAGGCCTTATTTTGAAATCTTTCTGGAACCTGGATGGGAAAACAGATGAAGAGAATTGGAAGGTACCTTGTAGGTCATCTAGTCTAACCCCCTGCCCAAGCAGGAGACCCTACACCACTTCTGGCAAATGGCAGTCCAATCTCTTCTTGAAAGCTTCCAGGGATGAAGCTCCCACAACTTCTGAAGGCAACTTCTGTTCCATCGGTTGATGGTTCTCACTGTCAGAAAATTCCTCCTTATTTCTAGGTTGAATTTCTCCTTGGTCAGTTTCCATCCATTATTCCTTCAGGTGCTTTGGAAAATAACTTGATCCTCTCCTCTCTGTGGCAGCCCCTCAATTATTGGAAGGCTGCTATCATGTCCTTCTCTTCACTAGACTAGCTATGCCCGGTTCCTGCAACCGTTCATCGTATGTTTTAGCCTCCAGGCCTTTGATCATCTTAGATAGATTCAGATTAACAGAGGATGGGAGGGAGCTTGTAGGTCATCTAGTCCAACCCCCCACCCAAGCAGGAGACTCTACACCATTTCTGGCAAGTGGTAGTCCAGTCTCTTCTTGAAAGCCTCCAGTGATGAAGCTCCCACAACTTCTGAAGGCAACTTCTCTTCCATCGGTGGATTGTTCTCACTGTCCATCAAAATTTCTCCCTATTTCCAGGTTGAATCTCTCCTTGTTCAGTTTCCATCCATTATTCCTTCAGGTCCTTTGGAAAATAGCTTTGACCCCTTCCACTCTGTAGCAGTCTCTCTAATATTGGAAGGCTGCTCTCCTGTCTCCCCTGGTCCTCCTCTTCCCTAGACCAGCCATGCCCAGTTCCTGCAACCGTTCATCGTATGTTTTAGCCTCCAGTCCCCTCATCATCCTCTTTGATCTCCCCTTCTCTTACAAAGGGTGGCATTCAGCTTCTGAATCTGCTTGCTGAAGTCCACAAAGTGTGGTTCTTCACACAACGCAAGCCTTGTTTGCCTTGTGGTGGCAACCAACTCAGTTTTACAAAAAAAAAAAAACAAAAAACAGAAAGGGATGCAATATCACAATTCCTTCTCTTTTCTTTCTCTGTAGTCTGCAGTGCTTTGCTGCCACTTAGTGGGGGGAGAACCGAACTGAAACTTCTTAGGAGTGTGAAATCTCGCAGGGAGAGTCAGCTATTCTCCAAAACACCTGAAGGCCAGACAAGGAATCATGGATGGAAACTGACCAAGGAGAGATTCAACCTGGAAACAAGGAGGAATTTTCTGACCGTGAGAACAATCAACCATTGGAGCAGAAGTTGCCTTCAGGAGTTGTGGGAGTTTCATCCTTGGAGGCTTTCAAGAAGAGACTGGACTGCCATCTCTCAGAAAAGGTGTAGGATCTCCTGCTTGGGTGAGGGGGGGTTGGACTAGATGACCTACAAGGTCCCTTCCAACTCTGTTATTCTGTAACCAAGATGATTAAGGGACTGAATGCTAAAACATACAATGGCTTCAGTCAATTTGCCTTACAGATTAACAGAGTTAGAAGGGACCTTATAGATCATCTAGTCCAACCCCCTGCCCAAGCAGGAGACCCTACACCATTAATGGCAAATGGCAGTCCAATGTCCTCTTGAAAGCCTCCAGTGATGAAGCTCCCACAACCTCTGAAGGCAACTTCGGTTCCACAGGTTGATTGTTCTCACTGTCAGAATGACAGAGTTTGAAGGGACCTTGGAGGTCTTCTAGTCCAACCCCCCCTGCCTCAAGCAAGAAACCCCATGCCGTTTCAGACAAACGTTTGTCTGGTCTCTTCTTAAAAACCTGCAGTGTCAGGGCACCCACAAGGTCTGGAGGCGAGGCGTTAAAACCTTCTATTTTTGCCACCCGCCTTTCCAGAACAAAAGGGGACCCACGCGAGTAAAACGGCGGCTTAAAAAGATAAGAAAAAAAGTTAAGCCTGAAATAAAAACTGTCGGACGGCAGGCGGAGAGTGGAAGGCGGCTCCATATGTCAAACTCCCATCAAAGGAGCTCAGTGAGGATTCGAGAAAAGACACCAATTGTCCAGAGATGCCCAAGATAAGATTCAGGGCTAGCTTCAAAGAAATTTTACACCTAGGGTTGATTCCTAGCCAGCTCAGCTGCTGAGCTCTCCGTCTTGCTGCATTTTGGAACAATACCTTATGTGGAAGTTGCTGACTGTGCAAAGATGGATCTTCCTCGCTCCCTTAATATTATTTTGACTTTTTTTTCTCTCTCCTCCCAGTGGTTATTTCTGGAGCGGGTTATTTCTTTTCTCACGAGTGCCCCGTGAAAAATATTTGCACAGGACAACTATCAGCTCGGACTTCAGCTTTTCATTTATTGTGTGTAAATTCCTTTTCTCCTTACGGAGGATCTTAGGGGTTTGTGTGTGTGTGTGTGTGTGTGTGTGTGTGTGTGTGTGTGTGTGTTGTTTTTTGGGTTTTTTCTAAAGAAAAAGGAAGCAGGTGAAGGATGCCGCTTGGACTCAGAGCCCCAAAATGCCTCTTTATTTTGTAGCGGGAAAGCAAACAGTTTAGTTCTTGCTAATTCCCTCCAAGGGCCTGTAGCAGGGGGGGGGGGGTGGGTTTGCTGCCTTTTTTAATTAAAACTGCCAGGCATTTCTGTCTTTGGCACACACCAGAGGGCACTGCGTGGCATGTTCTAACATAATAAATAA
This sequence comes from Natrix helvetica, assembly GCF_964273705.1. Lineage (NCBI taxonomy): Eukaryota > Metazoa > Chordata > Lepidosauria > Squamata > Natricidae > Natrix > Natrix helvetica. Next base: position 6,841,216 of record NC_138564.1, read on the forward strand.
CCCCTTAACCTGCTTTAGTGCGTTATGCTCAGTAGCATGTTTTACAGCGTTACCTGGAGTCCTTGAATACCTGTTCCCTTGGCAACGGGATATAGCATTTTTATTCTTTATTACGATCACTGTTTTATAGCTGCCTTGTTCAACTGGGCCGTCATCTTTATTCTCCTTTAGCGCTATTCCTTTTGTGCATCTATGTATATGCAAGAGAGGCGGAGGGAGGGAGGGAGGAGAAAGAAAAGAAAGAAAGAGAAGAAGGAAAGAAAGAAAGGAAAGAGGGAGGGGGGATGGGAGAGAAAGAAAGAGAAAGAGAGAGAGAGAAAGAAAAGAGGGAGGGAGGGTGGGAGAGAAAGGAAGAGAAAGAGAGAAAGAAAAGAGGGAGGGAGGGAGAGAAGAAAGAGAAAGAGAGGGAAAGAAAGAAAAGAAAGAAAAGAGGGAGGGAGGGAGAGAAGAAAGAAAGAAAAAAAGAGAGAAGAGAAAGAAGGAAGGAAAGAAAGAAAGAAAGAAAGAAAGAGGGGAAAGAAAGAGGGAAAGAAAGAAAAGAAAGAAAAGAGGGAGGGAGGGAGAGAATAAAGAAAGAAAAAAGAGAGAAGAGAAAGAAGGAAGGAAGGAAAGAAAGAAAGAGGGAAAAGAAAGAGGGAAAGAAAAGAGGGAGGGAGGGAGGGAGAGAATAAAGAAAGAGAAAAGAGAGAGAAGAGAAAGAAGGAAGGAAAGAAAGAAAGAGGGAAAAGAAAGAGGGAAAGAAGGAAAAGAAAGAAAAGAGGGAGGGAGGGAGAGAATAAAGAAAGAGAAAAGAGAGAGAAGAGAAAGAAGGAAGGAAGGAAAGAAAGAAAGAAAGACAACAAACCTGATCTGAGAATTTATATCGGAGTCAAGAAGCTGAGATGACTTCACATTAATTCCTAGTGGGAACACTGACATAAATTGAGGAGCCCCACGTGCCCAGAAAACCCCCCACTGGTATTCCAGATGTCAATTAAGGCAAGCATTAAGTTATAGCAGAAAGCTTTTGGAAACTCAAAGTAATACGAAACACAGGAAGGGGCAGCTGGAAACCTATCAAAGAAAGATCCAACCTAGAATTAAGGAGAAATTTCCGAACAGTGAGTGCAATTAATCAACTGAATTATAGAATAATATATCATCAAATTCATCTGAAGTATGAGTACCACTTTATAAAGCCTGAATAAGACCACATGGGGAATGCTGCATCCCGTTTCGGTCACCACTTTACAAAAAAAAAAAAAAGAGGTTGAGATTTTGGAAAAAGTGCAAAGACCAGCAATGGAGATGATTAAAGGCCTGGAGACAAAACGTATGAAGGACGGTTGCAGGATTTGGCTTTGGCTAGTCTAGAGAAAAGAAGGACTAGGGGAGACACGATAGCAGTCTTCCAGTATTTAAGAGGCTGCCACAAAGAAGAGGGCGTCAAATTATTCTCCAAAGCACCAGAGGGCAGGACAAGAAATAATGGTGGGAAATTAACCAAGGAGAGATGCAACTCGGAATTAAGGAGAAACTTCCTAACCGTGGGGACAATTAATCAGTGGAACAGCTTGGTTTTCAGAAGTTGTGGATGCTCCATTAATGGGGAGTTTTAAGGCGAGACTGGATAGTCACTTGTCTGAAATGGTATAGGATCTACTGTACTTGGTTGAGTAGGGGGCTGGACTAGAAGACCTCTAAAGTTCTTTCCAGCTCTATTCTGATTCTGCTTGCTTCCAGAGGTTGTGGGACAGCTATTTGTCTGGAAAAGCAATTGATTTATATACCGCTTACAGCACTCTCTAAGCAGTTTGTAACTGTCAGTATATTGCCTTCAACAATCTGGGTGCTTATTTTACGACGGAAGGCTGAGTGAACCTTGAGCCTGTCATGATCAAACTCCAGACTGTGGGCAAATTTTGCCTGCAATACCACATTCTCCCTAGTGGTGGAGGCAGCATCCAGATTGGGTTAACCTTCATCCAATTATATTGAGGACTGGGTCTTGTAATGTTGTTTTAGCTCCGCCCCTGTTGCTAGGTAGATCCCAGCTTCGACTCAGTCCAAAAGCTGAGGACGGACTGCGTCACCAGGGTTCCCTCCAAGAATGGTCTCCTGCTTTAGCAGGGAGTTGGACTAGAAGATCCCCGAGGTCCCTTCCAAGTCTGTTATTCTTTCATTCTGTCGGGAAGGGTGGGTGCTATTGTATAAATAAAAGAAGGACGAAGAAGGTAACTGTTCTGACCTCGGCTTCCCCAAAAAAGCACGAGGCAGAGTCCTGGTCCCGACAAAGCCCCTTTTATGAAACGAATGTGAATTCCACTCATTCACATTCAGCCAAGGCCTGGCAAACAGTCTTTCAAAGGAGTATTTATGACCACAGACCTTATCTAGCTTGGAAAGCTGCCCTGTCAATATTTTCCAAATGAGGTGCTGTGCAAGGAAAGGCTGGGCACAGAGTCTCTGAGATTCACGGACAGATCTTCGCACTCCTGAAACGAATCGAGCGAACGAATTGTTTCCTGCAAAAGCCCACTCCCCTTTCGCTCCTCTTTTATTTCCTATGGGAGGGGCCAATCACCTTCCACCTGTGACTTTACTCCCAAGTTGACTCTGATTTTTGAGCTGTTCTTTTCTTCTGGCAGCTCTGCGCATGCGCACAAAAGAGGCTCCAGCTGTTCTTCTGCTCCACTGATCTCTGACTGAAGGCAGCTGATAACTGTCAGATGGCCCTGGCCCCATCTCTGCCTCCGACACAGAGCCCACCCAGACTCTAGGACTGGCCTATGTTCCTCCTCAGTCTCCTCACTGCCCAACTCTGCTGCCAGGTCTACTGGCTGCTGACGGGCCACAACGGATGATAGGTTGAAGAGGAATTTTGAGAGACACAAGGTGAAAGTAGAGGGATCAGCTGTGCTTAGAGTGGTGGGTCGAATACAGCAGGCCTACTTTTACATCTTATCACCAAAATATGCACGTGTCTGTTGTCCCAAGAAAAAAGAAACTCTACCCAACATCTGGATATTTAAAGTAGTTCTTCACAAGCCATTTTTGGAGCCCGTTTTATTTTTTATTTTTTTTAAATCTGTTGGTTTGAGGAGAGAAACGTAAAGCCTCTCTTGAGCTTTCACCACCTGGGACCTTCCAACATCCTGTCCCATCTGCTGAGGTTTGCCTTATGACGGCTGTCATCCGAAAAGTCTGCCCAAGTGGAAAACGCAGTGCAAACAAGCAGATGTTTCTTTGGTCCTGCCTGGGTACGTCGCTTCCTCTGCTTTTCACTTTCACACTAGGGTGGGCCGATCATCAGCTGCCTTGTTGGGGAGGCGAGGAAGGCAGCCAATTCCTCCCCAGCTCATCAATGCCAAGATCTCAGGGGCTCCCCCAAAGAAGAGGGAGTCAAACTATTCTCCAAAGCACCTGAGGGTAGAACAAGAAGCAATGGGTGGAAACTAATCAAGGAGAGAAGCAACTTAGAACTGAGAAGAAATTTCCTGACAGTTAGAACAATTAATCAGTGGAACAGAAGTTGCCTCCAGAAGTTGTGAATGCCCCAACACTGGAAGTCTTTAAGAAGATGTTGGATAGCCATTTGTCTGAAGCGGTATAGGGTTTCCTGCCTAGGCAGGGGGTTGGACTAGAAGACCTCCAAGGTCCCTTCCAACTCTGCTGTTGTATTGTATAATGCTTCCTTTTTTAAAAATTAACAACCAATTTTTATTTGTTTTTAAACAAGGACAAACAAACATTAAAAAAACCCATCTTCCATTACAAATTGTAGAAAGTGTGTCGGTCGGTTACAGTATTTCCATGCATCTCTTCCATAGTCACCACCTGCTTTTCATATCAAATCGCATATTTTAAATTCACCTATATTCATATATATCGCAATGATTATATCTCAACCTTAATTTGACTATAATTGTTTTTGCGTCCTTTTATACATACTATTCAAAATCTAGAATAGGATTATATGATAACTCTCCATTAAATCATCCTAAAATCATCCAATCGCAATACATCTTTATAACATATTCTAGATAAAGCTTTTAAACCTCCTCTCCTAATTTCCATATATTGTTTGTATAAAATTTCATATTATCAAACTAATATATCTATATGTATTGTTATTGTTATCAATCATTATTTAACGATACCTATTGTCGCTTCACTTTATACATGCTACTAGTAAACTAAATTTAGCTTAATTTTTATTATACATTTTCATTGCATCAACCTCTATCCCTCCAGCAATAGTACGGTCTTATATCTCTTGCCATTTGTAGCATTAATGTTCTAGTTACTTTCTTAGTAAATCTTGTATAAACCTCCCTTGGCAACATGCTGTTCCTTTCGCATCTCACAAAAGCTTGAAATCCATTATCTGCTCTTTCCATCAGCTTATCTTTGGTTATCACTAGTGCTTCTATCAAGATTTCTCTCCTTATCTCCGTCAATTTTTCTCTCTTTTCTTCTTCTGTGCTTTGAAGTCTGGGGTAGAGTTCCAATCCATCCATCTCCCCTTTCCATATTTCGCTCTTGCCATTACCAACCATGCTCACTTTGTTGTCAGTATCCACAGTTTTCTTATCTCTTTGCTCATTTTTTTCTTCCATCTTTTGAACTCTGTCCTCCACTTTCTTCATTTGGTAAACATCCTCAGTTTTCTCCATCAGATTTTTCTGTTTTGTATTTCATATTCTCCAAACACTTTTCAATTCTCTCCGTCACAAATAATAGATTTTGAATTTCAAACAATTTCAAACATTTCAAAAATTGAAAGAATGGCCCAGCAGGAAAAAGAAAGGGATAGAATCAAGATCACGTGAAGTGTTAATGCCACTTTATAAAGCCTTGGTAAGGCCACGCTTGGAATCCTGCATCCAGTTTTGGTCGCCACAATGTAGAAAAAGATGTGGAGACTCTAGAAAGAGTGCAGAGAAGAGCAACAAAAGAGGATTAGGGGACTGGAGGCCAAAACATAGGAAGAACGGTTGCAAGAACTGGGGATGTCTAGTTTAATGAAAAGAAGGACTAGGGGAGACATGATTGCAGTCTTCCAATATCTCAGGGGCTGCCACAAAGAAGAGGGAGTCAAGCTATTCTCCTGAGGATAGGACAAGAAGCAGTGGGTGGAAACTAATCAAGGAGAGAAGCAACCTAGAACTAAGGAGAAATTTCCTGACAGTGAGAACAATTAACCAGTGGAACAACTTGCCTCTAGAAGTTGTGAATGTTCCAACATTAGAAATTTCTAAGAAGATGTTGGATAACCATTTGTCTGAAGTGGTGTAAGGTTTCCTGCCTAAGCAGGGGGTTGGACTAGAAGACCTCCAAGATCCCTTCCAACTCTGTTTTTCTATTCTATTCTATTCTATTCTACTCTACTCTACTCTACTCTACTCTATTTGTTAAACAAAAACTGGAAGTTCCCTTGCTGGATTTTCCTATTTCCCTCTGCCAAAAACGGCCAGATAAGATCCTTCACCTCCCTGCTGACGATCAACACTGAACAAGCCAAGGAAAATGTCGCCCTCCTGGATATCATTTACATTCCCTGCCCCGCAAACTGGAGAAAGAGGCACCAGCAATTTGTTCTTTGGCAACGGCCAGCCCTCCCCGGCTGCCCCCGGCTGCCCCCAATTTGCTGCTGACAGGCCTAATGCATCTTGGAAAGGGGAGGGGGAAGGAAGGGGAGGCCAGAGCTAACCAGAACTGATGTATGAAAACTGAAAACGCCTAATGGGTTCTAATTTGTTGTTAACATCCCACTTGCTATGCTGCTAAAAATAAAAATAAAAAGTCAGGTATGACAGGGCTGACAAAGCCAGCGAGAGGCTGCCTCGCTAGAAGAGCCTGCTACTTTGGCTGAGTTTACTTGGATTCTGAATAGAATAAGAATAGGATAGGACAGGATAGGATAGGATAGGTTAGGATAGGATAGGATAGAAGGAAAAGAAGGAGAAGGGAAAGAAGAGGGAGAAGGAGAAGAATAGAATGGAATGGAATGGAATAGAATGAGGAGAAGGGAAAGAAGAGGGAGAAGGAGAAGGGAAAGAAGAGGGAGAAGGAGAATAATAGAATAGAATAGAAAAGAAAAGAATGAGAAGGGAAAGAAGAGGGAGAAGGACAATAATAGAATAGAATAGAATAGAATAGAATGAGGAGAAGGGAAAGAAGAGGGAGAAGGAGAAGAATAGAATAGAAGGAGGAGGAGAAGAATAGAATAGAAGGAGGAGAAGGAGAAGGAGAAGGGAAAGGAGAGAGAAGGAGAATAATAGAATAGAATAGAAGGAGGAGAAGGAGAAGGGAAAGGAGAGAGAAGGAGAAGAATAGAATAGAATAGAAGGAGGAGAAGGAGAAGGAAAATGGGAAGGAGAAAGAGAAGGGAAAGAAGGAGAAGGGGAAGAATAGTATAGAATAAAGAGAAGAGAAGACTATGTTTGAGTCAGGTGGCTATATAAATTTGTCTAATAAATAAATAAAAATAAAGAGTGGAGTGGAATGGAATGGAACAGAACATAACATAACATAACAATAGTACATTAGAATAGAATAGGAAATAGAATAGAATAGAATAGTTGGAAGTCACTTTGGAAATCTTCTAGTCCAACCCCAGTCCAACCCCCTGCTCAGGCAGAAACCCCTACACAACTTCAGACAAAGGGTTGTCCAACATCTTCTTAAAAACATCCAGTGTTTGGAGCATTCACAACTTCTGGAGACAAGCTGTTCCACTGATTAATTGTTATCACTGTCAGGAAATTTCTCCTTAGTTCTAGGATGTTTCTCTCCTTGATTAGTTGCTTCTTGTCAGGTGCCTTGGAGAATAGCTTGACTCCCTCTTCTTTGTGGCAGCCCCTGAGATATTGGAAGACTTCTATCCTGTCTCCCCTGGTCCTTCTCTTCATCAAACTAAACATACCCAGTTCCTGCAACTGTTCATCGTATGTTTTAGCCTCCGGTCCCTGAATCAACCATTGTCTTGCAGACAATTGCTTTAGGGTGCCATCAAACGTCTCCTAGAAGTGATAAAGAGCCTGGCAGGGTTCAACCAGCAAGCCGTCCATTCTTCTGATGGCTTTTCCAACATGAAATACGGCTGCCTGGGTGCCAAGCAGGAAAGAAAGCAGCGATCCCTCCTTTACATGAAGGATTCCGTGTTTTAATGGGAGGCAGATGCCGTCTCTCTCTCTCTCTCTCTCTCCCCCTCTCTCTCCAATGAATCATTCTCTGTCATTTTCCTTTTTTAAAAAAACCTTCTTCTGATGTCTGAACACTCTTCCTGTCGAGGGAGAGGAAAAGGCCTCCTGCACAGCATTTCATCTCTTGTCTTAACCCTGGTCCACATTTGGGGAGGGAGACAGGGGGGAAAGAGGGTAGGGGGCAAAAACAAAGGGAATAAAGAAATGTGATGTCACCCCAGACACCACTTGCAAAAAAAAAATCCCCTTCCTCGAATCTTATTGTCTGTCTATTGCCTCCTTCGACAATCCCCTTAAGAGCTCTCCAGGCTAAATGAGAGCAAGCAAAGACTTAAAGAGGAGGAAGACAGTTGGAGAGCGAATTCCAAGGCAATTTTTCATGCCAGCTCCTTGGTGATTTAGAGAGAGGATTGGGCCTCACCCCCCATCCCTTTCTTTGCACTAGATTGAAGAGCAGGGAGAGAGAGAGACAGAAAGAGAGAGAGAAAGAGGGAGAAGGAGGAGGGGGACAGAGAAGGAAGGAAAGACAAACGGATTAAAAGAGGAGAGAGAGAAAGAGACAGACAGTGAAAGACAGAGAGAAAGGAGAGAGAGAGAAATTGATAGACAGAAAGAGAGAGATGGAGAAGGAGGGAAAGGCAGATTAAAAGAGAGGAAGGAGAGAAAGAGAAACAGATAGAGAAAGAGAAAGGAAGGAGAGAGAGAGAGAGAAATTGAAAGAGAGATTGAGAGAGACAGAGATAGAGGGAGGGAGGAGGAGGAGGGGACAGAGAAGGAGTGAAAGACATTAAAAGAGAGAAAGGAGAGAGAAAGAAAGAAAGAGACAGACAGAAAGAGAGACAGAGAGAAAGGAGGGAGGGAAATTGAAAGAAAGAAAGATTGAGAGACAGAAAGAGAGAGACAGATGGAGGGAGGGAGAAGAGGGGATGGCAAAGGAGGGAAAGACAGTTTAAAAGAGAGAGAAAAGAGGGAGAGGGAGAGAAAGAGAGAGAGGAGGGAGAGAGAGAACAAAGACTATGAAGTCATTTCAAACAGGAGGAGCCCCAGCTAAACACCCTGGATTTTTTTCCAATGTCAAGTGGATTTACGACTATTATTTTTGTTTTAGGTTAGGTTTTCCCCCCCTTTTGGCCTCCATCTGTTTTCGAAAACCAGGAAGCGTCTCCCAATGTGTTTGCTTAAAAGCAACTGGGGATCCAGAAAGGTTGGGACGGACGGACCGACCGGGGGGGGGGGGGGAATACACAGTGCAGGAAGTGGCCTTTCAAAACAGATCCTCCTCCTCCTCCTCCTCCTCCTCCTCCTCCTCTTCCTCCTCCTCCTCCTCCATCTTCTTTCTCCTCCTCCTCCTCCCCATCTATCCTTTAGAGGAGCGGTGTCCAAACTTGGGAACTTTTAAGACTTGTGGACTTCAACTCCCAGAATTCCCCATCCAGCCATGCTTCTGGGAGTTGAAGTCGATAAGTCTTAAAGTTCCCAAGTTTGGACACCCCTGCTTTAGAGAAAAGGGGAAAAAAGAGAAAATATTATATCCTTAATTCAAAGGGAATGTTGCTTTGTGAGTTACAACTCAATTATTTCTTCTTCTTCTTCTTCTTCTTCTTCTTCTTCTTCTTCTTCTTCTTCTTCTTCTTCTTCTTCTCCTTCTCCTTCTCCTTCTCCTCCTCCTCCTCCTCCTCCTCCTTCTCCTCCTCCTTCTCCCTCTCCCTCTCCCCCCCTCCTCCTTCTTTTTCTTCTTCCTCTTCCTCCTCCTCCCTGTCCCCCTTCAGCTCCCCCTCCTCCTCCCAGAGAGCACCAAAGACCCCTCCTTTCAACCCTGAGCTACAAAAATTGATCTTTGGCTGCCATACAAAAGCCCACGACCTCCACCAATCTACTGCCTCTGCCGAGCTGCGTTTCAACCTTGCCTCCCCTTCACCCTGACCCCCTCCCCTCCCCTCCCATGTCCCTGAGCGATGTTGTGCTGAGCTTTTCGGGCCACGGGGAGGAAGTCAGCGTTCATGGGAGATGGCGGGGTCGGCTTTCCTGACATTGTTTGTCTGAACCCAGCAGCTGTTCAAGGATGCCAAGTCTATTTAACAAGTTAGAATGAAGGATGAAAGAAAGAGAGAGAGGGGGCCGGCGGTGCATGTTTGCTCTACAACTGGAAGCACCAGAGACGGCTGCAAAAACCGACATTCATTCTCGCTCCAAGGGCGAAACGTTTCCCGTGTTTGCATCTTTACGCCTCGCCTGAAGGCCCAAGATGCAATGAAGGACTTTTTTTTTTAAAAAAAGCAGGGTGTACAGAGGCCTCGCCCCCTCCCCTTGCCCCTACCGTCAAATTTTTCTGTTGCACGGAATGAGGGAAAAACCCCTCCTCGGGGGAGGAAGCGCTGACCCCCCACCACTACCACCAGCCTGCCCTATGGAGAAAGTACACTTATATTTTTATTGCTGCGTTTTGGCAAATCACTGCAGTCAGAAGAAATACGCAAACAGGCAGAACCCCTCCCCCCCGATCCCCTCTACCTCGAGGAAAGCTGTGAGAACAGAGTACATATTTTGACAGCGCGATCGTTTAGTGTATAAGAAATGCTGCAGGGGCCAATGGGTTGAGGGCTTCCAGAGATACCGTATTTTCGGACTATAAGGCGCACCGCTGTATAAGATACACCGATCGTTTAGTGTATAAGAAATGCTGCAGGGGCCAATGGGTTGAGGGCTTCCAGAGATACCGTATTTTCGGACTATAAGGTGCACCGCTGTATAAGACACACTGATCATTTAGTGTATAAGAAATGCTGCAGGGGCCAATGGATTGAGGGCTTCCAGAGATACCGTATTTTCAGACTATAAGGTGCACCGCTGTATAAGACACACCGATCATTTAGTGTATAAGAAATGCTGCAGGGGCCAATGGGTTGAGGCCTTCCAGAGATACCGTATTTTCGGACTATAAGGCGCACCGCTGTAAAAGACACATCGATCATTTAGTGTATAAGAAATGCTGCAGGGGCCAATGGATTGAGGGCTTCCAGAGATACCGTATTTTCGGACTATAAGGCGCACCGCTGTATAAGACACACCGATCATTTAGTGTATAAGAAATGCTGCAGGGGCCAATGGATTGAGGGCTTCCAGAGATACCGTATTTTCGGACTATAAGACGCACCGGTGTATAAGACGCACCAAGATTTCGAAGAGGCAAGTAAGAAAAAAAGTTTTGGTCCTCCCAGGAGCACTCTGCAGGCTTCAGCAGGGCTGGGGGGGGGGAAGGGAAAAATGGGCAGACTTTTCACAAAAACGGGGGCATTTTTGCCTTCCCCCAGCCCTGCCGAAGCCTGCAGAGTGCTTTTGGGGGCTGGGGGAAAGCAAAAACGCCATCTGTTTTTGAGAAAAATGGGCCATTTTTCGCAGAAATGGGATGCACGTGCGGGGCGTCGGGAGGCCAAAAATGGCTGTATTCAGTGTATAAGACACACCAACATTTCCACGCTCTTTTAGGGTGGGGGGTGGAGGTGCAACTTGTACTCCGAAAAATACGGTATATCAGTTAGTCTTGGTAGGTACATCTTATCTGGGTCTCCTCAACCAGTTCAAGAAATTTATCCTTATTTCTAAGTTGCTTCTCTCCTTGATTAGTTTCCATCCGTTGCTTCTTGTCCTGCCTTCAGGTGCTTTGGAGAATAGGCTGACCTCCCCCCCTTCTTTGTGGCAGCCCCTCAAATATTGAAATGCTGCTATCATGTCTCCCCTAGTCCTTCTTTTCATTAAACTACTCAATTCCAGCAACCGTTCTTCGTATGTTTTAGCCTCCAGCCCCCTAATCCTCTTCGTTGCTCTTGTCTGGATTCTTTCCAGAGTCTCATCTATGTTTTATAATATGGTGGCCAAAACTGCATGCAATATTCCAAGTGTGGCCTTACCAAGGCCTTCTAAAGTGGTCCTAACACTCTACATGATCTTGGTTCTGTCCCTCTGTTAATGCAGCCTGTCGGAGTATGAATGTTCATAGACTGGAATAGACATGGTAACAGGTCAGCCAATGGGGACAGTTTGGATAGACATGATAACTGGTCAGCCAATGTAGACTGTTTGGAAACGGAAACATACGTAGTATTTGTTTGTATGGGGCCCTAAGAGACAGTTTGGAGTCTGGGCGTGGCTTTCATTTGCTGAACTGAATGTAAGAGTTAGTTCCTGTGCAAGAACATGTATTTTACTGGATGTCGTAGGGGTCGTAGCTGACTCCGTAGGTTGTCTGAGCTAAGTTTGGTTGAAGTTTGGATGGTGATGCAATGTCCTTAGGAGATTGCCCAAAGTAGTGAGCTCTGTGTCTTAATGGATTAATCTTCTTGTGTCCTGAAGTATCATGTTTTAATCCCATCACTCTGAGGCTGTAGATCTTTTGTTTTGTAGATAGGATGGCCCAATCCTTCTCAATGGGCACCGAATATCTGCTGGGGAGCAGGGAGCTGAAGCTCTGAGTTTCTGTCTCCCTTAAGATTTTTTTATTTCTCTTTTAGGGGAAATATTTTATCCTGCCTTTTTAAGATATTCCTCAAAATACTCCATTCTTCTAGGAGGTGAGTGGGCGCTAACTTTCTACAGGCCTCTCTGCCTTCCCAATCGGACGGCAGCAATGTTCCTCCCCAACCTCCTCACTTTCCAAAATCTCTTGCTATCTCTGCTGGCCGCTGGCTGCCACAGCAGGACTACCTGTAGCTTTGTCTTCCTGAAGGATCTGCAATGATACCTAGAAAAAATAGGGGGAGTTGGAATTACATGGAAATCGAATTACATGGAAAAATTACATGCATTACATGGAAAACTAACCAAGTTTTCTTGGGGGGGGGTGTTAAAAATTAAGAGGCATGTTTTTACAAGCGGTTCCCTAAAACTTTTATCACCCAGGTATCTTCCTTAAAAATTGCTCTCGAGGTAGCAAACGCCGCAGCTTAATAAAAAAACACCGAAAGCACCGAAAATGCAGCTCCTCCATGCAAGAGATAAAATGGTGAGATAAACTTTAATCTACGGCAGCGGGGAAATAGAAAAAACGGGTACAATTATCATCCCAAAGTAGCGCTAGGAAACCGTACCGGTCTGTTATTAGAACTGTCAAAGGCTTTGTTATCTGCAAAAGACTTCATATAAAAACAAAGCGCTTTTGCTATCTCCCGAAATACACGAAGAAGGGAATGAAGATGTATTTGGCACCGGGGAAAGATTCCAGATTTTCCATTGCAAGTGGACCTTTTTTTTCCCCTGCAACACACTTGGGGAGAACACCAGAATGGAATTAAAGTCCTCGATTTACATCCGTTTATTTAGTGAACAGTTTGAAGTTACTGTTCTGACCGAGGCTTCCCAAGAGCATGAAGCAAACTCCTTGTCCTGACAAAAACGCCTTTTATTAATTTGCTGTGAATTCTGCTCATTCACATCCAGCAAAGTCTTTCGAGGGAGGATTTACAGTCACAGACCTTATCTGGCTTGGAGAACTGCCAGGCCGAGATCTGCAGAACTTGGCAAGGAGCCTCAGAGAGTCACGAACCAATTAAGCGAACTAATTGTCTCCTGCAAACTCCACTCCCCCTTCACCCCTTTTATTTCCTCTGGGAGGGGCCACCTGGAGTGTGGAGGGCTATGTGGACTCAGAAATGGACCAACACATCTTTAGACTTAAATGAACTCCCCCCACTCAGATCAAGAGTCAGAAGATTTAAAAAATCCAAACAAATTGACTCAGTTTGCCTACTCGAGAGAATGATGGCTTTCCACGAGATCCGCACCAACAGATTGTGTTATCCAGAGCGAGCCAAAAGAATAAAGAAATCAATCTCCCTCCTGACCCCCTTAAACTGATTTGAGCGTCCACCAAAGAAGTTCAGCCACTAATTGCGCCAATTTAAGCAACAGTGATTTAGCTAAGTTAGTTATTAAATCAATTGGTCTTCTGGGCCTGGAGAACAGCTGTCTCTGTGTGTGCTTGACTCTGACACCTCCCTCCTGTCAACAAGGCTGTCATTCCTAAAGAGAGTTGTTTTTTTAAATAGCTGAAGACTCTGGCTGGCAGGAGAGAGGGCAGTTGGGGACAGATCAATCAGAATAGAGTTGGAAGGGACCCTGGAGGTCTTCTAGTCCAGCCCCATTACTCAAGCAGGAGAACCTATACCGTTTCAGACAAGTGTCTGTCCAGTCTCTTCTTTAAAACCTCCAGGATAGTCATGGAGAAGGAAGGAAGGAAGGAAGGAAGGAAGGAAGGAAGGAAGGAAGGAAGGAAGGAAGGAAGGAAGGAGGCAGGCAGGCAGGCAGGCAGGCAGGCAGGCAGGCAGGCAGGCAGGCAGGCAAGCAAGCAGTATAACAGAGTTGGAAGGGACCTTGGAGGTCTTCTAGTCCACCTCAAGCAGCAGAACCCATATCATTTCAGACAGGTGGTTGTCTATTATCTTCTTTAAAACTTCCAGTGATAAGGAAGGAAGGAAGGAAGGAAGGAAGGAAGGAAGGAAGGAAGGAAGGAAGGAAGGAAGGAAGGAAGGAAGGAAGGAAGGAAGGAAGGAAGGAAGGAAGGAAGGAAGGAAGGAAGGAAAAATAGGGACTACCTTTGGTGGGAAGGTAACAGCGTTCCGTGTGCCTTTGGCATTGAGTCATGCCGGCCACTTGACCACGGAGATGTTTTCGGACAGCGCTGGCTCTTCGGCTTTGAAATGGAGATCAGCACCGCCCCCTAGAGTCGGGAACGATTGGCACACATGTGCGAGGGGAACCTTTACTTTTAACTTACTAAAGAAATAATTCTCTTTGGATTATTAGCACTCACGTTTCTCACTTAATCCATCCCATTTCCGGACTATTTGGAAAGTACCAGTTTCTCTAGATTTTTTTTTTTTTAAATTGCACCCACGAGATTATTTTTTTTCTAAACTCCCCCTGCTCCCCGGTGTTAAACGCATCCCGCTAACTACAATTAAAACGTTGACACCTGGTTCAGCTCTGCAGATTAGGATTTGATTTCCCGTAATTGTATGTTATCGCTTGCATTCAGCAGCAATTTTACCTTCTGTACAGCATTGATAACACTTATTAATTCAATAAAAGAAATCAATTTGCAGACCGTTTCAGAAAGGTAACACCTCTGCAACTTCACATCTTCCCAATCGGACCGTGATTGGACTCTGCATCTTGCTGTTTAATCAGCAATGGGGGATTACAAAAAAGGAGACCCCCCTCAGATGTTAATTAAAAGCATCCCTTATCTATCAGAGGCTAGAAGCTAACAGGCTGCCATGCCACATACCGGCTAATATTTGACTCCACGCTTAAGGGTTATTTACAGTGACTGATAAGGACATTTATTCTGCCTCTTTCTTCTCCAGGCCTTCTGGAGAAAGAGAGGGTCAGTTCTTCACTGGATATTGGCCTAGATTCAATATAAGTTGAGACTCTGGAACCTCCAGTGCAGAGAAGAGCAACGAAGAGGATTAGGGGACTGGAGGCTAAAACATACAAAGAACGGTTGCAGGAACTGGGTACGTCTAATTTAATGAAGAGAAGGACTAGGGGAGACATGATAGCAGTCTTCCAATATTTGAGGGAGTGAAGGACTGCAAGATCAAACCTCCAGAGAGCCTCCGTGGGGACGGGGCACGCCGTTTTTGCCCTCCCCAGGCTCCAAGAAAGCCATGTGCCCATACGTGGGGTAGTGGAGCGGGTCACGCCCACATACTCAGGGGGCACGGCACAAGGGGCATTATATTATGGGGGTGGGCACACGCAGGCGTGCTTTTGGCACCCGAGGCAAACAAGGTTCACCATCAGTGGTATAGGTTCCCCTGTCCTGAGCAGGGGGTTGAACTAGAAGACCTCCAAACTCCCTTCCAGCCCTGTGATTCTATGTTGTAAAAAAATATGACAGATCTCTAAGCAGCTTTGCGCGGATTTCATCATCATCGGTGAGATGTCAGCATTTGCTTTCTAATCTTTAGAGATTAACAGAGTTGGAAGGGACCTTGTAGGTCATCTAGTCCTACCCCGCCGCCCAAGTAGGAGACCCTACACCATTTCTGACCGAGGGCAGTCCAGTCTCTTCTTGAAAGCCTCCAGTGATGAAGCTCCCACAACTTCTGAAGGCAACTCATTCCATTGAATATAGAATAACAGAGTTGGAAGGGACCTCGTAGGTCATCTACTCCAACTCCCTGCCCAAGCAAGAGACCCTACACCACTTCTGACCGAGGGCAGTCCAGTCTCTTCTTGAAAGCCTCCAGGGATGAAGTTCCCACAACTTCTGAAGGCAACTTCTGTTCCATGGGTTGATTGTTCTCACGGTCAGAAAATGCCTCCTTATTTCCAGGTTGAATCTCTCCTTGTTTATTTCCCATCTGTTATTCCTTGTCTGGCCTTCAGATGCTTTGGGAAATAGCTTCTTGATCCCACTTCCATCCTTCCGGCAATAAAAGCGGTCTGTAGAAATAGCCACGTGGGAATGCACAATTCGGGTCATCTCCCCCGCCTTGAGCAAAACTCCCAACCTGGCTGGCGGTCATGGTAACCCAGAATGGCATCCGCCTCGCTCACAATTCTCTCTGCCAGTGTGCAGCCAGCAGATAACATATCTCCCTCTTCCTCTTTTTCTCCTGGACATAAAGCATACACGACTGCTGACACTAATGCGGTTGGACGGCCTTGTCGGGTTTGCGATTGATGTCCGTGGACTGGACTTTTTTTTTGCTAAATTGCTTGTAACAAGATCTTTTCTGGGTAAGGCCTCTGAATTCCAGCTGTTTTGGGGCCAGAAGGCCTACTCTGGTTAGAGAGGAACTACAGTTCTCCAAGGGGACATGTTGGCTCAGTGGCTAAGACGCTGAGCTTGTCAATCAGAAAGGTTGGCAGTTCGACGGTTCGAATCCCTAGCGCTGCGTAACGGAGGGAGCTCCCGTGACTTGTCCCAGCTTCTGCCAACCTAGCAGTTCGAAAGCACGTAAAAAAGGCAAGTAGAAAAATAGGAACCACTTTTGGTGGGAAGGGAACAGCGTTCCGTGCGCCTTCGGCGTTGAGTCATGCCGGCCACATGACCACGGAGACGTCTTCGGACAGCGCTGGCTCTTGGGCTTTGAAACGGAGATGAGCAACGCCTCCTAGAGTCGGGAACGACTACCGCACGTATGATAGGGGAACCTTTCCCTTTACAGTTCTCCAAGAAGAGCTTTTCTTGTTAATAATATCTTTGGAAGACTCTGTCTATCCCTGGGATTATTCCTCCCATTCATTTATCCTATTATCAGTTCTTTAGCCATCTCACTGCCAAACTCGTTAAAAGCTTTAGAATATCAGAAAAGCGGGGGGCCTGCCTCTTTGTAACTGCTGGCTTCTATTTATTTCCTGGCCAACTTCTCCATTTCAGGTGGACATAAAACCCTGCCGAATACCTTTATGTTGAGTGAATTATTCAGGAATTTAGATTGCCGGGCTCCAAGTCTTATCATTACAAATTAGCATTTTGGGACTAGGTTGCCAACTAAATGTTGCAAAGCCATGCTTTGCTTTCCATAACCGCGATCCTGCTTTCATTCACAGTCCGCAAGGCTTAGCAAACAGTCTTTCAGAGGAATGTTTATCCACACGCACCTTATCTCGCTTGGAGAGCTGCCAGGTAACTAGTTTCCAAATGCAGGGCAAGGCAAAACTTGGCACAGAGTCTCTTAAAGTCACACATTGACCGAACCAACTGGATGAATGAATTGTTTCCTGCAAAAGCCCCTTCCCCATTCACTCCTCTTTTATTTCCTCCAAGGTGGAAAGTCCAAGTCACCTGTTCCGACTAGCTGGCCTGGCATGATTATAAATGTTACATCTATGAACTCCTGGTAGTATATTCTCATCTGGTTATTTTAAGGGTAATGTTTTAGTTTTAATTGTTTTTAGGGCTTTTAGCCTCATATTTATTCTTCTGTACAGTACTCTTAATTTTAACCTCCTCCACATACATACATATATTTATAGTTCTATTTATATTTGTATTTTATCTGTGATTTATTGTGGACTGTACACCGCCCCGAGTCCCTTTTTGGGAGAGGGGGCGGCTTAGAAATGTGAATGAATGAATGAATGAATGAATGAATGAATGAATGAATGAATGAATGAATGAATGAATAAATAAATAAATAAATAAATAAATAAATAAATAAATAAATAAATAAATAAATAAATAAGGTGTGGCTTTACTCTTAAGTCAACCCTGCTTTCTTAGTTGTCCTTGTCTTCTGGCAGCTCTGGGAATAGGCTCCAGCTGTTCTTCTGCCTCACTGCTGTCTAGCTTCCTCTCTGCCTCCGACGCAGACCCTCGTCTGAGCTTTCCTCAGCCCCCAGGACTGGCCCGTGTTCCTCCCCAACCTCCTCACTGTCCGACTCCGCTGCCAGCTCCGCAGGCCGCCTGCGGGCCACAACAGATCCCTAGGTCCACAGCTGTTGCAATCTCCCCTGCTTGATTTGAATTGACCACCTTTCTTGATTTGCAGGATTGAAAGAGTAGAGCACCACATGTGGATAGAACCACAGCTCACCTTTCCACCTTTGGTTCTTATCTTCTTCTTGACTCTGAAATGGTTGTTTATCCATAAGGCAGGATGGTCAACCTATGGAGATCCTCAGCCATCCAGGTCATGGTTGTCCCAAAGGTGCTTTTTTTTCCCCAAGAGGCAACTGGACTTCCTTGTTTTTTTTTCTTTTGAAGTCGTTTTGCTTCTCCTCCAAGAAGCTTCTTTAGCTCTGACTGATGGTGGGGAAGGGAAGGATTTATGTTCCTTGCAAACAGCTGGTCATTTGCATCCTTTTAGAGGGTCATTGAGACCACTTGGAGGCTTATCTGTGTCCTCAGGGTCACCTGAGTGGTGCAAATGGTTCCTGTAATCTTCAATTTTTCCTCTGGAAATCCATTCCTTTTCCCACACCATTCCAAGGGTCTTCATCCCAAAGGGCATAGCTAAAAGTCTGTAGAGATTCTCAGCCATCCAGGCCGTGGTTGTCCCTTACGCCGTAAGAAAACGTTTCACCCTTGCTGCTCTATACTGTCCAAGTTCTTCAAAGCGGATCCTTTCTCAGACTCAATGAGTCGTCTGACCTATAAATGCTAAAAAAAGTCTTAAAACAACAATTGCCAGAAGTTTAAAAGCCATGCTTTGAGTTTTGACCCAACGTCAGCTGCCTTCTCCTACAGATGACTTTGTCAACCTTTCAGTATTCCCCAGTAGATTGGGAAGGATACAAGGTAGATTTTTAGAAATGCACTGTTGATTTAGTTTAAGCTGCAATATTAAAGGTGGATCAAGCTAGAAAGCAGGGCTTGACGTCCAAGGTCACTGTTTCTTAGCTGGAGGTCATTTTTTTTATATATTCAGTGTTAAAAGTTTGGAGCTCTGCCTCGTGCTGAACGTGCCTTCCCCCTCCAGCTTTGGGGTAAGCCAGAAGGAAGTCCTTACACCCTTCTTCTCTTGCTTCTTTAATCCCCAAATGACTCCTCAGAAAGGTTTAGAAGGCCGGATCCTGAAGAGGAAACTCAAAGACTTTGGCCACCTAATGAGAAGGAAGGACTCCCTGGAGAAGAGCCTCATGCTGGGAATGATGGAGGGCAAAAGAAGGACTGCAAGGTGATCCAACCGGTCCGTCCTAGAGGAGATCAACCTTGACTGCTCTTTAGAAGGCCAGATCCTGGGAACGATGGAGGGCAAAAGAAGAAGGGGACGGCAGAGAATGAGGTGGCTGGATGGAGTCACCAAAGCAGTCGGCGTGAGCTTCAATGGACTCCAGAGGATGGTAGAGGACAGGAAGGCCAGGAGGAACATTGTCCATGGGGTTGCGATGGGTCAGGCACAACTTCGCAGCTAACAACAACAACGAAGCATTGTTGAGGAGAGGAGGATGGAGGAGGATTGTGGGTCTTTGAGCCTTGTCATTTTCTTGCAGGTATTTCATTACCCTACTAGGTAACATCATCAATGCTCAAAGAGTTTAGCAGAGGAGGGGGAGAAATAATAATTGGCAGTGGCGAGACTGGGAATAGGTCATGTGCGATCCAATTTAGTGAAATCGGGAGAAAGTGAGCTCAGCTGCTTAGTCTTTTTGTGAAAAGCACCTCGGCTGTTTGAGACGATTACAGGAGACGTGCTAAAATTGGCCTGTGTCATTTTCCTCCTCCGCTTTCCGCCCAGTTATGTCTCTTTATACAAAAGACCCATCTTCCCGTATTCATCTTCCATCAACTCCAATCACCTTGAAAGCTTTGGCTGCACAAGCCACTCAAATTGCTCCAACAGCGTATGCAGAGACGGGTTCCTTCCAAGCGCTAAAGGACACACGCGTGTTTGTCTGTGAAGCTATTGAGATGCCGAGGGGCAATTTCCACCCCGGCATTTCCAGAAATGGGATTTAGAAAACAATGAAGGCAGAATGGAAGATGGGATGTGTCCAGGGAGAAAGGCCACTGTGGCTCAGTGGTTAGGATGCAGTACTGCAGGCTACTTCTCACCGGCTGCCAGCAGTTCGGCAGTTCGAGTCTCACCAGGCTCAAGGTTGCCTCAGCCTTCTTTCCATCCTTCCGAGGTGGGTAAAATGAGGACCCAGATTGTTGAGGGCTAATATGCTGACTCTGTAAACAGCTTAGAGAGGGCTGGAAAGTACTGTGAAGCAGTATATAAGTCTAAGGGCTAAGTGGTAAGAATGACCTGCGGTCGTAACTGCGGCACCTTCAGGTTGCGTTGTAATGAGGAGAACTTCTTCCTGACTTGGAGCTTTCTCGAAATGAGAGGTCCTTGGTGCTTTCCGAGATTTGGTTATTTTCTTGCAGACGTTTCATGACCCATCCTAAGTAACATCAGCAATGCATGAAAGGGTGTGGGGTTTAAGGAGGAGGCGAGGAGGACTGTGGGGTCCTTGGGTGCTCTCTGAGCTTGATTGTTTTCTAGCAGACATTTCATGACCCAACTAAGTAACATCATCAATGCTGGAAGAGAGGGGGGTTTGTGGAATGGCGGAGAAGTAGAAGAGGAGAAGGGGGACTGTGAGGTCCTTGATATTCTCCGAGTTTGGATGTTTTCTTGCAGATGTTACCCAGCTTGGTAACATCATCAGTGCTCAATCAAACCATCACTCCCTTCTAGCACTGATGATGTTGCCTAGTTGGGTCATGAAACATCTGCAAGAAAACAACCAAGCTCAGAGAGCACCCAAGGACTGCACAGTTCAATCCTGAGCTACAAATGTTCTCCTTCATTAGGTTTCCGGGTACTACAAGCTGTGGACCACCTCCTTAAGATCTCCTCGAGGAGATATTTTTTGAACTGCCTTGACCTCTGTTTGAAGGCCTTGGTGGCCTGGAAGTCAACTCAGGTTGAAAGAACGAGAAGTAACAGAGATTAGTCTAAACGTGTCATTTGCCTTAGGCAGCCTGTCTCAAGAGATGCCAGCCAAGAACTTAAAGAGGAGTGTCTTTCGTGCAAGAGGGAACTAGTTGTGGGTCTCTGCAGTTGTATATGTTACTAGTTGTTGCAGGCTAGTTTATAAATATGGTACAGAAACAACAAAGAAAGTTAGAGAGCAATGGAAGATAGTATCCACCCTGGGTGGTTTATTTTCTTGGATGTAATTGCTGCCTTCTTTGTGATGTTTTTTTTTTTTGGCTTCCTAATCTAGCCCTACAGTCTTGGTATTCTTGACAATCTTTTTTTCAAAGAGTAGCTAGACCAATGCCTACTCAAGTGGTTTTAAAGAAGACTAATTAAATCCCTGAAGGATTGGCCTAGCACTCTTCTCCATTGCTGCTTACTACCTTCTGAATCAAGTTTAAAGTAACAGCTCCTGGAGAGTAGTAACGGAAGAGAGCTATCTTCTAGGTCCATGTTTGGAGAAGGACCTGGATGTAGATCATCATCTTCTTTTAATGACCACAAAATCCCTTGCGGGGTGGAGTCTTGGGCAACAGAATGGAGCTGAGTGGCCAGATGCCTTTCGTGTTGCCAATGCGGAGTTTTGTTCAGCAGATATATTCTCATTGTGCCCAGAGAGAGAAATATCTGCCTCTACCTAGGATTGAACTCACACATTCTCTTCATTGTGAGGCGAGAGCTCCACCTCTAGGCCACCGTTTCACTCAAGGACCTGGATGTAGATGTTCTCCATAAAATGCTGGACTTAAGGAACCCTTGCCTTGATCCAGCTTTAAGGCTCATCTTCTGTTCCTGTGTTTCTAGATCTAACAAGGAGGTCCTTCTCTGAATCCCACACTTGGGTGGGAAATGTATTATCTAAAACCATGAGTGAGAACCTTCTCAGCTGTGGAGGTCCTTGTGCTTCCTGGGTGGCTTTCTTGCAGACCTTTCATTACCTAACTGGGTAACACGATCAGTGCAGAGAGCACCAAGGACCTCACCGTTCAGCCCTGAGCTATAAATACTCTCTTCTATCAGCATCTTGGTGGGATGTGGTGGCTCAGTGGCTAAGACGCTGCACTTGTCGCTCAGAAAGGTCGGCAGTTCAGCAGTTCGAATCCCTAGCACGGCGTAACAGAGTGAGCTCCCGTGACTTGTCCCAGCTTCGGCCAACCTAGCAGTTCGAAAGCACGTAAAAAATGCAAGTGGAAAAATAGGGACCACCTTCGGTGGGAAGGTAACAGCGTCTCGTGCGCTTTCAGCATTGAGTCATGCCGGCCACATGATCACGGAGACGTCTTCGGACAGCGCTGGCTCTTCGGCTTTGAAACGGAGATGAGCACCGCCCCCTCGAGTCAGGAAACCTTTACCTCTCAGCCTCTCAGCTGTGGCACCTTGGTTATGGAAGACCTCTAGTCAGAAGACCAGTTCTTTCCAATGCTGAGTACGGGAAACACTCATTTCTGTTTCTAAGAGAGAGCTGGCATTCCCCTCGCTCACCACTGCACACATCGGTGCCTGGTTCCCCCCCTTTCCCAGGTGTTGATTTGTAAGTGTTACCCTGCAGGTTTTTCTGGGGGCACATTAACTGGATAGGTCAACCAAAATGATATTTAAAGGTAGCCTGATGTGAACGGAGGCACTCAGTGTATGATTATGTGTGATTAGCAAGCGCTTGCATTGTGCAAAAGGGGTTATTATAATTAAATTCTTCATTTCCTGCTGAAACCTGCGAAACCGCAATTGTCATCCTGGGAAAAGTAAACACTTTGGGTGTTTGCAATTGAGTGTCAAAGGGCAGGAGCTGTGTGGATGACTCTTCCCTCTCCGTCCACTCCTTTCCTTGAGTGGCGGGGAGGGGGGGAGATGCAACATCTCTGGTTGCCAGTAAAGAACCCGTGAGCCCACGGAATCTCTTTGTCTCCGAAGCTGGTTTTGAGATCCACATTTAACCGTGTGTGTGTGTGTGTGTGTGTCTCTCTGTGTGTGTGTGTGTTATTATAGGCGGCCCCAATGACATGCGCTTGGCACTTGTGGCGCAATTAGCTAATGAATGATTTCAAAGGTCTTCCTAGAAGCAGATTAATTGCCCGACTGAGATTAAATCTACATTCGAGATCCGGAATCTCCAAACTTGGCGACTTTTAAGACTGGTGGATTTCTACTCCCAGAATTCCCGAAGCCAGCATGCAATAAATGATGGCTTAATCTATTAAATTTGACATTTTGCGCTCCCCTTTTCTGCCTTCAGCATGATTGTGGAGGCATCCATCCATCCATCTCTAACCATTCATCAATCTATTGATATCCATCTATGTTATCCAGCATCTATCTATCTATCTATCTATCTATCTATCTATCTATCTATCTATCTATCTATCTATCTATCATCTATCTATCTATCATCTATCTATCTATCTATCATCTATCTATCATCTATCATCTATCATCTATCCATCCATCCATCTCTAACCATTCATCATTCTATTGATATCCATCTATGTTATCCAGCATCTATCTATCTATCTATCTATCTATCTATCTATCATCTATCTATCATATATCCATCCATCCTTCCATCTCTAACCATTCATCATTCTATTGATATCCATCTATGTTATCCAGCATTTATCTATCTATCATCTATCTATCTATCTATCTATCTATCTATCTATCTATCTATCTATCTATCTATCTATCTATCTTTTATCTATCTATCATCTATCATCTATCTATCATCTATCCTTCCATCCTTCCATCCATCCATCTCTAACCATTCATCAATCTATTGATATCCATCTATGTTATCTAGCATTTATCTATCTATCCATCCATCCACGATCTTCATCCATGCAATTCATCCATCCACCTACCTACCTATCCATCCACCTAGATCTACCTATCTGCCTCTGTATATGGTTTAGTCTATCTTTATTTATTACCATCCATCTATCCACCCACCCACCTGCCTACCCTATGTTATCTCCTTCCGTCCATTAATCTACCTACCTACCTACCTTACGTATCTCCTTCCATTCATCCACCTCCCTACCCGTCCACCCACCCACCCACCCATCTACCTACCACCTACCTACCCTATGTTATCTCCTTCCATCCATCCATCCATCCATCCATCCATCCATCCATCCATCCATCCATTAATCTACCTACCTACCTACCTTATGTATCTCCTTCCATCCATCCACCTGTACTACCTGCCTACCCATCCATCCACCCACCCACATATTCACCCACCCACCTGATTTGGCCTGGCCCTGAATTGCATTTAAATCAGGCAGGCAACAGGCTCCCTTGCCTTGGCTGGTGGCACTGGCTTTTGAGAATCAGGCCTCCTAATCCGTGCGCAATTCCCACTGAGATCACAAATCAGTTTTCAAAGGGAAGCCTGCCTCTCCTCCAAACCTTCCTGAAGCCCCCCAGCCCCTGCTGTACTTCTGCTTTTTTTAAAAAAAAATTTTTATTTTAATACGTCTGCTTTTCTCGCCGAATGCCTTCCAAATGCTGCAAGGAGAAAGCTTCAAGTAGTCAAAAGCTTTTAAATACAGATGGCGAAACGAGTCCCAGTGGTACAGCCAGCTTCTATTTCAAACCTAGCTTTTCTTTCTCCAGTCTGCCCCCCTCCCCTTCTATCCTTCATTTCCCCCTCCCCGCTTTTTTTTTTTTTTGTAGCTCATGGCAGGCTTTGACAGATCAGAAGAAATTCTCACAGCTTGACGCAGCTGGATGCGTCTCCGACATGAATGAAAACATCTGGTCCCTAAACAGTCTTTCACCAAGGGGGCCAAAAGAGAAATTGCGTGCACATCTGTCGCGCGGAACGTGTTTCCCTGTAAATTCAGATGTTAATTGCTTTGTTTTGTCGAGGCAAACCCACTTGGCTGGCTGTTCCTCTGCTCCCCGCGTTAAATGGTTCCTTTGAACACCCCGATGTAAGCTTTGATTTGCAAATTCGCAGGTGTAATGTGGGCGGCACTTCCATCTAAAAAGCGGTGAGCAAAGACAGAGAGTGCATGAATGCGCTGCAGGCAAGGAGGTGTGGCGGCTAACCGGCCCAGCCGATGTTCAGCTGAGATTAGATGGGGGGGAAAAAAGAGAGATCTCTTATGTTCAAATATGCCGTACTGACAACTTAATACTGAATCAAAGCGTTCTGAATCACGGGACAAGCGTCTTGGCTTATTTCGCCATGTGTTTCTGCTCCCAACCAGCCCTTGCCACGCCTGCTTCATGCCAGGGGCTTCTGCCTGGCACACCTTTGTCAAGCAATGCCAGGCCTATCAAGCAGAGGTGAGTCAGAAGTTCTTTAGAAGTTGGGAGTTCTTTTCTTATCCGGAAAAAAAAAAGATGACTAACAGAACAGAATAACAGAGTTGGAAGGGACCTTAGAGGTCATCCAATCCAATCCCCCCCCCCCGCCCAAGCAGGAGACCCTGCACCATTATGTGAATTCCTCTCATTCACATTCAGCAACACCTGGCAAACAGTCTTTCAAAGGTGAATTTGACCATAGACCCTATCTAGCTTGAAAAGCTGCCATGTCAATATTTTCCAAATGAGGTGCTGTGCAAGGAAAGGCTTGGCACAGAGTCTCTGAGATTCACGGACAGATCTTCACACTCCTGAAATGAATCGAACGACCGAACGAATTGTTTCCTGCAAAAGCCCGCTCCCCTTTCCCTCCTCTTTTATTTCCACTGGGAGGGGCCATTCATCCTCCACCTGTGGCCTTACTCCCAAGTCGACCCCTGTTCTTTAGCTGTTCCCTTCGCCTGGCAACTCTGCGCATGCGCACACTGGGAACAGGCTCCAGCTGTTCCTCTGCCTCACTGCTGTCTATCTCCGAAGGCAGCTGATTAACTCTAAGACAGCCCTGTCTCCATCTCTGCCTCCAACACATAGCCCTCGTCAGAGCCTTCCCCAGTATCTAGGACTGGCCCATGTTCCTCCCTAACCTCCTTACTGTCCGATTCTGCTGCCAGCTCTGCTGGCCACTGGCGGGCCACGA
The DNA here is from genome assembly GCF_964273705.1 of Natrix helvetica. Taxonomy (NCBI): domain Eukaryota; kingdom Metazoa; phylum Chordata; class Lepidosauria; order Squamata; family Natricidae; genus Natrix; species Natrix helvetica. Next base: position 6,866,835 of record NC_138564.1, read on the forward strand.
CACCTCTCTTGTTGACATCAGTATCAAAATATGTTGATACGCCAAATCCCACGACAACAAACATGAGCTGTTTAAAACGCTGCTCCTAAACCTTTCTAAATACCCTCAATATCTCAGGGCTTGCCACAAAGAAGAGGGAGCCAAACTATTCTCCAAGGCACCTGAGGGTAGAACACGAAGCAATGGGTGGAAACTAATCAAGGAGAGAAGCAACATAGAACTGAGGAGAAATTCCCTGACAGTGAGAACAATTAATCGGTGGAACAGTTTGAATCCAGATGTTGTGAATGCTCCAACGCTGGAAGTCTTTAAGAAGATGTTGGATAGCCATCTTTCTGAAACAGTATAGGGTTTCCTGCCTAGGCAGGGGGTTGGACTAGAAGACCTCCAAGGTCCCCTCCAACTTTACTATTGTATTGCATTATTGTATAAATAGATCCAACTTCGTAGTGTGGAGAGTTTGGCAAGATGGAAGTCTTTCTAGGTTTTTTTTTTATTTTTATAATGACCCAGCAGTGCAAGATGTATTCTAACGGCAATAAATTGTAGCTCTATTCCTTCTTTAAGTAGAAAAGTAGATATGCCTGGGCAAGTCCTCCCTTATGAAATTGTTTTGGGCTACGTCCAATTGGACAGAGGCTTTCTCATTTGACCCTCAAATCAACATTTCAAATATTTTAAATGCAGGGCTCACCAACTGCCTTCCTTTAGAATGGAAAAATATCAGAACGGCACTTTCTTTACACCGGGCAGTTGTCAAGGCTTTTCATAAAATATACTTGTGAAAGGTATTTTAAAAAGCAGCATTGCTTTGTTTGTTGGGCATGAATTGTCTATCTATGGTTAATATTACTATTGCTCAAAACTATCTTGCTATCAATCACTTTCAGGTTTTCCCTTTCCCTATGAGTAAACAGCTAGTAATCTTCTAAGGCTAAACCTGGCCCTGGCAATCAGAGCTACGTCATCAACAAACTAAACTTTGAAGTTGTATGTCCATTAAGTGAGAGGGAGGCACAACAGTGAGTTCACAAACCTTACAATTTCATTTATGTAGGCGTTGAATAAGAAGGAATTAGGCAAACAGTCTTCCCCCATGTTCATTTGTCCACGAACCTCTGTGGGTTTAAACCTCTTTGTAATTCATGCAAAGATGCTGTTTCCAAGACCGATTGTCTACCAAGCAAGACTTTCTTAATGAAAAACGGCAACACCCCGGCGGAGTGATCCCAGCTTCACACCAGCGCCAAAATCTTTTGAGCAGGTTTTCTGGGGGAAATCCATCTTTTGCTACTTTTAGGCGAAAACCCCACCAGCGCGCTTCGGCGTGTTATGGAGGGAAGCCTTTTCCCCCATTGCTGGGGCGTTTGGGAAAGAAAAGATATATGAAATCCTAGCACATCTGGAAGAGGAGAACAAATTGGGCTAAACGAATCCAGCTTCTTGGCAGAGCGAAACCCATCATTCTCCACGTTTTTGGTTAGGAGGGCACAGAACTCAAAACAGCCCAAAACGCAAGAGGGATCCCTCCCAGCCTTGGTCATTGTCCAAGCGTCGCACCCCAGCCATTGCGATTCACAGCTTCTGTTTTATCCCCTGGCTCTTTGGCTAATTCAGCTCATCCGTTTTCTATATTAAGTGATAAACAACAATTCCACAGGGCCCCCTGTTTGTACTTATCGCAGCGCGACTTCAAAGGGGGGGAGGGGGGGAACCGAAGCGCTTCCCGGGGCCTCCGCCGTGAATGTTAATCACCGAGCAAAAACACAGTGATAATTAACAGGAATAATTGTTGCTCTGCTTTGTACTCCTGGCAGAGGGTTTCCAAGTGACTTTGCTGGGAAATGGGGAAGCCATTGAAAGCCCCCTGAAGACAGAGGACTTCCCTTCCCACCTCCTGTTGCCTAAAGATTAAAAAAAACGGAGCATTTTTTTGGGGGGGGAGAACATTTGCTCATGTTTTTCTATCTTCACAGTCCCTTTTTTCAAAAAGCAACCGGACTTTGTCTTTCCTTGAAGACGTTTCGCTTCTCGTCCAAGAAGCTTCTTCCCATTCTTCTTGAGTCCAGAACTGAAGAAGCTCCTTGGATGAGAACAGCGATGGGTTTGGCATTTTGTTACTACTGGTTCGCTGCTCACACCGGAGATGATAGGCTGCCGGTTCGCGCCGGTTTGGCTGCACCGGTTGTGGTGACGGTACGAGGCTCTGCCCCACCCCCCTAGATGTTATCAAGGACCTTCCGCGCGCTCCCACTACCAAACCGGTAGGGAAGAAAATAGAATACCATCCCTGCTGCGCACGCTGCATACTCTGAATATGCCTGGTCCCAGCCTTCCACTTATGCACTTGGCTGGTGCGTGAGCTGGTCTTCCGTTGTCCTGTGGGAGCATGTCAACTGATCGTTGCATGTACATGCACGCCAGTAACTGGAAGACCAGCTGGCCGGTGTGCATGCCTGCGCCAGGAACCAGTTCATTTTCCACACACGCATGTCACCTGGGCAGCTCCGCTCCCGGGTTGTGGCCCCGACAAGCTCGGGCGTGCTGTGCTCCCTTTTTGGCACTGGGTGCCGAAAAGGTGCGCCATCCCTGGTCTAGACCGATCTATCGCAAACATGACAGTCTACACTGCAAGGCACGCATGGTCCAGAATGGAACCTTTCCATCCATTGACGCTGAAATCTGTAGGCTCAAAAACAGCAACCATGAGAGTCCTAGTGGAAGATCCCTTAAACACGAGCTAGCCATGTGCGGCAGCATCCAGAAAAGCCAACACAGTCCTGGGTTGTAGCAACAGAGGCATAGAATCAAGATGACGTGAAGGATTACTACCGCTTTATAAAACCTTAGTAAGGCCACCCCTGGAAGACTGCAACCAGTTTTGGTCACCACGCTACAAAAAAATATGTTAAGACTTTGGAAAAAGTTCAGAGAAGAGCAGCTAAGATGATGCAAGGCCTGGAGACTAAAACATAGGAAGAACGGCTACAGGATTTGTGTTGGGCTAGAGAAAAGAATTAGGGATGACATGATAGCAGTATTTTAGTTACTTGAGGGGCTGCCCCAAAGAGGAGGGGGTCAAATTATTCTCCAAAGCAAATACAATACAATACAATACAATACAATACAATACAATACAATACAATAGTAGAGTTGGAAGGGACCTTGGAGGTCTTCTAGTCCAACCCCCTGCCTAGGCAGGAAACCCTATACCGTTTCAGACAAATGTCTATCCAACATCTTCTTAAAGACTTCCAGTGTTGGGGCATTCACAACTTCTGGAGGCAACTTCTGTTCCACTGATTAATTGTTCTAACTGTCAGGAAGTTTCTCCTCAGTTCTAAATTCCTTCTCTCCTTGATTAGTTTCCACCCATTGCTTCCTGTTCTGCCCTCAGGTGCCTTGGAGAATAGTTTGACTCCCTCTTCTTTGTGGCAACCCCTGAGATATTGGAAGACTGCTATCATGTCTCCCCTAGTCCTTCTTTCTATTAAACTAGACATACCCAGTTCCTGCAACCGTTCTTCATATGTTTTAGTCTCCAGTCCCCTAATCATCTTTGTGATTAGCACCTGAAGGCAGGACAAGAAACAATGGATGGAAAGTAATCAAGGAGAGAAACAACCTGGGATTAAGGAGAAAGAGTGAGGATAATTTACCAGTGGGACAGGAGTTGCCTTCAGAAGTTGTGGGTGCTTCATCACTGGAGGTTTTTAAAAAGAAACTGTAGCCAGGCGCGTATCTGAAATGGTATAGCTTCTCCTGCTTGAGTATGGGGCTGGACTAGAAGACCTCCAAGGTCCCCTCCAGCTCTATTCTGTTCTAATTCTAAATCATTCCACTGACACAAGTAGAATTGGGGAAATGCCTGGCCTTAATAGCGCCGTTCTGTTCAAAATGTCAACTTTCTAATTTCAGCATTTGTCTGACATTTCGTTTATAACCTGTCCTTGGAATATGCCGAACGAAGGTTTTTACAGTGGAGCGAGTTCAAATATTTGTCAATATCGGAAATTCCACACCCCACCCCACCCCTCTCCATAATACCAAATGCCTGGGCATTGGATAGAGCAGTTGGGCCGGTAGGTTAGAGCTGACAATAAAACGTGGAGGAAAACCACATAAAAACACTTTGAAAAGGTAAATATTCCCTTTATAAGAATGTGTTGGTTATCCAGGCAATCTTTTATGGTGCTTGCTAATGAGAGCAAGATTTGTGTCTGTGTTAGTTAAGTCTATTTCTGCCTTCTTTTAGAAGACAGCTTAATGTTGAACCTCCAGATACTTTAAAACCCAAATCCCCGCTGCTAGTTATGGGTATTGTGGTCCAAAGGAGGCCAGGTTAGCTCTTGGAATATTTTTATTTTTATTTCTTGTCACTGAGCAGGTGGCCGTGTGTGAGAACCTCTGCTATTTCACAAGCTGTTGCTATAATTGGTTCTTAGTTTGTTACCTTTGATCGTGGCTGTGATGAGATTTTGATTTCATATTTTGCGTTTTTGGTTAACTGGCGGTGATAAATACTTGAGCTCCAAATCAGCATGTTTTCCCTTCAACACTAATCAATGATTACACATTCGCATTGGGGGGGGGGGGAAGTGCATTAATTGCAAAATTGAAATTAAAGCAGCCTTTAAACTTTTGTCAGTCTCTCTTCCGCGCAGCGTTGATCCCCGAGGAGTGAAGCGTTCCATCTGTCGCCTCTGCTAGAGCCTCAAGAGAAAATTAGGTGCGAAATGTCCTCCTCCTCGTCCTCCTCCTCCTTCATTTCACAAACCCCACTCCCTTCCAACACTGATGAGGTCACCTAGTAGGGTCATGAAATGTCTGCAAGGAAACAACCAACTTTAGAGAGCTCCAAGGACTCCACAATCCTCCTTCCCCTTCTCCTCCTCCCCCTTCCCCTTCTCCTCCTCCTCCTCCTCACTTATCCTTTAGAGAAAAGGGGAAAAAGAGAAACTATTACATCCTTAATTCAAGGGGAATTTTGCTTTGTGAGTCACAGCTCAATTTCTTCTCCTCCTCCCCCTTCCCTCCTCCTCCTCTTCTTCTTCTTTTCCTTCTTCTTCTCCTTCTCCCCTTCCCTCCTCCTCCTCCTCTTTTTCCTTCTCCTTCTCCCCTTCCCTCCTCCTCCTCTTCTTCTTTTCCTTCTTCTTCTCCTTCTCCCCTTCCCTCCTCCTCCTTGTCTTCTTCTTCTCCTTCTTCCCCTTCCCTCCTCCTCCTCTCCTCCTCCTCCTGTTCCCTCCTCCTCCTCCTCCTCTTTTTCTCCTTCTCCTTCTTTTCTTCTCCTTCTTCCTCTTCCCTCCTCCTCCTCCGTCTTCTTTTTCTTCTTTTTCTTCTCCTTCTCCCTCTTCCCTCCTCCTCCTCCTCCTTCTTCTCCTTCCCCCACTTCTCTCCTCCTCCTCCTCCTCCTCCTCCTCCTCCTCCTCTTCTTCTTCTTCTTCTTCTTCTTCTTCTTCTCCTCCTCCTTCTCCTTCTCCTTCTCCTTCTCCTTCTCCCCCTTCTCTCCTCCTCCTCCTCCCCCTCCTCCCTCCTCCCTGCCAATCCTTTAAAGAAAAACGGGGGAAAGAGAAAATATTACATCCTTAATTCAAAGGGAATGTTGCTTTGTGAGACACAACTCAATAAAATGTATAAGAGGGAAATGGTGGCAAAGGGCAAGAAAGAAAATCAAATTGCAGTGTGTGAAACGATTTAAGGAGGGACCTGGGGAATATATAATCTGCAAACTGCCAAGTTAGAGCACGTATAAAATATACAAACAAGCTTGATATTTTTCCCAGTTGATCTCATTATGGGGTATGCTTGGGATAGATAAATTCTGTTAGGAAACATTAGTGCTGGATTTTCAGGGAAACAAGTCAGATGTAATATGTTTAACTGATTCCATCTTGTTTTGATATATAGGTCCTTCCTTCCTTCATTCATTCATTCCTTTCTTCCTTCAATACATCCATCCATCTCCTTACGTCTTTGCATTCCACTCCTTCCCTTCCTTCCTTCCTTCCAACCATCCTTCTTTCACTCCTTCCTTCCATGCATCCATCTCCTTACGTCTTTGCATTCCACTCCCTCCCTCCCTTCCTCCTTCCTTCCTTACATTCATTCATCCATCCTTCTTTCACTCCTTCCTTCCATGCATCCATCTCCTTACGTCTTCGCATTCCACTCCCTCCCTCCCTCCCTTCCTCCTTTCCTTCCTTCCATTCATCCATTCATCCTTCTTTCACTCCTTCCTTCCATCCATCCATCCATCTCCTTACATCTTCGCATCCCACTCCCTCCCTCTCTTCCTCCTTCCTTCCTTCCCTTACGACCGTTGTAGCATCTCCATCGTCACATGATCCAAATTCAAATGCTTGGCAACTGACTCATATTTATGACGGTTGCAGTGTCCCAGGGTCACATGGTCCCCTTTTGCGACCTCCCGACAAGCAATGTCAACAGGGAGGCCAAATTCACCTAACAAACATTAAGTGACTCATTTAACAACTGAAAGTGATTCACTTAACCAGATTTCACAGATTATCAGAGTTGGAAGGGACCTTGGAGGTCATCTAGTCCAAACCCCCTCCCAAGCAGGAGACTTTACACCATTTCTGACCGATAGCAGTCCAGTCTCTTCTTGAAAGCCTCCAGGGATGAAGCTCCCACAACTTCCGAAGGCAACTTCTGTTCCATGGGTTGATTGCTCTCGTTGTCAGGAAATTCCTCCTTATTTCCAGGTTGAATCTCTCCTTGGTCAGTTTCCATCCATTATTCCTTGTCTGGCCTTTGGGTGCTTTGGGAAATAGCTTGCCCCCCTCCTCTCTGTGGCAGCCCCTCAAATATTGGAAGACTGCTATCCTCTCTCTACTGGTCCTTCTCTTGCCATGCCCAGTTCCTGGATCCATTCATCGTAGGTTTTAGCCTCCAGGCCTTTGATCATCTTAGATAGATTCAGATTAACAGAGTTGGAAGAGACCTTGGAGGTCATCTAGTTCAAACCCCCTCCCAAGCAGGACACTTTATACCATTTCTGACCGTTGGCAGTCCAGTCTCTTCTTGAAAGCCTCCAGGGATGAAGCTCCCACAACTTCTGAAGGCAACTTCTGTTCCATGGGTTGATCGTTCTCACGGTCAGAAAATGTCTCCTTGTTTCTAGGTTGAATCTCTCCTTGATCCATTTCCATCCATTATTCCTTGTCTGGCCTTTGAGTGCTGTGTAATATGAGGCAAAACTCACTTAACAACTGTCTCGCTTAGCCACAGAAATTTGAGGCTCCATGGCAGTCGTAAGTCAAGGACGACCTCTAGATGATTTAGCACGCTGTGTGAAAAGGGGCCACTTTCTATTCCGCCTGGGTTGGGTGCCGCAGAGTAGCTGCGTGTGAGAATTGGAGCTCTCCGGATGACGCGATGCAACGCTTTCACTCCCCAGATCGCCTGGAGCTTCTGCTCCTCGTTTCGGTGGCCAATAAACAGCACGTTCCTTTAAAGTTCCCGTCGTGAACATTTTCTTTAAAAGAAGCAACGCGGAGCCTAAAATTGGAAGCCTGAAAGAAAACAAAAAACTCGAGCAGATGGCGCGTTGCATTAAGAAAAGCGTGATTTGTTTATTTATTTATTTTATATTTTTTTAAAAAAAATCTTTAAAGATTGGCATATTGGGGGGGAAGGAGGAAATCCCGCTGCCTGTCGGGAGCAGCTGTGGCTTCAGATCGGGCGGAAAACGAAGGCAGACGAGGCAGACGATTTCAATTTGGGATCCTGACCCGCGTCTTGTTTGCAAAGGCGTCTGGGCCCGTGCAAGATAATAAACAAATTCGTGGATCGCGCTGCCAAAGATCAGACTGAATGGCTCCTTTGCAGGCAGTCGAGCTCCCGGTCAGGAGCAGAGACGGCTCTGATGGGTTAATAGGGGTGAGGGTCGCCGTGCCATAACATCCTTCAGAACAACTTAAGAAAAGAATTTGTCTCCTTTTGCCCCGCAACTCCCAGCGGCCCTCCGAAGGGAAGGCAGCTTTGGAGAAATCGAAGCTTGTTTATTAATAACTAGCTGAATACCCTTGCTCTGCTATGAAACTAGGTGATCGGGCTTGATAAATCAACGCTTGCAGCTTGAAAATTAATGAGTAGTTAGGATCGGCCACTCCTCTCCCCTTCTCTCCATCAGCTTTGCCTCACAGAAGCCTCCCCTATCCTCTCCCCTTTTCTCCTCAGCCTTGCCCCACATAAGACTCCCCTATCCTCTCCCCTTTTCTCCCTCAGCCTTGCCCTACATGACTCCCCTATCCTCTCCCCTTTTCTCCCTCAGCCTTGCCCCACATAAGACTCCCCTATCCTCTCCCCTTTTCTCCCTCAGCCTTGCCCCACATAAGACTCCCCTATCCTCTCCCCTTTTCTCCCTCAGCCTTGCCCTACATAAGACTCCCCTATCCTCTCCCCTTTTCTCCCTCAGCCTTGCCCCACAGAATCCTCCCCTATCCTCTCCCCTTTTCTCCCTCAGCCTTGCCCCACATAAGACTCCCCTATCCTCTCCCCTTTTCTCCCTCAGCCTTGCCCCACATAAGACTCCCCTATCCTCTCCCCTTTTCTCCCTCAGCCTTGCCCCACATAAGGCTCCCCTATCCTCTCCCCTTTTCTCCCTCAGCCTTGCCCCACAGAAGCCTCCCCTATCCTCTCCCCTTTTCTCCCTCAGCCTTGCCCCACAGAAGCCTCCCCTATCCTCTCCCCTTTTCTCCCTCAGCCTTGCCCCACATAAGACTCCCCTATCCTCTCCCCTTTTCTCCCTCAGCCTTGCCCCACATAAGACTCCCCTATCCTCTCCCCTTTTCTCCCTCAGCCTTGCCCCACATAAGACTCCCCTATCCTCTCCCCTTTTCTCCCTCAGCCTTGCCCTACATAAGACTCCCCTATCCTCTCCCCTTTTCTCCCTCAGCCTTGCCCCACAGAATCCTCCCCTATCCTCTCCCCTTTTCTCCCTCAGCCTTGCCCCACATAAGACTCCCCTATCCTCTCCCCTTTTCTCCCTCAGCCTTGCCCCACATAAGACTCCCCTATCCTCTCCCCTTTTCTCCCTCAGCCTTGCCCCACATAAGACTCCCCTATCCTCTCCCCTTTTCTCCCTCAGCCTTGCCCTACATAAGACTCCCCTATCCTCTCCCCTTTTCTCCCTCAGCCTTGCCCCACAGAATCCTCCCCTATCCTCTCCCCTTTTCTCCCTCAGCCTTGCCCCACATAAGACTCCCCTATCCTCTCCCCTTTTCTCCCTCAGCCTTGCCCCACATAAGACTCCCCTATCCTCTCCCCTTTTCTCCCTCAGCCTTGCCCCACATAAGGCTCCCCTATCCTCTCCCCTTTTCTCCCTCAGCCTTGCCCCACAGAAGCCTCCCCTATCCTCTCCCCTTTTCTCCCTCAGCCTTGCCCCACAGAAGCCTCCCCTATCCTCTCCCCTTTTCTCCCTCAGCCTTGCCCCACATAAGACTCCCCTATCCTCTCCCCTTTTCTCCCTCAGCCTTGCCCCACATAAGACTCCCCTATCCTCTCCCCTTTTCTCCCTCAGCCTTGCCCCACATAAGACTCCCCTATCCTCTCCCCTTTTCTCCCTCAGCCTTGCCCCACAGAAGCTCCCCTATCCTATCCCCAGAGATGGGGCCAGGGCCGTATGCCAGTGCTCAGCTGCCTTCAGAGTCAGATATCAGTGAGGCAGAAGAACAGCTGGAGCCTGTTCCCAGTGTGCACATGCACAGAGCTACCAGATGAAGGGAAGAGCTAAAGGACAGGAGTCAACTTGGGAGGAAGGCCACAGGTGGACGATGAATGGCCCCTCCCAGAGGAAATAAAAGAGGAGCGAAAGGGGAGTGGAGTTTGCAGGAGACCGTTAGTTTGCTTCATTGGTTCCTAACTCTCCGAGACTCCTTGCCAAGTTTTGCAGATATTAGCCTGGCAGGTCTCCAAGCCAGAGAAGGTCTGTGACTGTAAATCCTCCCTCGAAGGACTTTGCTGGATGTGAATGAGCAGAATCCACAGTCAATTAATAAAAAGGTTTTTTGTCGGGACAAGGAGTTTGCTTCAGGCTCTTGGGAAACCTCGGTCAGAACAGAATTAAGGCACCAAATTGGGTCAAAAGAAGTATCGGCAGTTGTGTTTCTGTCTCTCCTTCTGCACAATTAAAACTGGCAAATTCAGCTAAGGGTACAAGGAACAGCTTCAATCTCCCCCCCCCCCCCCCATCCCTCTTGGCAAGTCCATTTCTAACCTGGTGCAGCCAAAGAATCTCCCTACCGAAACCCAATAGCTTGCACTGTGCAAAAATAAAACCCAGGTTGTTCTTCTGATCAGATCTGTGTGAGTCTCATTAAGGTAATTACTAGTGAATTAAAGCAGGTTGTCTGACTGTTCTTAGCAACAGAGGAGGGGATTGGGGAGGGGGGCTGAAGATCCCTGCTGGCAATCGGCAGGTGTGAATGGACAAGATCTGTCAGAAAGGTAGATGATCTTCTTAATTCACAGCAGCAAACAAATGGCAGAGGTACCCAGAGCAAGTTTCATCATTCACATTTACTCGGGAGAGGTTAATGGCCACGCGGGGTACCTCTTAATTTGCTTGTCCAACGAAGCCCTCGTTAGGTCAGCTTCCCCGCTTTTGTGTGTGTTGCTGTGTGCAACTTTGTTTCCTTCCATTTCTGCCTGCCAGGACAGAGAAGGCAGGATCGCAAGCGTAGACTTTTGTCGTGCGTAACTTCGGAAGAGGGAGGAAAAATGGAAGGTAGTGAAGAGGGCTGCCATTGTGTATAATGCAATCAAATGAAGGGATTGGGAATTGTGATTGTGATAATGCTTGCTCGCCCAAGCCAGGTGTTTCAACTGGATTAGGCATTCTTATCCACTTATTAGTGCTATTTCTGTAGAGAGTAGAGTAGAGTAGAGTAGAGTAGAGTAGAATAGAATAGAATAGAATAGAGTAGAATAGAGTAGAATAGAGTAGAATAGAGTAGAATAGAGTAGAATAGAATAGACTTCTTTATTGGCCAAGTATGATTGGACACACAAGGAATTTGTCTTTGGTACATATGCTCCCAGTGTACATAAAAAGACAAGATATGTTTGTCAAGAATCATAAGGTACAACACTTAATGGTAGTCATAGGGTACAAATAAGCAATCAGGAAACAATCAATTTCAATATAAATAGAATAGAATGGAATAGAATGGGATAGAATATAGCACAGCATAGAATATAATAGAATACAATAGAATTCTTTATTGGCCAAGTGTGATTGGACACACAAGGAATTTGCCTTTGGTGCAGAAGCTCTCAGTGTACATAAAAAGACAAGATACGTTCCTCAAGAATCGTAAGGTACAATACTTAATGATAGCCATAGGGTACAAATAAGCAATCAGGAAACAATCAATTTCAATATAAATAATAGAATAGAATAGAATAGAACAGAACAGAACAGAACAGAACAGAACAGAACAGAACAGAATAGACTTCTTTATTGGCCAAGTGTGATTGGACACACAAGGAATTTGTCTTTGGTGCAGATGCTCTCAGTGTACATAAAAAGACAAGAGACATTTGTCAAGAATCATAAGGTACAATACTTGATGATAGTCATAGGGTACAAATAAGCAATCAGGAAACAATCAATAGCAATACAAAGCATAAGGATACAAGCAACAAAGTGACAGTCATACATAAGTGGGAGGAGATGGGTGATAGGAACGATGAGAAGACTAATAGTAATAGTAATGCAGCCTTAGTGAAAGGTTTGACAGTGTTGAGGGAATTATTTGTTTAGCAGAGTGATGGCATTTGGGGAGAAAACTGCCCTTGTGTCTAGCTGTCTTGTGCAGTGCTGTATAAGTGTCGTTTTGAGGGTAGGAGTTGAAACAATTTGTGTCCAGGATGCGAGGGGTCTGTAGATATTTTCACAGCCCTCTTTTTGACTCGTGCAGTGTGCAGGTCCTCAATGGAAGGCAGGTTGGTAGCCATTGTTTTTTCTGCAGTTCTGATTCTCCTCCGAAGTCTCTGTCTGTCTTGTTGGGTTGCAGAGCCAAACCAGACAGTTATGGAGGTGCAAATGACAGACTCAACAATTCCTCTGTAGAACAGAATCAGCAGCTCCTTGGGCCGTTTGAGCTTCCTGAGTTGGCGCAGAAAGAACACAATTCCCAGCTCCTAAACCCTCAGGGAACAAATATATCGAAGGGGGCCATATTGATATTAACTCTACTCTGATAAAAGAGAGAAGTGGGGGGGGGACAAACCCGGATTAAATAAATGTGGTTAAGTTGAAGCATCGCGTTAGAACTTTGCAGAAATCAAACCTCAAAATCACAGGTCAGGTAAATATAAATTGAGGTCCCAATTCAAACAATTGAAGACCAGTGTTGTTTGTTCCTTATAAAATTATTGTTTTGGGAATACTTCAAAGATACCGAAAGAATTTTTGGTTTATATCAAAGCTGAATGCAAGAATGTCGTTTATGCTCAGGGATTCCTTAACTCCCACAGGAGGCACGGATCAATGCTAAAATGCACATTTAACCTTTATTGAAGGGCTGATTAATCTAACAGCTGCAGTGGTTAGAGTACAGTACTGCAGGCTACTTCTGCTGATCACCAGCTGCCACAGTTTGGCAGATTGAATCTCACCAGGCTCAAGGTTGACCCTCCCTCCCTCCCTCCCTCCCTCCCTCCTTCCTTCCTTCCTTCCTTCCTTCCTTCCTTCCTTCCTTCCTTCCTTCCTTCCTTCCCATAACGGTTAGAATGCAGTATTGTGGTCTAAGTCTACCCAAGCAGTTCGATTCTCAACAGGCTCAAGGTTGACTCAGCCTTCCTTTCCTTCCGAGGTGGGTCAGCCTTATCCCGAAAGACTTTGGCAGACTACTGCTGGACTCTTTACAAACTATTTGTGACTTATTACGGGCTGTGAATGGACATCATTCACAGTCGTTGAAATAAAAGAGGGTTTTGGGGACGAAGCACGTGCCTTTTACTGTTACTCAGGAAGCCTAGGTCAGAATAACAATGTGGTTTCTTGCTCCTTTACAGATGAAGGTCCCAGCGAGACGGGGTGGCAGGAATAGTGAAGATGACAGCATCCGGGAAGCCACCAGCTCCCAGCTCAGTAGCTCGAGGGACTGCCTCAGTGATGTGAGTACCTTGCAAGAACCCCTGCTGTGTCATCCACCTTGTGTGAACAAATGTTGGCGTTCAGAGGTCAACGTGTAATAACTTTCTCTCCCCATCCCTATGTCATGACGGAGTGTTAAGGCATAAGTAGCTGAGTTCTCTTGCAAACACTATAATCACCTCGCAAATAAGATGAGCCGAGATGGCGCAGTGGTTAGAGTGCAGTACTGCAGGCTACTTTCTGCTGCCTACCGGCTGCCTGTAATTCGGCAGTTCAAATCTCACCAGGCTCAAGGTTGACTCAGCCTTCCGTCCTTCCGAGGTGGGTAAAATGAGGACCCCGATTATTGGGGGCAATAGGCTGACTCTGTAACCCACTTAGAGAGGTCTGGAAAGCACTGTGAAGCGGTATATAAGTCTAAGTGCTATTGCCCTTCCTTCCTTCTCTTCCTCCTTCCCATGGTGCACAGTGACTAGAGTACTGCAGACTACTTCTGCTCACTGCTGGCTGCCTGCAATTTGGCGGTTCAAATCTCACCAGGCTCAAGGTTGACTCGGCCTTCCGTCCTTCCGAGGTGGGTAAAATGAGGACCCCGATTATTGGGGGCAATAGGCTGACTCTGTAACCCACTTAGAGAGGGCTGTGAAGGACGGTGAAGCAGTATCTAAGTCTAAGTGCTATTTCTATTCTACCGAAGAACCTATTTTAATTCCTCGGCCTCTGAGCTTGGTGGGAGTTGGGATCCGAAGGATGGAAAGAGGTTCATTGCCTCCCTTTAAATTGCCCAATTGCTGCCTTTGAGTGAAATGTTGTGATCAAACAAAAACCAGGCGCTAGCTTTGTGTATAAACACCCAAATGGGTCCTTTCCTCCCCACCCCCTTCATCTCCACCCCCTTTTTAAAAACTCCCTTTCAATAGCTAAGAAATCAATGAAAGTGCCGAGATAATTTTATGTGAAGCCCTCTGTGTGTGTGTGTGTGTGTGTGTGTGTGTGTGTGTGTGTGTGGTGTTAGCAATTAGCATTTCGCCTTCATTAAAGCATGATTTTTTGCTAATTAGGCCCTTCCCCGTTAGGAGAGATTTAAATGACGAAGAATAATCCAGCCCTGGCACCAGGCATGTCTGAAATATTAAATTTAACATTTCAGTGGCGAGCCACGCCAATGTCCCAGGGAGAGTAAGTTTTCATGTTGAGTTCTATTAATGTGAAATATGCTGCGCATAAGTAAAACCTGTCACTGGGAAAGCAGCTCATGCCAACTAAATTCAATTGGACAGTTAATTTAGCTTTAAAATTGAAAACACTACCTCTGTTTCTAAATGCGAGGGGGAGAAAAAAACAGCCTTTGATAAGCTTAATGTATTTGCTATTAAGGCGCTCAGAGCTTACACACACACACACACAAACACACACACACCGGAGAAGAAGGGTGGGGGAAAGAGACTGGTTGGGTGGGGGGTGAGGGGTAAAACAGCTCCCACAAATGTGTTTAAAAGCTGAAAGTATTTATTAAAAATGTCAGCTGAAAAGTGCTCTTGGCACATTCAAACGGGATTCAGCTTGACGACTCTGACAGCCGACTGCCGCGGTAGAAGCGACGGGAAAGGAAGGAGGGACTCGAATTAGACAAGTGTGACGAGTGCGTGAACAGGGAGTAACAAGCGGTGTGTTAGGGAGGAAGGGATTAAATATTCGGTGATTTTTCCTGTATTCTCACTGGCTCAAGATTGATTCATTCTTCCTTCCTTCCGAGGTGGGTAAAATGAGGGCCCAGGTTGTTGGGGGAAAGAGGGTGACTCTGTAAACCGGTTAGAGAGGGCTGTAAAAGCATTGTGAAGCGGCATATAAGTCTAAAGGCTATGGCTATTGTCCTTCCGTATTTCCTTCCTTCCTTCCTCCCTCCCTCCTTTCTTGCTATTGTCCTTCCTTGACTATTTGGATTCAAAGGAAATAGGGAGCAGCCTTTTCAGGGTCGTCCCAAAAGGATACCAGAGTTGGAAGGGACTTTGGAGATCTTCTAGTCCAACCCCCTGCTTGAGCAGGAGGTCCTCTACCATCCTGTTGCATTCCCCTTCCCCTTCTGCTCCTTTGTCCCATAATTGTCCTAAGCCCCACCCACCCAAGCCCCTTGTTTAAAAAAAGCCACCTGGCACTTTATATAATGGCTTTTTTTTAAAATAAAAAATGGGTTTATCTTTTCTTGACCCATCCGCTTATGCGGAGTCCGTCTTTTTTTAATGGATTTTCCCCGTTGCTAAACGGAATGGATTGCTGCTTATTATCCTCTAAAAGACAGCCCCGATCTGCCCACAAGAAATAGCAGATATTGGAAAGCTGTATTAATTGGAAATAAATAGGGAAGAAGGCTCGGTGTGTGTGTGTGTGTGTGTGTGTGTGTGTGTGTGTGTCAAGAATCACAATTTGGTGCTCTGTGCGTGGGGTGTGTGTGAAACTGACTGCTCTGTGGTCCCTCCCCTCCCCAAGTTTATAGGAAACTGGCTCCCGTCATTAGAGGGAGCTAAGTCCTTCGATTCTCGGGGGCATTCCTGGATGAATGGGGTGGGATGAGGGGCACAGCAAGAGCCTAATGGACTGATAGATCAAAGCAGAGAGCAAATTGGCAATTAGAGGCAGGTTGGTTGGCTGCCCCCTAGGAGCCCCCAGGTGGAAATTAGAAAACATGGTTTTTCAGCCATAAATAGCAGCTGGTTAAGGAAGAGCAGTGGCTCAATGGTAAGACACCGAGCTTGTCAATCGGAAAGTTCGACAGTTCGGCGGTTCGAATCCCTTAGCGCCGCGTAATGGAGTGAGCTCCCGTGACTTGTCCCAGCTTCTGCCAACCTAGCAGTTCAAAAGCACTTAAAAAATGCAAGGAGAAAAATGGGAGCCATCTTTGGTGAGAAGGGAACAGCGTTCTGTGCACCTTCGGCATTGAGTCATGCCGGCCACTTGACCACAGTGACGTCTTCGGACAGCGCTGGCTCTTCGGCTTTGAAACGGAGATGAGCACCGCCCCCTAGAATCGGGAATGACTAGCACATATGTGCGAGGGGAATCTTTACCGTAGGGAAGAGTTTGCAAGAAACGGTTGCCACCTCAGATTAGGTGGCATGGAGAAATGGGCATGTGTGTGTCGGCGTAGGGGGTGACATCATATTTCTCTGTCAAGGATCAAGGCCACACGTGAAATTCCAGTTAATTTATTGTCGGCGTCCCCCCATACAGCTGCTCCTCAACTTACAACCAAAATTGAGCCCCAGATTTTTCTTGGAAAGCGAGACAGTTGTTAAGGGAATTCCACCCCATTTTACAGATCTTTCTTCGCACAGGCGTTAAGTGAATCACGACAGTTGTTCAGAGTTAGCAATTACAGCTGTTAAATGAATCTGGCTGCCCCGTTGATTCTTTGTTTGTCAGAAGGTCGCAAAAAGGGATCATGTGTTCCCGGGACATTGCAACTGTCATAAATGTGAATCGGTTGCCAAGCTGTCAGAATTTTGATGACGTGACGACGGGAATGTGGCAGCGGCCGTCAGTGTGGAAAAAAGTTCCTAACTCGACTTTTTTCCAGTGCCGTGGTAACTTGGAACAGTCACTAGAAATACCGTTGTAAGTCGAGGACTGTCTGTATGTAAGAATGTAGTCAATCGATAGTCAGCGCTAAATTGGCCCTAGATAAGAGTTCATGGAATTATTATTTTTTTCCAGGAAGGACCAAAGGATTTTGTAAATAAAAATGGTGACAGTTCACAAGGTGCAAATAGGAAAAAAAAACGTTATTTCCATAGCAAGCAAGATAAAGCAGGAATGGTTAACTTGATCGATTTACTTAAAGAGGAAAATATGTTCTTATTTGGATATCACTTCCAGTGAAGTGCTTGTGAAGGGAAAAAATGAAACTTCGATCTTGGTTTTCTCGGTTAGAAAGATTTGGTGTTGTAGAAATGGCTAGTTGTATATCAATGCGTAGAAGCAGGTTGGAGTATGTTTATCTTGTACTGGACTAGGAAGAGTTGGAAGTCAATGCCACCTTTTCTTTCTTTTTCTCTTCCCCCTTTCTCTCCCTCCTTGTAGCTCACCCCCTCTTTCCCCCGTTCCCTTTCCCTCCCTTAATTTCTTATTTTCTTTTCTTCTTTGTATTTTATATAATTAAAAAAAACAAAATAAAAAGTGAAGAGTTCATGGAATTCAAGAGGAGTTTGACTTGGATCGCTTGTGACAACGTAACGATTCCAGATTGATTCCTCTCTTGACTCCTCCTTCGGGCTCTACCTATTCAGTTCCTACACACCCTCCCTACTTATCCACCTACCCGGGGGGGCTTCGAAAATTTTAGCAAAGGGTTCTCTGCCCGGTTGCTGGGTGGGCGTGGCCTAGTCAGACTCCTGCACCACCGGGGGAGGCGTTTTCATCCTCCCGGGCTCCGGCGACTCTCTGGAAGCCAGAAATGGGTCTGTTTCTGGAATTTCCGGGAGGCCTGTTTTTCGCCCTCCCCGAGCTCCGGAAGCTTTTCTCAAACTTCCGGGAGGGCAAAAACAGCCTCCCCTGCGCTCGGGAGGCTCTCTGGAAGCTAAAAATGGGCCCTCCCCAAGCCTCCGCGCGGGCCCTGCGCTTACCTGGCATGCAAAATGGGCCGCGTGGAGACTCCTGGGAAGTGAGGGTTGGACGCGGCCGGCCAGGAGTGGGATTTGGGGGTTCGCTGAACCGCGCAGAATCTTTGCCCGAGGATTGCACAAACTCGGAGCAGCCCACCCCTGCACTCGCCCCTCCAAAGAATCATGTCAGCTTCTGAGTGAGTGTGTGATGTTTCTGTCGCTCCTTCTGGCTGTTAGACCCCAGAGTAGGCTGTTTCGCCTGTGGAGACATGAATAAATGTCAACAGAGGAAAGTGGGGGAGGAAACACCAATGAGAAACCACCCCCTGCCCTCTGCAACAGCGTTTAGATCAAGCTGAGCCTCGTTGGTGATTCTTTACGCGCCTTCCGCGAGAAAAAAACAAAACGAGATTTGTAATTTCCAGGTCTCCTGTTGTCTTTCTCATTACTTTGCTCCTGGATCATCTCTCGCCTGCTTCAAGAGATTGGGTAACTCCGGCGGATGGGTTATTCAGCTCTTTTATTTTTATTTTTATTGTTTTAGAAAAAAAACATCCAGAGTGGATGTCTTTTTTTAAAAAAAAGAAAATCCCCGTCTTAGAGTCTGTACTTTCATGTTTTGAATAGAAATAAATATTTATGCAAGAACCACCACAGAAACTCCAGTGCAAAAGGAAGAACAATTTGCAATTTTTTTTAAAAAAAATCTAAAATTATCATTATATTTTATTTGCGAAGGTTATTTTAATTGTGACGGTCATTTCAATTGTCAGTCTTGTGACACAAATGAATATTCATTCATTCGTGTCAGAAGACTCACAATTAAAATAACCCATCGCAATGAATGCATGAATTCTAAAATGTTAATTTTAATTGATACGCTATTTGTACTTTAATGCTGTATTGTACACCTCGAGAGGCAGACCCACAAACATACACACGCACATGTTTTATTGTACAGGCAGTCCTCAACTTATGGCCACAACTGAGGCCAAAGTCACTGCAGTTGTTAAGTTGAGTTACACGGTCGCTAAACGGATCAGGCTTCCCCCATTGACTTTGCTCGTCAGAAGGTTGCAAAAGGGGATCGCATGGACTTGGGACACTGTGACCGTCATAAATATGAGTCAGTTGTCCAGCATCCAAATGTAAATCATGTCACCATGGGGATGATGCAACGGTCGTAAGTGCAAAGAATGGTCATAAGTCACTTTTTTTTCAGCGCTGTTGTAACTTCGGATGGTCACTAAGTGAACTGTTGTAAGTTGAGGACTCCCTGCACGCCACCCAGGGTCTCTCCTCCTGATCTCCGTGGTTCCATCAATTCACACCTACGATTTAGGTTCTTCTCTCTATGTATTGCAGGGGTGATTGGGATATTGGCAGCTTTTGAATGGGATGCTCAGTTGGGGAGACACATCGAGGTAGCCTTCAACTTAGGGCTTCCCTTAGGTATCCCTTCACTTAGTGACCGTTCAGAGTTACAACAGCACTGAAAAAAAGTGACTTAGGACCTTTGCAACCTCCCCCATGGTCATGTGATCAAAATTCAGATGCTTGGAACTGACTTATATTTATGATGGTTGCAGTGTCCTCTGATCTGATCTATTCCATTCTATTCTATTCTATTCCATTCCATTCCACTCCACTCCATTCCACTCCACTCCACTCCACTCTACTCTACTCTACTCTACTCTACCTACCTTACCCTACTCTATTCTATACTGTCTATCATATGTTTTATTCTATTCCATTTCATTCTGTTCTCCATTCCATATTTTTTATTCTATTCCATTCCATTCTTACCCTTACCCCTATTCTATTCTATTCTATTCTACCCTACCCTACTCTACTCTATTCTATACTGTCTATCATATATTATATTCTATTCTATTCCATTTCATTCTGTTCTCCATTCCATATTTTCTATTCCATTCCATTCTATTCTTACCCCTACTCCTATTCTACTCTATTCTACCCTACCCTACTCTATTCTATACTGTCTATCATATATTCTATTCCATTCCATTCCATTTCATTCTGTTCTCCATTCCATATTTTCTATTCTATTCCATTCCATTCCATTCTATTCTTACCCCTATTCTATTATATTCTACCCTACTCTACTCTATTCTACTACTATTCTATTCTGACTATCTTCCATTCCATTCTATTCTATTCCTACTCCTACTTCTATTCTATTCTATCCTACTCTACTTGACTCTACTCGACTCTTATTCTATTCTATCTACAACTCTACTCTACTCTACTCTATACTGTCTATCCTATATTCTAGTCTAGTCTAGTCTAGTCTATTGTGATGCCAGGTTCACTTAACAACCATGTTATTACCTTTAACAACTGCAGGAATTCACTTAACAGTGGTGGCAAGAAAGGTCATAAAATAGGGCAAAACTCACCTACCAGCATAAATTTCGGGCTCAGTTGTGGCTATAAGTTAAGGACCACCTGTTTACCCATCGGCCAAAGACCTCCTTTTTAAAAAGCATTCTTTGCAACTATTTTTTACGACTTAACATCAATTTTCTCTTTTTTCCACAGAGCTCTGCTCAGTCGTTGTCAGGAAAAGGTTATTCGGTAAGTCATTTTGCGCGTCTTCTACGTTGCTTGTGTTGTTCCTCGACTGGAAAAAGAGATGGGCCATCTGTTGCATTTTCTCGGGCTCTGACGAGAAGCAGCGTCCTAAAAATAGGTTTGGGAAGATAAATTCTCCCACTCATGTTTATTACACTTCTCTTCCGAGGAGCGAATGTGAAACATGCTCTCTAAACGAGGGAATACGGATAAGAAAATGGGGTTGTTGTTTTTTTGCGCCTTCCCACTCGTTTAATTGTCTCGTTTAATATATGTACGTTTTCTAAGTGTTGATCCCGAGCTCACGGATAGATGTAATATTATAGGATTCTTTGGAGTTGAAGAAAGCAAACTCTTCTGTACTAATAGACGTATTGGATGCTTCGGTAGCACATTGTAGATCAGTGGGTCTCAATCTTCCCAAATGCCGCGACCCTTTAATACAGTTCCTCATGTTGTGGTGACCCCCAACCATAAAATTATTTTCATTGCTGTTTCATAGCTGTAATTTTGCAATTTTCTGATGGTCTTAGGGGACCCCTCGACCCCCAAAGGGGTCGCGACCTACAGGTTGAGAACCTCTGTTGTAGATCATCATTCTCTTATTTTAACAACCACATAATCCTTTGCAGGGTGGAGTCTGGGCAACTGAATTGAGCTAGCAGAGTGTTTACTGGCCAGATGCCATTCGTGTCGCCAATGCGGAGTTTTGTTCAGCAGATAGGATTCTTTGGATTTGAAGAAAGCAAACTATTTTGTTGCTTCGGTAACACATTGTAGATCATCATTATCTTATTTTAACAACCCCATAATCCCTTGCAGGGTGGAGTCTGGGCAACTGAATTGAGCTAGCAGAGTGTTTACTGGCCAGATGCCATTCTTGTCACCAATGCGGAGTTTTGTTCAGCAGATATATTCTCACGGTGCCCAGAGAGAGAGAGAGAGATCTGCCTCTACCTAGGATCAAACTCACAGCCTCCTGATTATGAGGCGAGAGCTCCACCTCTAGGCCACCGCACCACTCCTTCGGTAGCACATTGTAGATGCTCTACGCCTAATCTGAGAGTCGTAATCAGGAGAGAAATGTATATAGGTAACCCTCGACTTACAACAGGTCATTTAGTGGCCGCTCAAAGTTACAACAGCACTGAAAAAAACTGCAGTTGATAAGTTAGTCACACGGTTCTTAAGTGTAATCTGGTTTCTCCCTTGACGTTGCTCGTCAGAAAGTCGCAAAAGGGGAAATCACACGACCCCGGGACTCTGCAACTGTCATAAATGTGAGTAAGTTGTGTATGAATTCTGATCATGCGACCACGGGGATGCTGCAATGGTGGTAAGTGTCAAAAACTTGTCATAAGTTGCTTTTTCCAGTGCTGTTGTAACTGTTCTGACCTCGGCTTCCCCAAAAAGCACGAAGCAGATTCCTGGTCCTGACAAAAAACCCTTTTATTAGACAAATATGAATTCCTCTCATTCACATTCAGCCAAGGCCTGGCAAACAGTCTTTCAAAGGAGTATTTATGACCACAGACCTTATCTATCTTGGAAAGCTGCCATGTCAATATTTTCCAAATGAGGGGCTGTGGAAGGAAAGACAGGGCACAGAGTCTCTGAGATTCACGGACAGATCTTCACACTCCTGAAACGAACTAACGAAGGAATTAACAAATTGCTTCCTGCAAAAGCCCCCTCCCCTTTTGCTCTGCTTTTATTTCCTCTGGGAGGGGCCATTCACCATCCACCTGTGGCCTTACTCCCAAGTCAACCCCTGTTCCTTAGCTGTTCCCTTCGTCTGGCAACTCTGTGCATGCGCACACTGGGAACAGGCTCCAGCTGTTCATCTGCCTCACTGATGTCTGACTCTGAAGGCAGCTGATAACTGGCATACGGCCCTGGCCCCCTCTCTGCCTCCGACACAGAGCCCTCCTCAGAGCCTTCCCCAGACTCCAGGACTGGCCCATGTTCCTCCCCAACCTCCTCATAGTCCGAATCTGCCACCAGCTTCACTGGCGGGCCACAACAGTAACTTCGAGCAGCCCCTAAATGAACTGTTTATAAGTCGAGGACTTCCTGGACTAACTAGAGCCACAGGAAATGGTAACTTAGCAACATTTTGCCTTGCTTTGACTATCCGTTGAAATCTACAAATTGCGTTTTCGGCTTGCGGGGAGCATCTCCCTCCCTCCCTCTATTTGTAAACTATTTGTAAACTATTTGGAAAAAAAGACCCCTTCTCGGCTTCTTATCAGCTTTAATTATAGAGTCAAGTTTTTTCTTATCTCGGACTTCTGCTAACAAACGGGGAAGGGGGGGGAACTATTTGGTTTTGGCATCCATTCCTTATTTTTGGGGGGGGGGAGGGGGAGAAAGACTTTTGCCCTGGTCCTAATAAATCACCGAGCAGACGTTTGATTGGGCGTTCAAGGCCTTTCCTTGTGATCAGCTCAACAACACATGATGCATACGAGGGCCGGGTTGTTTATCTCAAAGCTGCCAAAGTTCTAAGATTTTGTTTCTTTTTTTAATTGCTGGGTCTTGCAAAGATCAACTCCAGCCGGCCGTGATTTTTGGAGACCTCCCAACGAGGGAGGGTTTTGAGTTCATGCGTCCCTCAATGTGGCCTGGGGGAAATCATTGTGCGGCCTGAGAAGGAAAATGGAGACATGTTCTGCTTTTCACTGTATTTTGCTCACTTGATGGGCTGTTCCTCTGGCTTGGTAAATAGCTTGTAAGGCTACGTCAGGGGTGTCAAAGTTCATTTCATTGAGGGCTGCATCAGGGTTGGGTTTGACTTGGGTGATGGGGGTGGGCAGGGGGCGTGGGCAGCTCAACGTCACTCATGTCCGGGGGGGGGGCACTTGTGGTGGCCAAGTGCTAAGGCAGGACTTCTCTGAGACTCTCTCTCACTCTCATTATAATCTCCTTCCTTCCTTCCTTCCTTCCTTCCTTCCTTCCTTCTTTCTTTCTTTCCTTCCTTCCTTCCTTCTTTCCTTCCTTCCTTTTTTCCTTCCTTCCTTCCTTCTTTCCTTCTTTCTTTCCTTCCTTCTTCCTTCCTTCCTCCTTCCTTCCTTCCCTTCCTTCTTTCCTTCCTTCCTTCCTTCTTTCCTTTCTTCTTTCCTTCTCTTCTTTCTTCCTTTCTTCTCTTCCTTCTTTCCTTCCTTTTTTCCTTCCTTCCTTTCTTCCTTCTTTCCTTTCTTCCTTTCCTTCTTTCCTTCCTTCTTCCTTCCATCCTTCTTTCCTTCCTTCCTTCCTTCCTTCCTTCTTTCCTTCCTTCTTTCCATCCTTTCCTTCCTTCTTTCCTTCCTTTCTTCTCTTTCTTCTTTCCTTTCTTTCTTCTCTTCCTTCCTTCCTTCCTTCCTTCTTTCTTTCTTTCCTTCCTTCCTTCCTTCCTTCTTTCCTTCCTTCCTTTCTTTTTTCCTTCCTTCCTTCCTTCTTTCCTTCTTTCTTTCCTTCCTTCTTCCTTCCTTCCTCCTTCCTTCCTTCCCTTCCTTCTTTCCTTCCTTCTTCCTTCCATCCTTCCTTCCTTCCTTCTTTCCTTCCTTCTTTCCATCCTTTCCTTCCTTCTTTCCTTCCTTTCTTCTCTTTCTTCTTTCCTTTCTTTCTTCTCTTCCTTCTTTCCTTCCTTCTTTCCTTCCTTCCTTCCTTCTTTTCTTCCTTCCCTTCCTTCTTTCCTTCCTTCCTTCTTTCCTTCCTTCCTTCTTTTGTATAGAGTCTTCTACTTGAGCAGAAGATTGGACTAGTTTGATGACAAAAAAAGGACTAGGGATAAAATAATAGCAGTCTTCCAATATCTAAGCCTGTGATGTGCGAACCTCTGGCAGGCATCCTGGAAGTGGCATGCAGAGCCATGTCGCCTGGCACGGGCCTCATTGCCTGTTCCTCTTCCGGGTTTCTGGTGCGCATGCGCGCGCAACAGTCAGCTGGCCTTCGTGTGTGCGGCACTGATGGAAACTGGAAGAGCTGGTCTTCCCTTTCTCCGGCGTGAGCATGCACACCGGCCAGTGTGCCATAAAGAAGGTTGCCATAAAGAAGAAGGGAGCAACCTATTCTCCAAAGCACCGGAGAACAATACAAGAAGCAACAGGCGGAAACTGATCAAGGACAGCACCAAAGTAGAACTAGAGAAAGGAATTCCTAACAGTTAGAACCATTAACCAGTGGAACGACTTGCCTCCAGACATTGTGGAGGTTTTGAAGAAGAGACTGGACAGCCACCTGTCTGAAAAAGTATAGGGGTTGGACTAGAAGACCTCCAAGGTCCCTTCCAACTCTGTTATTCTGCCTTCCTTACTCTATGCTTTTATGCTTGTGAGCCCCTGGCTTGGGGAGGAGACCTTTAAAACACAGACGCTTGCAACGACTTTTATTTGCGCTATTAAAATATCGCCTCTGCGATTTGGGTGGCTACTCTTGTAGGCGTCTTGGGTGCTGTGAGCTTTTTTTAATAATCTTTTTTTTTTCTGAAGTGAAACAGCCAGGAGGCCAAATATAGAACCGAGTAGATAGTTTTAGTGTCTTGCACCTCCTGTGTGCACTTTCAATATGATTGGTTTGCCTTCCTGTTCCACAAGGCGAAAGGTGCGAGAAAAATACCAAGGGGTCTGTAGAATTGTTTCACAGATGCTTTTATATTTCACTGGACTTCTCCTCTCCTGGCAAAGCTACCCACCAAACCATCTTCACCCCTTCCAAAATCTTTTAAATGCATTATATTTATACTGAATCGCATTCCTCTAACACTGCAAACAGTATAGCGTAAGTGGAAAGAATCGCAAACAAGACAAAATAAGCAAAATATCAAAGAGGGAACAGACAGAGTGTTTTGACCCAGGCTTCCCAAAAAGCACAAGGCCGACTCTTCGTCCCGATAAAACCCCTTTTATTTAAGATTAAAAGGAATTCCTCTCCAGCAAAGTCCCAGCATTGTTTGTGCATTGCCTTGGGGATGTCTCCTCGTACATCACCTCTCAGGTTTCCAGGTTTTTCTTGAGAGCTGTGACCTTTAGAGGAGAGAGCTGTAACCTCCCTTAGTTGGGCTTTTGGTGACTGGCTGCTGTGTCTCTTTTGTAGTGGTCGTGTTTTGGTCTGTGACTGTAAATAAAGTATTAAGTCCCAGCAAACAGTTTTTTCAAGAGATTTCACAATGACAGAACCTTTATCAGGCTTGGAGAGCTGCCAGGCCGATATCTTCAAAACGCCATGCTGTAGCAGCAATTCCTTGGCCAGAAGTCAGGAACAGATCTTCACCCGAATGAATCGAACTAATTGTCTCCTGCAAACTCCACTCCCCTTTTGCCCCTCTTTATTCCCTATGGGAGGGGCCATTCACTGTCCACCTGTGCCTTACTCCCGAGTCGGCCCTTATTCCTTAGCTGTTCCCTTCGCCTGGCAACTCATCAGGAACAGGCTCCAGCTGTTCTTCTGCCCCACTGATCTCTGACTCTGAAGGCAGCTGATAATTGGCATATGGCTCTGGCCCCGTCTCTGCCTCTGACACAGAGCCCTCCTCAGAGCCTTTCCCAGACTCCAGGACTGACCCATGTTCCTCCCCAACCTCCTCACTGTCCGAATCCCCTGCCAGCTCTGCAGGCCACAAAACACAGACGAATGGGGATTTTGCAGTATCCTTCCCCTGCCACGCCCACCAAGCCATGCCCACCGAACCGGTAGCAAAAAAACTTGAATTTCACCACTAATCCTATCCCTGGTTTCTAGTAGCACAGCTATAGATTTAGTTATACCATGTTGACTGTGGATGTCTGTTGGAACAAAATCTACCAAAGAGTTGTATCCTTCTGCTATATTTGGTCCCCAAATAGTATTCTAAATAAATAAACAGCCAAGTGGAGATAACAGCATAAATCTGGAGGCTGGGCCAGCGGATGGCACCGGTGTGATATATCAACTTTAGTGCATAAATTTCCTTCCAGGCTGTTACTTCCTACCAGTTTTTCTTAGCCTACGGAAACCAACACAAACATATTTCCCCATTAATTTATGCCGAAAGCCAAGTACTCCGGAGGAGCTATGGTGAAAATAACATCTTTTTTTAAAAAAGAAATGTTTCCAACGAAGGAAATTGAAGATGGCAGGCTTGGAGGTATCAAAGTACAGATAATTCCTCGACTTAGGACCACAGTTGAGCCCCCAACATTTCTGTTGCTGGACAAGACAGCTGTTAAATGAGTTTTGTCCCGTTCTGCGACCTCGCTGGCCATAGTTCACAAGTGAATCACTGCAGTTATTAAGCTGGCCACACCGTTGTTAAGCGAATCTGGCATCCCCGTTGACTTTGCTTGTTTGCAAAAGGTTGACCATGTGACCCTGGGACAGTGCAAACCGTCATAAATATGAGTCAGTTTCCAAGTGTCTGAATTTTAATCATGTAACCATGGGGATGATGTAATGATCATAAGTGGTAAAAACGATCCTAGGTCTATTTTTTTTCAGTACTGTCGTAACTTCATATAGTTGCAATAGATTATTTAGAAAGAATGCAATCCTAAATTGCATTAACAGAGGGATACAATCAAGGGAGGTACTAATACCACTCTGTAAAGCCCTAGTAAGACCACACTTAGAGTACTGCATCCAGTTTTGATCACCGCACTATAAAAAAGATGTTGAGACTCTAGAAAAAGTGCAGAGAAGAGCAACTAGGATGATTAGGAGACTGGAGGCTAAAACATACGATGAATGCTTGCAGGAACTGGGCATGGCTAATCTAATGAAGAGAAGGACCACGGGAGACAGGAGAGCAGTCTTCCAATATTTGATGGGCTGTCACAGAGAGGAGGGGATCCAGCTATTCTCCAAAGCACCTGAAGGCCAGACAAGGAATAATGGATGGAAACTAATCAAGGAGAGATTCAACCTGGAAATAAGGAGACATTTCCTGACAGTGAGAACAATCAACCCATGGAACAGAAGTTGCCTTCAGAAGTTGTGGGAGCTTCATCACTGGAAGCTTTCAGGAAGACATTGGACTGCCATGTGTCATAAATGGTGTAAGGTCTCCTGCTTGTGCAGGGGGTTGGGTTAGATGACCTCCACGGTCCCTTCCAACTCTGTTAATCTGATCTTATTTTCCAAAGCACCCAAAAGCAAGATGAGAAACAATGGATGGAAACAAGAAGAGATTCAACCTGGAAATAAGGAGAAATTTCCTGACAGTGAGAACAATCAACCCATGGAACAGAAGTTGCCTTCGGAAGTTGTGGGAGCTTCATCCCTGGAGGCTTTCAAGAAGAGACCGGACTGCCATCTGTCAGAAATGGTGTGGGGTCTGCTGCTTGGGCAGCGGGTTGGACTAGATGACCTACAAGGTCCCTTCCAACTCTGTTAATCTAAGTTTTTTTTAAAAAAGGAAGGAGAGCACACCAGGATGTCAACTTTTGATTACTCAGTAATTGCTTTCAAGTTATCAGCCCTCCCTCAATGTTCCTGAGATCCTGCAAAATCCTTACCAGCGCTGGGCACAGGGCAAAAACGAAAAACGAAATGAAACGCAGCAGCTTGGAGGCCTGATGGCACCGGGGTGTGTACCTCCTGCATTTAGGCAAGTCACCCAGCGAGTGTGCGTGTCTCATAAAAACATATTTTTTAGCTTTTTACGGTTCCCTTAAATTTGCTTGCGAAATGCCCACTCCTCCTTCTGCTTCCAATTAAGCCGCAGTCCCTGCTTTTAATTACAATCAAATGTCCCATCAATTTTCACTCATCCTCAAAGCCATCAGTGAACATGCACATATGTGTGTGCACACACACACACAATACACACAAATACGCACACACACACAGAGAGAGCGCCAGATTTGGTTGTCTTGGTTTCCAAAGAGCCGAGTTTGAGGTTTGCGTTGCTGTCACAAAGGAAAACACGGCATTTCCCCTCCTTGCTTTGTTTACGAGAACGTAATTGGATGCTATTGATTTACATAAACTTAACATGTTCTCCTGGCTTCGCTCGTCACAATCTACTTTGGAAAACCTCAAGGCAGCGATCCCATCCTATTCCCTGTCCCAAGGGTTTCTTTCCTTGGTTGCATTCTCAACAACTTCATTTTGACCAGAGGAGGTGAGAAAGGAGAAGAACATCGAACAGCAGAGTCGGAAGGGGCCTCGGAGGTCTTCTAGTCCAACCCCCTGCCCAAGCAGGCAACCCTATACCATACTGGAGAAATGACTGTCCGATCTCTTTGTTTAAAAAACTCCGATGATGGAGCCCCACAACTCCAGGGTTTAAAAAGGAAAAAAAAAAGGAATGGCCCCATGAACAAGAGACGGGGGGGGGGGGAGAGAAAGAAAAGAAGAAAAGAAAGAGAGAGAAGGAAAAAGAGAAACAGAGAGAAAGAAACAGAGAAAGAAAAAGAGACAAAGAAAGAGAACGAGGGAGAGAGAGAGAGAAAGAAAAAGAGAAAGAGAGAAAAGAGAGAGAGAAAGAAAAAGAGAAAGAGAGAAAGAAAAAGAGACAGAGAGAAAGAAAAAGAGAGAAAGAAAAAAGGGAGGGAGAAAGAAAAAGAGACAGAGAGAAAGAAAAAGAGAGAAAGAAAAAAGAGGAAGAGGGAGAAAGAAAAAGAGGGAGAGAGAAAGAAAAAGAGAGAGAAAGAAAAAAGAGGGAGAGGGAGAAAGAAAAAGAGGGAGATAGAAAGAAAAAGAGAAAGAAAGTGAAAAAGAGAAAGAGAGAAAGAAAGAGAAAGAGGGAGAGAGTGAAAGAACGAGAAAGAGAGAGAGAGAGAAAGAAAAGAGAAAGAGAGAGAGAGGAAGAGAGAAAGAAAAAGAGAAAGAAAAAGAGACAGGAGAGAGAGTGGGGGGGGACTCTGATGTGTTTGAAGAACACGCAGTGAGTATATTGCCTGGTATCCATCTTGTCAAAACTGATGCCTCTTGATGCTTGCATTTCCCGCCTGGCGTTGCATGCGAGCATTAGAAGTCTGAAACAGGAAGTTTGTAAGTTTCAGCATCTTCAGCTATCAGCATAATATCTGTGGTCAGTCAGTCCCCTGACACAGTTTGCGGCCGCTTTCTGGTTCAGCAAGACCGCCTTTTTTTTTTCCTGCTGATTTAGCATCGGTTCCCACCTGCCTAATCAACGTGTGCTGTTGAGTAAAAAAGAAAAAATTCTGGTTGGTTGGCGGATGCCCAGCCAAACCCCCTGCAGAACGAACCCACCGCAGATAGACTGGCGGTGGGCAGGTCCTTGCAAAACAGAGGCAGGGCAAGAAAAAACAGAACGTGCTTTGAACGCTTATTCCTAATCTGTGGGTGAAAATAGCTTATCGCGAGTTTTTTGCGCCAGGGTCTTTGTTCAGTGAGCAGATCCGGCTTGTGGATCTTCCCTTTTGAGTGGCAGATAAGATCCCTTCGCTGACTCGGGATGCCTTGGGACTGCAAATCCCAGAATTCCCTAGCGCCACGGCGATGGCGGAAGCCACGGCTTCCCAAGGCCTCTGGAAGGAGGACATGGGGAAGCCAAACCCTTGCCAAGTTTTGTGCTTGCTGGTTGTCTATGGAGATTCTCAGCCATGCCGGTCATAGTTG
This sequence comes from Natrix helvetica, assembly GCF_964273705.1. NCBI lineage: Eukaryota > Metazoa > Chordata > Lepidosauria > Squamata > Natricidae > Natrix > Natrix helvetica. The sequence continues at coordinate 6,896,694 of NC_138564.1, forward strand.
TCCCCGAAGGTGCTTTTCCAAGAGGCAACTGGGATTTCTTGGGATTTTTCCTTTCTTTGAAGACGTTGCGCTTCTCATCCAAGAAGCTTCTTCAGCTCTGACAAGATGGTGGGGAATGGAAAGATTTATATATATCTGTCTTAATGTATTTTCTATTCATCTTGTGGTCGTCTTCTTTTATTTCCAATTTCCTTTTTTTTTTCAAATTCTCTAACCATTGGTAAAATGGCCCTTGATGCTCAGCAAAACTCATGGGGATGCCGTCTCTGCTGGACAGCAGCCTCTCCAATCTTCTCCACCAGAACAGAAATGGTTCCTTGTGAGATTTAAAACGTGAGAATCAGGGAGAATGCAGTTGAGTAGTTTTCTTCTCCCTTATCTCGCACGGAGACCAATTGAAGCCCGTGGAAACTACTTCTGGGTAGACAGACTTAACGTTGCCTTGCGTGACGAATTCAAGCAGAAACTTTCCGTCAAGCGACTTGGTAGAGAAAAAGGACGGGGTTTTGGAAAGCTGCTTGTTAGGGAAGCTTCTTTGCCTCAGTTGGTTTCCCATCTTAGCAAACAGTACTAGCAATAGCTTTTAGACTTATATACCGCTTCATGGTCCTTTCCAGCCATCTCTAAGTGGTTTACAGAGTCAGCCTCTTGTCCCCCAACAATCTGGGTCCTCATTTTACAGACCTCGGAAGGATGCAAGGCTGAGTCAACCTTGAGACAGTCAGGCTCGAACTGCTGGCTGTGGGCAGAGTCAGCCTACAATACTGCATTCTAACCACTAAGCCATCATGAATGGGTGGGTAGGATAGAAGGAAGGAAGGAAGGAAGGAAGGAAGGAAGGAAGGAAGGAAGGAAGGAAGGAAGGAAGGAAGGAAGGAATAGCAATAGCACTTAGACTTACAGACCGCTTCACAGTGCTTTACAGTGCCTCTCTAAGGGGATACAGAGTCAGTATATCGCCCCCCAAAATCTGGGTCCTCATTTTACTGACCTCGGAAGGCTGAATCACACTTGAGATGGTCAGGATCAAACAGGAAGGAAGGAAGGAAGGAAGGAAGGAAGGAAGGAAGGAAGGAAGGAAGGAAGGAAGGAAGGAAAGAAAGAAAGAAGAAAAGACAATAGCAATAGCACTTAGACTTATATACCGCTTCACAGTGCTTTCCCGCCCCCTCTAAGCGGTTTACAGAGTCAGCCTCTTGCCCCCAACAATCTGGGTCCTCCTTTTACCCACCTCGGAAGGATGGAAGGCTGAGTCAACCTTGAGCCGGTCAGGATCGAACTCCTGGCAGTGGGCAGAGTTATGGAAGGAAGGAAGGAAGGAAGGAAGGAAGGAAGGAAGGAAGGAAGGAAGGAAGGAAGGAAGGAAGGAAGGAAGGAAGGAAGGAAGGACAGACAAGAGTCAGCCTCTTGCCCCCAACAATCTGGGTTCTCATTTTACCCACCTCGGAAGGACAGAAGGCTGAGTCAACCTTGAGCCTGGTGAGATTCGAACTGCCAAGCTGCCGGCAGCCGGAGATCAGCAGAAGTAGCTTGCAGTTCTGCACTCTACTAACCACTGCCCCACCACAGCTCATCTTAAAATGAGTCCTCATGCCCTGTCCCAACCCAAAACCATCCCCCCCTGTATTTATTCGCTTGTGCACAAAGGGGTCTTTGAGATCTGCAGCTTTCAAATCCATTTAGGATTTTGGGGGCTTCGGACTGCATTGCCAGGTGTTGCCCTCACTGCGTTTACGGCTCCGGGCCATTTCCTTCGATGCCATGGTCTGGCATAGACCACCATGTGTTAATTGAACCAAGCAGCACTTTTGATGACGGTTGATTTTTATTTATTTATTTAACGACAGCTCGGAGGGAACGCCTACAGATTATATACAGCGTCAGTTTCCCAATTAAAGTTTTACAGGAAAACGCTGTCTCTGTTTTTGTGCTCCCGGGCGTTTTTCGATTGGGTTCCCTCCAGCCTTGGGGCGGATCATCTGTATATGGCTGCAAAGCATCCATTTGAAACTCTGAAATATTTATGGATCTTTCCCCTTTGCCATTCCAGGAGGTATCTTCCCCCGTGCATATGTTTCGTAATGAAATGCCTGCAAGCTGGCACTTAGCCTGTGACTGGTGCTTGGTTTATCTGTTTTAAATAATAAAAGTATTTCTTAGAGATGGGGAACTGGTCAGATTTGTGGACAATACCAGGCTGGCAGGAATAGCCAACACTCCAGAGCAGCGGTCACCAACTGGTGGTCCGTGAGAAAATGTTGGTGGTCTGCAGAAAAATTATTTGCATTTTTTATACTGCAGTAAATCAGGGATCCTCAAACTACGGCCCCTGGGATGGATACGTGCAATGAAGAAAGGAAGGAAGAAAAAGAAAGAAGGAGGGAGGGAGAGAGGGAGGAAGGACTACAAACCTGGCACTAGATGCAGCTTAATCCAGGGCTGGAAGAGATCTGGAGGTCATCTAGTCCAACCCTGTTCCAGCAGGACATTGTTAAAGTGAGTTTGTCCTTTGATCCCCCAGTTACATGTCTACATAGCCACGCCCACCCAGTCACATGACCCCCACCAAGCCATGCCCACCAGAACCGGTAGTAAAAAAAAATAGATTTCACCACTGATCATAGGGCTGGGAGGGAACTCAGAGGTCATCTAGTCCAGTGGTCACCAACTGGTGGTCCGTGGACCACTGCCGATCTGCGAGAAAATTTTGATGGTCTGCAGAAAAATCATTTGCATTTTTTATATTGCACTCAATCGGGGGTCCTCAAACTACGTCCCCTGGGACGGATACGTGCAATGAACGCTTGTGTTGCTGCAGAGAGTCTCCCCCTTTGGGGTCTTTTTGTGGGGGTCAGAGGGTGGCAGAAATTCCGACTTGGGGTCTGCTTCAGCCTCCTGGTGGGGGGCTTTGGACGAAGGCTGGAGGGAAGAGCCGCTGGTGGCCAAGAGCCGGAGGGCCTCGTTCCAGTGGGACTGCATCATGGCCTGGAACTGGCTGACCAACTCAGCCCACTGAGCCTCCAGGCTCTGCCACCTGGCCTTGCACTCCCGCAGGTCTTCCCTCTGCTTGGAAAGCCTATGCTCCTAGTCCTCAGTGAGGTGCTTCTGCTGAGCCTCCTTCTCGGCCAGATCCAATTTGAACTGAGCTGTTTTGCCAACTCTTTCCCACGGTGGCTGCTTAGCTCCAGTAACTGCTTCCTGTTGGAGCCCTAAAGGGGCCCGGGCGGGCAGGGGAGGAGTTGCTGGGAGAGGATGGGAGAGTAGAGGCTGTCGAGGCACCCCTCGATGTGAGTGACATCAAGTTGGCCATGCCCACCTATTCACGTGCCCACCTAGCCACACCCAGCCAACCAGTCAATAGGCAGATCATATGACTGGTCCACGGGATTTAACATTCTGAATTTACTGGTCCCTGAAGTCCAAAACATTGGGGACCCCTGCTCCAGAGAATAGGCTCAAGTTACGGAAGAATCCTGACAGGTTTGAACATTGGGCGCTATCTAACAAAATGAAATTGAATGGTGAAAAAAGTCAGGTTCTATATTTAGGCAAGAAAAACCAAATGCACAGGTATAATACAGGCATTACCTGGATCAATAGTAGTAACTAGAGAGGGAGCTTAGTATCCTAGTGGACAACCATTTAAATAGGAGCCAGCCGTGTGCAGCAGTTGCCAAAAAAGCCAACACAGTTCTAGGCTGCACAAACAGAGGGAGAGAATCAAGATCACGTGAAGGGTTAATGCCATTTTATAATGCCTTGGTAAGGCCACCCTTGGAATACTGCATTCAGTTTTGGTCACCACGATGTAGAAAAGATGCGGAGACTCTAGAAAGAGTGCAGAGAAGAGCAACAAAGAGGATTAGGGGACTGGATAGTAGAAAAGTATTTAATTCTTGTTAGACCTTTTTGATGCTTCTAACTGCGCCTCCTGACCTCAAAATTAAGGGTTTTTTTTCTCTCTCCAGATCTCTCACAATCTTTCATCATTCAACTCACATTCCTTCCTTGTCAAGAGTGGCTAAGCTGTACTTGTGTTCTGTTGACCTGGAATTGTCTCTTGTTTGTTTTCCCCCCCCCCCCATTTTTGAGAAAAAACTAAAATATTTTCCATTGATGCTCTTGGAACATGGCCGTCTACACAAATGCTTTTCAAGGTCACCGCACTTGACAAGTAGATGATTGCATTCGTCTCCTGAATCTCCGTTGTGCACTTGAAACCTCCGTTGTGGAGGATCAACTTGGATAGAGCTCACTTTCTCCTGCCGATGCTTGAGAGAACTCAAGTGTTCGTGGTTTGTTAATGTCACACAGAGCTAGAAAAAAATGATTGGCTGGTTCCAGGAGAATTTTGATGGAAGAGAACGTTGGCAGCTTGGGGTTGAACTGTAGGGTCCTTGGTGCTCTCTTAGCTTGGGTGTTTCTTTGCAGATGTTTCATGACCCAACTAGGCAACATCTTCAGTGTTAGAAGGGAGAGGAGGAGGGGGAATGTGGGGTCCTTGGTGCTCTCTTAGCTTGGGTGTTTCTTTGCAGATGTTTCATGACCCAACTAGGCAACATCTTCAGTGTTAGAAGGGAGAGGAGGAGGGGGAATGTGGCATCCTTGATGCTCTCTTACCTTGGGTGTTTCTTTGCAGATGTTTCACGACCCAACTAGGTAACATCTTCAGAGTTAGAAGGGAGAGGAGGAGGGGGAATGTGGCGTCCTTGATGCTCTCTTAGCTTGGGTGTTTCTTTGCAGATGTTTCATGACCCAACTCGGTAACATCTTCAGTGTTAGAAGGGAGAGGAGGAGGGGGAATGTGGGGTCCTTGGTGCTCTCATAGCTTGGGTGTTTCTTTGCAGATGTTTCATAACCCAACTAGGTAACATCTTCAGTGTTAGAAGGGAGAGGAGGAGGAGGAGGAATGTGGGGTCCTTGGCTCTCTCTGAGTTTGGTGGCTTTCCTGCAGATGTTTCCTGATGCAATTAAAGAACATCATAAGGCTTTCCTTGCACCCTTTAGCTGGAAGGAGAAGAAACCTCTGTCCTCTTTCTCAGGTTGGATGCAAAGGAAGAATGCAGGGTGGAAAAAGGGGGAATCCAGCAATAAGAAGATACTGTAGATCTTTTGAAGGAGCCAAGGATCCCTTGTAGGTCACCTGAGCGAAATTCTCTTGAAATTTCAGAGCGGCGTCTTCTTTCCCAGGGCCTTTGGCACTCTTCCTCTTGTCTTGTCTAATAAATGGTTTTTAAAGAGGGTTTTCTGCTCTTGGCTTCTGCCGGCTGACATCTTGAACGAGAGTAATCCACAAATAGGAGATGCTGCCAGAGTACCATAAAGGCCATCTGTCTCCTACCAGCCTCTGAAGTGCAGCTCCCTCTCTGTCTCTCGGGTGATCTTTCTGATTGGTCCCATCACCAGCTTTCCTTTCCTCCCTCCCCTCCCCCGCACCCGAATGCCTCCCGAGACGTGTTTCAGTGTGCTTGTGTGATTGTGCTGGCATCCTGGCAGAGTCTGTTCCCTCTGCTTATCTCTTCCAAATGAGTGGCAACTGCTGTTGCTGCATGTGTGAGTAGTTGTCAAATATTTTCGTCCAATTATAAAGCTTGGCCAGACATAGCCGAAGTGTTTCTTGCTTGCTAGAAAAATTCTTAAACATTGCTATGTGGAATGCTGGTATATCTTTCTTTCTTTCTATCTATCTATCTATCTATCTATCTATCTATCTATCTATCTATCTATCTATCTATCTATCTATCTATCTATCTATCTATCTACAGTATCTATCTATCTATCTATCTATCTATCTATCTATCTATCTATCTATCTATCTATCTATCTGCAGTATCTATCTCAATATCTCTATCAATCATTTATCTATATCTTCTATATTTCTATCGCTATCTACTATCTCTGTGTGTGTGTGTGTCTTATCTATCATCTCTCTCTAATATCCATTCATCCATCCATTCTCTTTCTCATCTCTGTCCTGTCCCTCCATCCCTCTGTCTGTCTGTCCTATCTATCTATCTATCTATCTATCTATCTATCTATCTATCTATCTATCTATCTATCTATCTATCTATCTATCTATCTATCTATCTATCTTATCTCTCTATTTATCTATCTATCTATCTTATCTCTCTATTTATCTATCTTATCTATCTATCTATCTATCTTATCTATTTATCTATCTATCTACTATCTATCTATCTATCTATCTATCTATCTATCTATCTATCTATCTATCTATCTATCTATCTCAATATCTCTGTAAATCATTTATCTATATCTATCTTCTATCCATCTATTTCTATCTTCGCTATCTACTATATCATCTCTCTCTCTCTCATATCCATCCATCCATCCATTCTCTCTCACCTCTGTCCTGTCCCTCCATCCCTCTATCTATTTTTCCATCTGTCCTATCTATCTTTCTACCTACCTACCTACCTACATCTATCTATCTATCTATCTATCTATCTATCTATCTATCTATCTATCTATCTATCTATCATCTATCTATCTATCTATCTATCTATCTAAATATCAATATCTCTATCAATCATTTATCTATATCTATCTTCTACAGTATCTATCTATTTCTATCTATCACTATCTACTATCTAGCATATATATATATATATATATATATATATATATATATATATATATATATATATATATATATATATATATATATATATATATATATATCTTATCTAATCTATCATCTACTCTTTCCCTCTCTCTCTCTCTCATATCCATCCATCCATTTTCTTTCTCATCTCTATCCTGTCCCTCCGTCCTTCCATCCATCCATCCATCCATCCATCCATCCATCCATCCATCCATCCATCCATCTATCTATCTATCTATCTATCTATCTATCTATCTATCTATCTATTTATCTATGACTCAAGGTGTTCCACATGTTGACCTCTATACCAATAACTCAAGGTGTTCCACCTTATCTGAGACCTGAGGAACTCAGATAAGATTTTTGGTAGGGTTTTTTGATACATTCAGCATCTGAATAGAAGATAATATTTGTTAGCTCGGGGTTGAACTGTGGAGTCCTTGGTGCTCTCTGAGCCTGGTGGTTTTCTTGTGGACGTTTCATGGCCCAACTAGGTGACAACATCAGTATTAGAAGGGAGTGAGTTTTGCAGAGGAGAAGAAGATGAAGAGGAGGATGAGGATGGAAGAAGGAGTGTTGTGGCGTGCTTGGTGCTCTCTGGGCTTGGTGGTTTTCTTGCGGACGTTTCCTGACCCAACTAGGTAACAACATCAGTGTTAGAAAGGAATGGGGTTTGCAGAGAAGAAGAGGAGGAGAAGATGTATTGTGGAGTCTTTGGTGCTCTCTGAGCTTGGTGGTTTTCTTGCAGACATCTCATGCCTCAACTAAGTAACAACATCAGTATTAGAAGGAAGAGGGGTTTGGCAGAGAAGAAGAAGAGGTGGAGGAAGATGAGGAGGAGGAGAAAGTATTATGGTGTCCTTGGTCCTCTCTGAGCTTGGTGATTTTCTTGCAAATGTTTTATTATCCAACTAGGTAACATCATAAAGAGCAGTGATGATCTTACCTAGTTTGGCTAATGAAATGTTTGCAAAAAATCTATCAAGCTCAGAGAGCACCAAGGACCCCTCCCCCCGAAAAATAATCATCCCAGCAACGGGGAAATTAAAAAGTGTTTGATATTTAATTGTCCTTTCCCTAACAAGCATAGTTTAGCCATGTGAATAGGATTCCTAAGGATTCCTTTGTACCTGCTTCTTCTGCATTCTAATATCTTTATTTCGTCTTAGATTGTATGAATCCAAAATGCATCTTTCTTTCTTTCTTTTTTTTGCTGCTTCAACAGAGATTCTTTCCTGTAATGGAGCTGCTATCCTTCTATGGCTCCTGGAAGATGTCCCATTTCTCCCCTCTTCCACTGCCTAGTTTCCAAAATTTTGAAAAGACACATCTTTTTAACAGATTAACAGAGTTGGAAGGGACCTGGCAAGTCATCTAGCCATCTGTGAATGACAGTGTCTTATTTTTAGACATCAAGAGTAGAAGATTAAGCAACTTATTCCAAGAAACTCCCCACTAGTTTTAGAGAAGCAGCTCATTTATATTATGCCCAGCCATTAATACACATGTCAACTTCATCATTAATACAGAAAACAACAACTGGATTCCTTGCCTGGATTTCTCTCCATGGCTCCATTCTGTAAAATTGTCCCAGCCAGCAGGCACAAAAGACTGTTTTGAACGGCCCTGCAGGCCTAGCCACTTTAATGTGCAATTTGTTAGGAATTTCCTGCCCTAAGTAGCTAAAGAATCATTATTTTTCACCATTCTCGCAGGAGCAAAAAAAACGTCATCGCCCTTTCCAAAATGTTTGTGGTCTGTATTTATTTTTTTAAAACGAGTCGTTTTTTCTTTTTTAAAAGATCTGCCTACCAATTTTTTTCTCGTTTTCTTTTTCTTTTTGCGTTTAGCTGGCGAACAACTTTAAAAAAACTTCAGCTCCAGATTAATATTGTTTCCAGATGCGGAATTAAGAGAAGCTTTTAAAAAAAAAGAAAAGTTAAGCACAGAGGTTGAGCCTTAATTTTAAAATCCTGTTCCTAATTTATTTATTTATTATTGATTTATTTATTTATTCAATTTATAGGCCGCTCCCTCTCCACAAAGGGACTCGGGGCGGCGTACAATTCAATATACAAACAAATGACGAGGAGGAGGTATATACAAAAACATTTTACAATACATAAATAAATAATCATGAGTTAAAACAACACAGTAAGATTAAAACAATTAAAATACCCAAAAAGTCAGAATTAATTTAAAATTTAAAATTGTCCAGGGGATTAGAGAATGTAGTTATAATTCAAAATCAACTAATAAAATCGACTCTAGCCAAACATTTCAGCACATCAAAGATTTTGCTTCCACTCTTTGGGGCCAGAGAGGATTTAAAAAAAATTAAAACAAAGCCTCATCCAACCAATTACAAGTGGTCCTCGACTTACGACCAAAATTGGCCCCTTTCCTTCAATCCGTTTATTAACTTTCGGAATCAATTCAGTTCAATTTCAGTTTATTGCCATCGTCATAGACCAGAACAAATAAAAACACTCAGTAAATATACAATTACAAATTCTACAATAAAATAATAAAACTGGGTTTCATCATAGGTTTTATGTGCTATTTATTATTTTATTCTAGAATTTTAAATTGCATATTTACTGTTTATATTTGTTCTGGTCTATGCTGATGGTAATAAACTGAAATTGAATTGAGCCCAAAATGTCTGTGGCTAAGCAGTTGACAGTTCTTAAAGTCGATTTTGTTCCGTTTTGCAACTTTTCTTTCCACCGTTCTTAAGTGAATCCCTGCAGTTGTGAAGTTAGTAACTCGGTTGTTAAGTGAATCTTGGCTTCCCCATTGGCTTTGCTGGTCAGAAGGTCGCTAAAAGGGAACACTTGACCCTGGGACACTGCAACTGTCGTAAGTACATGTCAGTTGCCAAGTGCCTGAACTTAGATCACGTGACTGTGGGGGAGGTTGCTATGGTCGTAAGTGCGAGAAACGGTCATAAGTCACTTTCTTCAGACCAGTTGTAAAGTCCAATGACCACTAAATGAATGGTTGTAAGCCGAGAACCACCTATACTCTTGAGTTAAATTGGATGCCCTTATTCTTTATTTAAGGGACGCTGTAGCTCAGTGGCTAAGAAGCTGAGCTTGTCGATCAGAAAAGTCGACAGTTCGAATCCCTAGGGCCACATAATAGAGTGAGGTCCCGTGACTTGTCCCAGCTTCTGTCAACCTAGCAGTTCGAAAGTACATGAAAAATGCAAGTAGAAAAATAGGGACCACCTTTGGTGGGAAGGGAACAGCTTTCCGTGCGTCATCGGCGTTTAGTCATGCCGGTCACATGACCACAGAGACGTCTTCGGACAGCGCTGGCTCTTCGGCTTTGAAACGGAGATGAGCACCGCCCCCTGCGAGGGGAACCTTTATTTTTTATTTATTTATTCATCATTTATTTATTTATTAGACTCCTATCCCACCCATCTTCTTACTGTTACCCAAACAAATTTTCATCCTCTTCTTTCCTGATTGCCATTATTAGAGCATTAGTAACTATTAATTCCAGTTTATAGGTGAGCCTTCAATCAGAATTGAGGTGGAAGGGACCTTGGAGGTCTTCTAGTCCAGCCCCTTGCACAAACAGGAGATCCTGGACCATTTCAATTAATCAGTCAATCAGAATAGAGCTTTAAGGGACCTTGGAGGTCTTCAACCCTCTGGTTCAAGCAGAAGACCCTAGACCATTTCAATCAAACTGTCAATCAGAATAGAGCTTCAAGGGACCTTGGTGGTCTTCTACTCCAACCCTCTGCTTCAAGCAGAAGACCCTAGGCCATTTCAATTAAACAGTCAATCAGAATAGAGCTTTAAGGGACCTTGGTGGTCTTCACTCCAACCCTCTGGTTCAAGCAGAAGACCCCAGACCATTTCAATCAAACAGTCAATCAGAATAGAGCTTTAAGGGACCTTGGAGGTCTTCTACTCCAACCCCCTGCTTAAGCAGGAGACCATTTCAGACAGATGGCAGTCCAGTCTCTTCTTAAACACCTCCAGTGATGTCCTCACTGTTAGGAAGTTTCTCCTTAATTTCAAGTTGCTTCTCTCCTCCATTGGTTTCCATCCCTTGTTTTTGTTGTCTTTTGGAGATTATTATTTTTTTAAATTTAACTTTTTAAAAATCAAACCATTGACTTTCTTTTTTTAAGACAATAACCCTTGGTCACCTTTCCCCTTTTCTACGGTGGGGCCAGGCCTCCTCTTTTCTCCCTTCCTAATTCTCCCCACCCCCCTCACTTTTCTTTAAATTTTTATTTTAAAAATCTAATCATCAACCCCTCTTCTCCCAGCGCATCGAAGGAGGCGGCTGCAGGTGTTCCTGTCCCTTTGCATGCACTGCAAATTAGTAACAGAAGCTAATAGCTCAGCGGGAAGCTATCAAAGGACTGACAATTCTTAGGGTTTTTTTTTTCCCCCTCCAAAAGGGCTCCTTTATGTCGAAATCCTCTCTTGAGACCTGTCCAGGCTGAAAAGTCTATTTATTTCTCTCCCACCCCATGTGAGAGCTTCTTCGTTGTTGTTGCAGCCATCGCCGCCAAGCCCACGATTCGGCCCCATGCTGCGTCTAGGACGGTTGCCGCTAGCAACGGGTTGCAAATGCTCTTCACCGCAGCAGGCCCCTTGAAGCATCCATCTTGCAGCAAACCTCAGCAAGCTTCCTTTTTTGTGCGTGTTTTGTTCCCAACCCTTCTGAAATGATTTCCACTGAGTGGACAGGGCTACGGGGTGCTTCCCCCCCACCCCGCTTACTGTGGTCCGCGAGGGGGGGCGGCAAAAAAAATCCTTCATTATTCCAGGCGGGGAAGACGAGATGGACCGCCAAGGTGCATCAGGGATGGTTCCTTTCGATGCTTTCCTTTTCTTTTTTTCGTCGTCGTTTTTCAGGAAAGAGTAAAAAACGAGAGAGAAAAAGATTCTTTTTTTAAAAAAAAACCCTTCTTCCAACGAAGCCCCCCCAAAAGAGGATTTTTAAGACCCTCTCTGCAAAGTTTATAAACATCGTAAATCAACTTCAGTGAGTTTAAGGAGTTTAGCATGTTCCCACCCTCCTCTTGGAGAATTAAAATTCTCGAGGTGAACTTCATTATTCTTAGAAATAATCAGTAGATTTAAAAGAAGGAAAGATGGATGGAAGGGGGGGGGAGAAACCCTGTTGAAATAAACACTTATTTCTACAGACCATCAAGCCCTCCAGCCCGATCGCTAATTAAAAACCAGGACTTCGATTAATTAAAATAAGGCTGAATCTCCTTGATACGTAAAAATAACCTCTGCTCCACCCTAACTCGATTAGAAAGATTTGCAACCCGAGACCGGCAGGCGTTTAAAAAAAATGAATAAATAAAATAGCGGGCCGGTTAATCTATCTCCTTCTCCTTCTTTAGTTCCATCACATCCTATTTGTAAATGAATAACTAAATAACTTTGACAGTAGCAAATTTTCTCCTTTGGCACCGCTCATTCCTCATTCTGTCTTAATGCCTGGAAGAGCAACCATGACGAATGTCAAAGTTCAGAAATGGGCAGCGGCTGAGTGTGTATTTTTCCTCCCCTTCTTCCACACTGCTGATCCTTAAAATTGTGTGAATGCAGTTCATTTAAGATCTAAGCAATGTGGAAAGGATGGCATTGCTTGATGATCAATCAATCAGAATAGAGCTGGGAGGGACCTTGGAGGCCATCCAGTCCAACCCCCTGCTCAAGCAGGAAAGTGTCATTTCAGACAAGTGGCTGTGTCCAGTCTCTTCTTAAAAGTTGGAAGGGACCTTGGAGATCTTCTAGTCCAACCCCCTGCCTAGGCAGGAAACCCTATACCGTTTCAAACCCTCCGAGGTCCCTTCCAACTCTGCTATTGTATTGTATTGTATTAAAAACCTCCAGTGTTGGAGCATTCACAACTTCTGGAGGCAAGTTGTTCCACTGATTAATTGTTCTCACTGTTGGAAAGTTTCTCCTTCGTTCTAGGTTGTTTCTCTCCTTGATTAGTTTCCGTTCATTGCTTCTTGGTCTACCCTCAGGTGCTTTGGAGAATAGCTTGACTCCTTCTTCTTTTTGACATCCCCTGAGACTTTGGAACACTGCTATCATATCTCCCCTGGTCCTTCTTTTCATTAAACTAAACATACCCAGTTCCTGCAATTGTTTTTCATATGTTTTAGCCTCCAGTCCCCTAATCATCTTTGTTGCTCTTTCTAGAATCTCAACATCGTGGTGACCAAAACTGGATGTAATATTCCAAGTGTGGTCTTACCAAGGTATTATAAAGTGGTATTAACATCTTCCTTCCTTCCTTCCTTCCTTCCTTCCTTCCTTCCTTTCTTCCTTCCTTCCTTCCTTCCTTTATTTATTGCTTTCTTGCCTTCTTGCTTTATCTCTCACTTCCTTTATTTCTTTCTTTTATGCTTTCTCTCTCTCTCTTTCTTTTGTGCTCTCTCTCTCTTTCTTTCTTTTGCTCTTTCTTTTGTTTTTCTTTCTTTCGCTGTCCCTTCCTTCCTTCCTTTTCCTTCGCTCCCTCCTTTCCATCCTTCCTTCCACCCATCGATCCATCCATCCCTTTTCTTTTCCCCTTCACTTCCCCTCCCCTTTTCCTTCCTTTCCTCTTCATCACGATTTTTTTAAAGTGCCAACTCACTCAAAGAACCAACCTCCCATTTCTGCGGCTTCCCCTTCTCCCCCCCCCCCACTGCTAAAGTTCCCCACCCTTTCTAAAACAAAAAGACTCAAAGCATCACCAGAAAATAACTGGAGCTAAAACCACCCAGAGAGTCTCCCATCTTCTCCTCCATCAACTTTATGTCTCCATTCATTATGCGAATCCAGCAAAAAAAAAAACCAAAACCCCATTTCCTGTGAGAAATTAGAAGCTTGTACGGGCGCTGTTCGATTCTCGGTAATGGTAGACAATCATCTTGATGGTTATGTTCCATGCATACAAGCCGCCTTTCGTTGAGCCGTGTTTGAATGCATAAAGAAGCCGGTCCCCACCCCGCTTCCTCCTCTTATGCAGCGTTCTCCTTCCTCCCACTTTTTAAATAGTGCAGTGTTTCCCTGAAAATAAGACATGGGGTCTTCTTTTCTTTTCTTTTTTCAGAACAGTTCTTACCTGTTCTAGAAAGGGAGGAACCCATTAATGTATTTATTGTCAGATACATTTCCTCATTGATGCTAAAGCTTCTGCTTTTACGTGTAATATTTATCTTCATAATCCATACATCTAATATTCGTCCTCAACTGTTGCAATCCTTTGGGTTATAATGGTTACGCAAGACTGCTGTAAATGGTTTTGATGCCCTAGCCACGGATAAGATACCTTTCTTTCAATCTTCTTCCCTCTTAGACGATTAAGATAACAAAAACTGAAAAGTCAGGGTCTTATTTTCTTTTGACCCCTTCCCCCTCCCCGAAATAAGCGCTTGGCCTTATTTTCGGGGAGATCTTATTATTTTTGAGGTGCAGGAGGCGGCGAGCGTGGTCATCTCTTGGCTGCTGCTGTGTTGCAATATTTTGGGGAAGGGGAGGGCTTATTTTAGCGCATGCGCTCAAAAGCCCAATTGGGCTTGTTATCCAGGGAGGGCTTATTTTTGGGAAAACGGGGGTATTACTAAACCTATACTTCTTTCCTCTCTATTCCGGCTCAACGCGGGTTGGAAGGCCTTCTACCAAAAACCAGGCTTGAACAGTAAACGATCCCGTTTGATTTATGCCGCGGACATTCAGAGGGAGACAGAGGTTTTGAGCTTTTCCCACTGCGTTGTCAGCTTAGGGAAATTCAGATTGCAGTGACCTGTGTGATGAACAGCATAGGGACAGGATGGATATGTCTGGCTTTCAGCCACAGACTTGGATTCAGCCTTCCATTTTCTGAGGTCAGTAAAATGAGGACCCAGATTGTTGGGGCCAAGAGGCTGACTCTTTAAACCCCTTGGAGTGGACTGTAAAAGCACTGTGAAGCGGTATATAAGTCTAAGTGCTATTGCTATTGCTATTGCTATTCCTTCCCTGTGGTTAGAATGCAGCATTGCAGACAAATTCTGCCCACTGTCAGCAGTTCGATCCTGACCGGCTCAAGGTTGACTCAGCCTTCGGTCCTTCCGAGGTGGGTAAAATGAGGACCCAGATTATTGGGGGCAGGAGGCTGACTCGGTAAACCGCTTAGAGAGGGCTGTAAAGCACTGGAAAGCGGTATATAAGTCTATTGCCCTTCCTTCTTTCCTTCCTTCTTTCCTTCTGTCCGTCAGTCCGCCCATTCATTGTGCACAGTGGATGGAATGCAGTATTGCAGGCTGACTCTGCCCACTGCCAGGAGGTCGATCCCAACTGTCTGAAGGTTGACTCGTCCTTCCGTCCTTACAAGTCAATAAAGCCAGATTGTTGGGGGGCACGAGGCTGACTCTGTAAACCGCTTAGAGAGGGCTGGGGAGCACCCTGAAGCGGTATATAAGCCTATTGCTATTGTCTAACCGACCATTGGTTGCAGGTTGTTGGTCATCAGGATTTCCCTTGTGGCTAATAATCCTGGGGGTTAAACCATCGATTTTCTGCCTGCGATTCTCGGCATGGAATTACAGGTAGATCTCACCTTACAACACTTCATTTACTGACCATTCGAAGCTACGACGGCACCGGAAAAAGTCACTTGTGATCATTTTTTTTAACGCTTACAATCCCCCCACAGTCGTGTGATCAAAATTGAGACGCTTGGCAGTTGACTCGTATTTATGACGGTGGCGTGGGGTCACGTGATCCATTTTGGCGACCGGTTGGTGACCGCTGCAGTAGCGTTTGCCTCAACCTTACTCAGCCAGGACTCATCCACTGATTCTTCTTCCTCCCCTTCCCTGACTTTTATTTCATTATCCCTTAAATATAAGGAGGAAAGTTAATGACATCATAAAACCCAGAACTCTATAAATGATATTTCTGCTGATTTATTGCCAGCGGGCGAGAAGCCTGTCATATAACTACCCATTAAAGAGGGCGAGTTGGCTTCTTTGTGGCCTGCAGCTTTTCCTTATCTCCCACCCCCCTTTAAAAAAAATTTATAGCCAGATTATAGGGAGTGGGTGTGCACTGTAATTTACAGAGCTCTATTTTTATGCCCCTTGTAATTAACTCTTTAATTATTGCATTAATGTACAACAGGGGTGACTTTTTCAGAGATTGGAGAATTTTTTTTTTAAAAAAAAACTTGCTTCTTATTCAGAAGGACACATTCATTTTTGAATCCCGGGGGGCCTTTCGGAATGTCCTATCAATTAATGTAACCAGTTTATCAATTGTCACTAGGAACTGTCAGTCAGAAAGGTCGGCAGTTTGGTGGTTCGAATCCCGAGTGCCGCGTAACGGAGTGAGCTCCCGTGACTTGTCCCAGCTTCTGCCAACCTAGCAGTTCGAAAGCACGTAAAAAATGCAAGTAGAAAAATAGGAACCACCTTTGGTGGGAAGGTAACAGCGTTCTCTGCGCCTTCGGCGTTGAGTCATGCCGGCCACATGGCCACAGAGACATCTTCGGACAGTGCTGGCTCTTTGGCTTTGAAACGGAGATGAGCACCGCCCCCTAGAGTCGGGAACGACTAGCACATATGTGTGAGGGGAACCTTTACTTTTATCTTATGTGTCTAGAGAGAAGACACCAGCAGAGGTGGTCCTCCACTTACAACGACCACTGAGCCCTGAATTTATGTGGCTAAGAAGTTTTGTGAAGTGAGTTTTGCCCCGTGTTTTGTCTTTTCTCGCCATGTTTGTTAGGTGAATCACTGCAGTCATTGAAAGAGTAACACGGTTGTTAAGTGAATAAGGCGTCCTCCTTGACTTGGCTTCCTCCTTCTCCTGCCATCAACTGCTTTGGAGAATACTGTTTTGACCTAGGCTTAACAGAATCACCAAGCATACGTCTTTTTCCTCTGAAAAGAACCCTTTGTCAGGGTTCCAAATAGCATCGAAAATTAAATCAGAGTCCAAGGCAAAGTATTGCTCAAAGTTCCAATTTATTAAGAGAGAGCCATGTTGGCACATCTGGGAAAACCCGAATCTGAAAGCTTCCCGGTTTTCCCCACCCAGTTGAAAGTTCAAGATCTGCCCCCACACCCACAAGTCCATCCCATGGTCCAATCTCCCACTGCCGTGCTGGCAGTTCCACCTATCCAGTTCCAGTCAGATGCAGAAGTGCAGAGACGAAAGATGACCTTGGCTTTCTGGAAAGGAATTTTGTTTTGGCTACATGGCATCTCACTCCGTACAATCCCCCCTCCCATTTTCTCACAATAGAAAAGGCATAGTAGAATAATACCAAGTGTGGCAGGCCAAAGATCCAAAAGGAATATAGCTGCAGGCCTGACACCCTTTTTTATTTTGGTTAGTGTGAACTCCTATCATTCACATCTAGAAAAGCTCCGGCAATAAGCCGTTCAAGGTTTAATAGGCAAAACAGACCAGTTGCCAGGCCGAGCTTCTAGTCGCGATGCTGTAAAATAAAATACCTGGCAAGGAGTCTCGGTGAGGCCCAAACTCAGATAAGCAAATCTTCACACTAATTAAGCGAACTAATTGTCTCCTGCAAACTCCACTCCCCTTTTGCTCCTATTTATTCCCTATGGGAGGGGCCGTTCACCGTCCACCTGTGCCTTTACTCCCGAGTCGGCTCTTGTTCCTTAGCGGTTTCCTTCGTCTGACAACTCTGCGCATGCGCACCCTGGGAACAGGCTCCAGCTGTTTTTATGCCCCACTGATGTCTGACTCCGGTGTCTGTCAGACTGCCCTGGTCCCCTCTCTGCGTCCGACATAGAGCCCTCGTCAGAGCCTTCCCCAGCCTCCAGGACTGGCCCATGTTCCTCCCCAACCTCCTCATGGTCCCAGTCTGCCGCCCGCTCCGCTGGCAACTGGCACGCCACAACAAATACCTCCTTCTCCCCAAAGCTTGGCTTTTACACTCCTCACCTCACCATCTTTGCAGCCTTCCTGTGAACTCTTCATGTGACAAGCCACTGCGGTCCCTGCTTAAGAGTTCTGAAAGTTGAAGTTCACACCTTAAGGGGAATATCTGAGGCAACCCGAACGATCACACGTTTTGTGGCTTTGCGATTTCCTGCTGTGCAGGTACGATTTGAGTTGTGCATGTCACAGGTCCGCCCACCTGTTTCTCCTGGTCTATCTTTCGCTACCAAAGAGGCATCCTATTGGGAGACCACAATTGGGCCCAAAAGTGACATCGCGAAGCCAACGAGTTGTTCAGTGACTTTTGCCCGATTTTACGATGGTTGGGTTTTTTTCTTAAACATAGAAGATTTCTTTATCCATGTTGTTGTTGTTAGTTGCAAAGTTGTGACTGACCCATCGCGATCCCATGGACAATGTTCCTCCAGGCCTTCCTGTCCTCTACCATCCTCTGGAGTCCGTTGAAGCTCACGCCGACTGCTTCGGTGACTCCATCCAGCCACCTCCTTCTCTGTCATCTCCTTCTTCTTTTGCCCTCCATCTTTCCCAGCATGAGGCTCTTCTCCAGGGAGTCCTTCCTTCTCCTTAGGTGGGCAAAGTCTTTGAGTTTCCTCTTCAGGATCTGACCTTCTAAAGAGCAGTCAGGGTGGATCTCCTCTAGGACTGACCGGTTGGATGGCCTTGCAGTCCAAGGGACTCACAGGAGTCTTCTCTAGCACCAGAGTTCAAAGGCCTCCATTCTTTGGCGCTCAGCCTTCCTTATGGTCCAACCTTCACAGCCATCCATTGCAACTGGGAAAGCCATAAACCTTGACTAGACGCACTTTTGTTGACAGGCTGATGTCTCTGCTTTTTAGTGTGCTGTCTAGATTTACCATCGCTTTCCTCCCCAGCTTTAGCTTTATTCATAAATGCACTCAGGCCTTTGTTAAGTGAGTTTTGCCCCATTTTACGACTTTCGTTGCCACATTTGTTAAGGGAACCACTGCCTTTGCTAAGTTAGTAACACGGTTGTGAACCGGGCTTCCCCATTGACTTTGCTTATCAGAATGTGGCAAAAGGAGATGTGACACACCCACCCACCCAGAACACCACAACTGACATAAGTACGTGCCAGTTGACAAGTATTTAAATTTTGATCCTGTAACTGCAGGGATGCTGCAACAATTACTTAGTTTACTTTATTGAATAGCCCTTGGGCCACATCAAAGTGCAGGGTTCCAGACACAAATTATTACTAAAATCTGATGAAAACAATTTAAAACGGAATCGGAATAAAATATAGTTTAAAATGAAATTGGAATAAAATACAGTGTAAAATCAAATTGGAATAAAATACAATAATTTAATATGCAGATAAATGAAATATGATCAAATTATATTTTACAGTTATACAATCTACCCCAATCAGTCCCATGTGTGCCGATCTCAACTGAACCATTTTACAATACAATACAATACAGTAGTAGAGTTGGAAGGGACCTTGGAGGTCTTCTAGTCCAACCCCCTGCCTAGGCAGGAAACCCTATACCGTTTCAGACAAATAGCTATCCAACATCATCTTAAAGACTTCCAGTGTTGGGACATTCACAACTTCTGGAGGCAATTTCTGTTCCACTGATTAATTGTTCTCACTGTCAGGAAATTTCTCCTCAGTTCTAAGTTGCTTCTCTCCTTGATTAGTTTCCACCCATTGCTTCTTGTTCTACCCTCAGGTGCCTTGGAGAATAGTTTGACTCCCTCTTCTTTGTGGCAACCCCTGAGATATTGGAAGACTGCTCTCATGTCTCCCCTAGTCCTTCTTTCTATTAAGCTAAACATACCCAGTTTCTGCAACCGTTCTTCATAAGTTTTAGTCTCCAGTCCCCTAATCCTCTTGGTTGCTCTTCTCTGCTTAAGTACTGTGCTCTGCAACGGTTGTAAGTCCGAAAAATGGTAATGAGTAACTTTTTCAGTGCCGTTGTAAGTTTGAACGGTCACTCAGCAAAGATCTTTGCAACGAAGTAGATTTTTTAGGTTGACAAGTGGGAACAATGCTGCAGGGGATTCCGTGCAATTGAGATCTGAAACACCACAAGCCCGTCCTTATCTTTATCGACAGGGTGTTGATAAGCCTCCTTAGAAGAGGCAAATAGTATTTTATGCATCCAGTGAATTTTATATCACCGTGTTACAGCCGTGTCACAATATCCGTGGCCGGATCTGCTCTCTTCGTGGGAATGTTTTGTAACTGCAAAGCACAGCGCTGGGAAATTTTCTCCCAGGCTAGAAAAATACAATATTCTCTTAATAATAATAAAGTTCCGTGATGTAGAACCTGGGCCTAGGAGAAGGCCGCCAGGGGTCCTTCAGGACCCTGTAACCTCTTCTGTCCACGCTTCTTGTGGAGAGCCATTGCGTGGGAAATTAAAAAGCCAAAGCAGGCCGTTTTGTGTTCTGGCCGTGGGCAATTTAACCGACTTGCCAAGTTGTGTTTTCTCGGCATCGATTTGCCGAGAGCTAAGATGAAGCATCCGACGATAAACTTCAGGATGTGATCCTGGGCCAAAGAACATAGAATTTCATCGCGGCTGTATTGACCGCGAGGCCCAGGAAAGCTTTATCGGCACGAAAGTTGTAATAAATTGATAACAGATCACCCCGGCTTTAATTCAGGCAGGAGAAAGTCGATGTCGGGTTTTCGGTTTTCTTTCACTTCGCCTGCACTGAAGGGTGGTGTGTGTCGGGGTCGGGGTGGGGGGTGGGAAAACGAGACACACAGAAAAAGACACATCCATCGGAGGCTTTGCAGAGGTTTCTCCCTTGTATACGATAAATCAAGAATGGATTCCAGAGGAGGAAGTGATAAAGCAAAATAATAGCGGAAAAAATTCTGGATGAGTTTACAGCCCTTTGATGGATGAAACCCAGGATGTTATTTTATCCCCCCCCCCCACCTCGAGAATGGAAAATGCCATTTTTTGAGAAAAATAGCATTTCTGCAGATATATAAATATATATCTGCACACACACGAAGCTGACTCATGTATGCAGAGTTTGTCACAAGAACCATACCTGGATCTTGGATATCTACTCCTGCCCCTGAGTTTCAATTTTGCTTTCAGAGGGGTAAACATTAGCAGAAGGTATAGTTTACTGAGGTTGCGTTCTAACCTAGCCTTCCCCAAAAATCACGAAGCAGAGTCCTGGTCCCCCCAAAAAACCCTTTTATTAAACGAATGTGAATTCCTCTCATTCCCATTCAGCCAAGGGCTGGCGAACAGTCTTTCAAAGGTGAATTTATGACCACAGACCTTATCTATCTTGGAAAGCTGCCATGTAAGTATTTTCCAAATGAGGTGCTGTGCAAGGAAAGGCTGGGCACAGAGTCTCTGAGATTCATGGACAGATCTCCACACTCCTGACATGAATCTAACGACCAAACGAAGGAATTGTTTCCTGCAAAAGCCCACTCCCCTTTCACTCCAATTTTATTTCCTCTGGGAGGGCCATTCATTGTCCACCTGTGGCTTTACTCCCAAGTCGGCCCTGATTTCTGAGTTTTCTTGGGGCAGCTCTGCGCATGCGCACACTGGGAACAGGCTCCAGCTGTTCCTCTGCCTCACTGCTACCTACCTCCGTAGGAATCTGATCACTGACAGACGGCCTCGGCCCCCTCTCTGCCCCTGACGCAGAGCCCCCGTCTGAGCCTTCTCCAGCCCCCAGGACTGACCCATGCTCCTCCCCAACCTCCTCACTGTCTGACTCTGCTACCAGCTCCACTGGGGGGGCCACAATAGGTTGGCAGCATATTTTTTCCCTTGTTTAAAAATTTTAAAAAATGGAAAAGCTGTTCTAAGCTTCTGGGAGACTTGCAGAATGCAGACCAGAGTTGGAAGGGACTTTGGAGGTCCTCTAGTCCAAGCCCTCCTCAAGGAGGTGACCCAAGACCATTTCAGACAAGTGGTTGTCTGGTTTCTTCTCTGAAAACCTCCAGTGATGGAACAACCACACCTTCTGGAGGCAAGCTGTTCCACTGATCAACAGAATAACAGAGTTGGAAGGGACCCTGGAGGTCTTCTAGTCCAACCCCCTGCTTAGGCAGGAAACCCTACACCACTTCAGACAAATGGTTATCCAACATCTTCTTAAAAACCTCCAGTGTTGGAGCATTCACAACTTCTGGAGGCAAGCCAGTTCCCCCCATCAATTGTTCTTAGTGTCAGGAAGTTTCTCCTTAGTTCTACGTTAGATCTCTCCTTGATATGCTTCCACCCATTACTTCCCCCTGTGTCTTAAATCAGATATTCTCCCTCGACTTAAGAAAAGGGGAAATCGCCGTCCTAACCCTTGAAGACTTTCCTTTAAAATAAATTAATACGTATTTAAATGCCCTCCCCTTGCAAAAAAAATTAAAACAAAAAACCACCCGTCCTTTATCCCCGGGACTATTATATTTCAAGACTCGTCATTTTTGCTTTCATTTATTTTTATTTTGGGGTTGTGCATTCTGCAGCATCCGGTGCTTGAGAGAGGATGGGATTGCTGTGTCTCCCCCCCCCCCCAATAAAAACAGAGTGAACATATCTATAGTTCAAACCTGAACTTGGTGCCAGTTTTCTTAAAACTTCTTTTCTTTTTCCTCCCGGGCTATTCAAAACTCGACAGCTGCTGAAGTTTTGAGGAAGAATGCAGCTAGTAAATAAAAAGGTGGTTTGTGTTTAGCTCAGCATATGTTAATCTATCCCAGGAAGGAAAGCATAGTTTTTCAGGGATGTGTGTGTGTGTGGGGGGGTGAACTTATGTTTTATTGCTTCCCCTCAGGACTTTTCATTGTTTTCCCATTTATTCCTGGAGAAGTGAAGGGAATTTTTTTTTTTTGCCAGCTTTCAGGGTTGACCCTGGCTCCTTCACCAAATCATGGCTAACAACAATATTGATTTGATATTCCTTGGGCACAGGTTCTTGATGGGCAGTGTCCTTTCATGGTTAACAAGACAAAGAACTACTTGTAGAGTAGAATAGAATAGAATAGAATAGAATAGAATAGAATAGAATAGAATAGAAAATATGGAATGGAGAATAGAATGAAATGGAATGGAGTAGAATAGAATATAGAATAGGAATAGGAATAATAGAATAGAATAGAATTCTTTATTGCCTAAGTGTGATTGGACACACAAGGAATTTGTCTTTGGTGCAGATGCTGTCAATGTACATAAAGAAAAATAAAATGAAATACATTCATCAAGAATCATAAAATAAACCTTAGGGATAGTTATAGGTTACTAATGATGCAAAAAATAATATTGAGACTCTAGAAAGAGTGTAGAGAAGAGCAAAAAAGATGATTAGGGGACTGAAGGCTAAAATACACAAAGAATGGTGCAGGAATTGAGTATGTCTAGTTTAATGAAAAGAAGGACCATGGGTAATATGATAGGTAAAGGTAAAGGTTCCCCTCACACATATGTGCTAATCATTCCCGACTCTAGGAGGCGGTGCTCATCTCCGTTTCAAAGCTGAAGAGCCAGCGTTGTCCGAAGATGTCTCTGTGGTCATGTGGCCGGCATGACTAAACACCAAATGCTCACAGAACGCTGTTCCCTTCCCACCAAAGGTGGTTCCTATTTTTCTCCTTGCATTTTTTACATGCTTTCGAACGGCTAGGTTGGCAGAAGCTGGGACAAGTCACGGGAGCTCACTCCGTTACGCTGCGCTAGGGATTCGAACCGCTGAACTGCCGATCTTTCTGATCAACAAGCTCAGCGTCTTAGCCACTGAGCTACCACGTCCCTTTTGGGTGACATGACAGCAGTGTTCCAATATCTCAGGGGTTTCCACAAAGAAGAGGGAGTCAAGCTATTCCTCCAAAGCACCTGAAGTCAGAAGAAGAAGCAATGGGTGGAAACTAATCCAGGAGGGAAGCAACCTAGAACTAAGGAGAAACGTTCTAACAGTGTGAACAATTAATCAGTGGAACAACTTGCCTACAGAAGTTGTGAGTACTCCATCACTGGAGATATTCAAGAAGGGACAGGGCAGCCATTTGTCTGGAATGGCATAGGGTCTCCTCCCCAAGCAGAGGGTTGAACTCGAAGACCTCCAAGCTCCTTTTTAACCCTATTTTCAACGTTCATTATTTGCCAATCATGTTCTAACCCAAATACAGAAGCAGAAGTGGGAGCGGGAAAAAAAAAATTTTCAGCAATAATGCAAAGTTCTCTGTTCACAACATAAGAATCCCTCAATTAACTCCATACCTGGAATAAAAGATGCCCTCAAGCCATCCATCTGCTGAAACGTAAGATTTGGAAGAAAAGGCTGTAATTGTACGCGAGGTGGTTGAGATTAATTTACAAAGAAAAGCACTAATACTGATTGAATATTATCCCCTTTGGGCCAAGGGAAAATTGCATTATGTTTCTCCCCCACCCACCCACCCCCCAAAAAGAGGAGGAGAAACCAAGAAGGTTACTACATTAATTATAGTTGGCAGATACCTCTTCTTCTTCTTCTTCTTCTTCTTCTTCTTCTTCTTCTTCTTCTTCTTCTTCTTCTTCTTCTTCTTCTTCTTCTTCTTCTTCTTCTTCTTCTTCTTCTTCTTCTAGTCTGTTTGGACAATGTTGCATTTAGCAGGCTGGTGAATGAATGAAAGTAGATTTCATTCTGCAATGAATTTCTCATCCGTCCATTCCTTAAAGATATAGTGTTGTGAATTATTGTTATTTTTTTAAAGGACCATGTTTTCTGGTAGGGCATGTGCTTATTTCAGATGATACCCTGTAGTAAACCATGTGCAGGAAGTGCTAACGATACCATTTAGACGTATATACCGCTTCACTGTGCTTTTCAGCCCTCTCTAAGTGGTTTAAACAGGCAGCCTCTTGCCCCCAACAATCTGGTTCCTCGTTTTACCAACCTCGGAAGGACGGAAGGCTGAGTCAACCTTGAGCTGGTGAGGAAATCTTGATTAGTTTCCACACATTGCTTCTTGTCCTGCCTTCAGGTGCTTTGGAGAATAGCTTGACTTCCTCTTCTTTGGGGCAACCCCTGAGATATTGGAAGACTGCTATCATGTCTCCCCTAGTCTTTCTTTTCATTAAACTAGACATACTCAATCCCTGCAACCATTCTTTGTATATTTTAGCCTACAGTCCCCCAATCATCTTGGCTGCTCTTCTCTTCTAGAGTCTCCACATCTTTTCTACATTGTGGAAATCAAAACTGAATGCCGCATTCCAAGTGTGGCCTTACCAAGGCCTTATAAAGTGGTATTAACCCTTCACGTGATCTTGATTCTATCCCTCTGTTGATGCAGCCTAGAACTGTGTTGGCTTTTTTGGCAGCTGCTGCACACGGCTGGCTCCTATTTAAATGGTTGTCCACAAGGACTCCAAGATCCCTCTCACAGTTACTACTCTTGAGCCAATACCACCCAGTCTATACCTGTGCATTTCGTTTTTCTTGCCTAAATGTAAAACCTTTCTTTTCTCCACATTAAACTTACTTTTGTTAGATAGGGCCCAGCGTTCAAGTCCGTCCAGATCCTTCTGTATCTTGAGCCCATCTACTTTGTCTAATCAGAACCGGGGGTCTGAGGATGATGCCTCCCCTAAGTAACACCTATGACTAACCACTTAAAACGTAACATATTGTTTTAAATGGAGGTTTTCAACAGCGTTTCAACAAAAGCAAAACACCGCACTTAAACCTGATAATATTTCCCCAGGAGACTAAGGCTGTGAATTATTCTGCCTTCCTCTTGAATGAGAAAGGTAAAGTGCGGAAAATTAATTGCGCATTTCGTGTTGTGTCTTTATTATTATTTTTTTAAAGCATGTAAACAGCACCCAGAACCAGTCCAAATCCTTCCCTTTGCTCCATTGTGTTTGTTGAACTTTCTAATGTTTTACTCTCTGACAGCTAAAATGTTGCTGTTAAAGCAACGAGCAGAAATTTCGGCTGACTTGTCAAAACAAGGAACGGTGTTGTGTTCCTGTTATTTTGCTTTTGTGCTGCTGGGAACACAAAGACGCCTCTGAAAAATCGAATGCACCTTTCCCAGGAATGTCTTCATCACAGGGTCAACTTTGAATTCTCGCGACTGGCTAAACCTCTGAGCTGGAAGCTTAAAAGACTGTAAAGGATAGGATAGGATAGGATAGGATAGGATAGGATAGGATAGGATAGGATAGAAATTAGAACTGGAATGGAATGGAAAAGAAAAGAAAATATGAAATGGAGAATAGAATGTAGTGGAATGGAATGGAATGGAATGGAATAGAATAGAAGAGAATAGAATTCTTTATTGGCCAAGTATGATTAGACACACAAGGAATTTGTCTTTGGTACATATGCTCCCAGTGTACATAAAAAGACAAGATACATTCATCACGAATCATAAGGTACAACACTTAATGATAGTCATAGGGTACAAATAAGCAATCAGGAAACAATACCAAAATAAATCATAAGGATATAAGCAATAAACAGTCCTGCAGTTGTAAGTGGGAGGAGATGGGTGATAGGAACGATGAGAAGACTAATAGTAATAGCAATGCAGCCTTAGTGAATAGTTTGACAGTATTGAGGGAATTATTTGTTTAGCAGAGTGATGGCATTTGGGGAAAAACTGTCCTTGTGTCTAGTTGTCTTGGTGTGCAGTGCTCTATAAGCGTCGTTTTGAGGGTAGGAGTTGAAACAATTTATGTCCAGGTTGCGAGGGGTCTGTAGATAGTTTCACAGCTCTCTTTTTGACTCGTGCAGTGTGCAGGTCCTTGTTGTCCTCTACCATCCTCTGGAGTCCATTTAAGCTCACGCCGACTGCTGCTGTGACTCCATCCAGCCACCTCATTCTCTGTTGTCCCCTTCTTCTTTTGCTCTCCATCGTTCCCAGTATGAGGCTCTTCTCCAGTCAGTCCTTCCTTCTCATTAGGGGGCCAAAGTCTTCGAGTTTCCTCTTCAGGATCTGGCCTTCTAAAGAGCAGTCAGGGTGGATCTCCTTTAGGACTGACCAGTTGGATGGCCTTGCAGTCCAAGGGACTCAATGCAGGAGTCTTCTCCAGCACCAGAGTTTAAAGGCCTCCATTCTTTGGCGCTCAGCCTTCCTTATGGGCCAGCCTTCACAGCCATCCATTGCAACTGGAGAAACCATAAACCTTGACTCTATGCACTTTTGTTGGCAAGGTGATGTCTCTGCTTTTTAGCTTCACTCGTGAATGGCCATAGCTTTGGTCCTGGGGAGGAAAGCTATGGCCATTCGTGAGAGAAGCTACCAAACAAGCTTCTTTCTCTTGGATTCTTTTACATCTCCTCAACCTGTCCACATCCTCACCCACACAAACAAAACGCAGTCCGGTCTACTTTCTTCAGCTTTTAAAGAAATTACACTGTTGTTACTGTTGCTCTCCTTCTTCCCCCTGAGAAATTTGCTTCCTTTTCTTGCTTAAACAATAATAGATTCATCTCCTCTCCATGCCTTATGGCGCCCATTCTCTTTTCCCCCATGCACCATCCCTGAGCTCCTTTGAAGCGAGGCGAGCCAGCTCTGATGTTCTTCCAACTTCAGCTTGGGCCCTGGTGTGAAGTTGGCCCTGGTGGGTTGCCATATTTGTTCTCCATTCACACATGGCAGATTGTCCCCAGCTTATGCCGCGAACAGATATTGCCATGGCTGGCATCTCTTCCAGCTTGCGATTGTTTAGACATGTTGGTTTTTAAATGCTCCTTTGGAAGCTACGCAAGGCATGATGGTGGAGTCAACTTGAGACTCCAAGTGTGCAGCTTCTAATGGCCTGTGCACCTTGGAGACCTTCTTTGGTCCTCTCAAACTTTAGGTACAAAACTTTTCTTTTCCCCCTTCGGTTCAGTCATGTCCGATTTTCGGAGACTGCAGTTTTCTTGGAAAGGTTTTTCAGAAGTGGTTTGCCATTGTTTTCTTGCTAGGGCTGTATTCTGACCGAGGCTTCCCGAGAGAATGAAGCAAACTCCTTGTCCCGACAATAACCCATTTTATTAATTTGCTGTGAATTCTGCTCATTCACCTCCAGCAAAGTCTTTCAAGGGAGGATTTACAGTCACAGACCTCATCTGGCTTGGAGAGCAGCCAGGCTGATGTCTGCAAAACCTGGCCAGGAATCTCTGAGTGTCACGAACCAATTAAGCAAACTAATGGTCTCCTGCAAACTCCACTCCCCTTTCGCTCCTCTTTTATTTCCTCTGGGAGGGGCCCTTCATCGTCCACCTGTGGCTTTACTCCCAAGTCGACCCCTGTTCTTTAGCTGCTCCCTTCGTCTAGCAACTCTGTGCATGCTCACACTGGGAACAGGCTCCAGCTGTTCTTCTGCCTCACTGATGTCTAACTCTGAAGGCAGCTGATAACTGTCGGGCGGCCCTGGCCCCCTCTCTGCCTCTGACACAGAGCCCCCATCAGAGCCTTCCCCAGACTCCAGGACTGGCCCATGTTCCTCCCCAACTTCCTCAATGTCCGAATATGCTGTCATCTCTGCTGGCGGGTCACAACAGGCTGAGAGTGATGGACCAGCCCAAGGTTACCCAGCTGGCTTTGCGCCCAAGACGGGACTATATCTCCACAGCCAACGCAGCTATTGGTGAGGATTCTGGAAATTGAAGTTCACTTAACTAGAAGGTGTCCAGGTTGGAAAACATCATAATCTTGACCTTTTTTGTTTTGATGACATGTATGAGAGATCTTTGAGGCCATCTTATTATAAGATCCAATCTAAGACTTGTCCCCATCATCAGGGAATTTCTCTCTCTCCAGAATATGTGCACTGAACTGTTCTGTGCATTGTATTTATATGCTACCTAGTTGTGTGTAGTTTTTAGTTGTTGATCCGGGTGGTGACGGCTGGTTATTAAGCAATTAATCATTTTTTCCCTTGTGCTCCTTCACTCTTCACTCCTAAGTACCTGATAAGCTAGCGATAAATCAGCACTCCTGTTGACTGACAAGGGGCCTGTTTCCGAGTTTTCAACCATTTTTTTTCTGGCTGTTTTTGTCCCTGCTCAGCCGACAATTGCAATAGCTGCAATATTGAATGTATGTCCTTGTTCACTGCAGTATTGAGGCTACCAATGAATTTGGGTCTCCTCGTCTCGCCCGTGTTCTCACAATCTTATTGTAGTTTCCAGCATTCATTTGGCAGAGGGGCTCTATACCCCCCTACCCTGCTCAAGAATAAATGGAACCAAAGAGAGGTGACGGGCAACAGGGGATTTGACTTCAGCAACAGGGACTTGACTTCTATTATTCTGTCCTGCTCTTGGGATGGATAGCGCTTGCAGCCACGTTTCTACGTAGCAACCTACTTTTTGGTAAGCCATACGTTGATAGATATACTAATCTCCCCAGGATGCATTCTGTTTTTCATCCTTTTCCTTCCTCCTCCTCCTTTCCCTGTAGCAAAATAAAATAAAAATCCATCTCCGCATCCTTAAATAGTTTCAGGTATTTCAACCGTTAGTCCTGCGTAATTTCACCCTTTTTTTGTGTGTGCAACTTAAAACGCAGCTTAATTTCACCGTGATTTATTCACAGTCAATTTCCAGTTATTACTTCTCTCCTTAACAGCTTCATCTGGAAAAGCTGGAAGCCTCCGCCTGGCGTCTCATTGGGTCCTCTCTAACACTGCAAAATTAGTCTGAAAGTAATTTCTTTAATTTGGTTCCTCGCAACCAAAAATAAATGAAAGCTCCATCATCAGCCAAAGCCGGGGGGGGACTTGGAGGGGGGTGTTTCCTCCCCTCTTTATTAAAGAGAAATGATAATGTATAAAACTAAGACGGCAGCCAGAGAGGAATATTAACAAGGGAAGAACTTATCAACTATAACTACCACTCTATAAAGCCTTAGTAAGACCACGCTTAGAGTACTGCATCCAGTTTTGGTCACCACACTATAAAAAGATGTTGAGATTCTAGAAAGAGTGCAGAGAAGAGCAACAAAGATGATGCCTTTTTTTCCTATGAGCTTCGGGGCAGATTACGCTGTAAAATTATAACTGTTAATTCAGTTCTCTTTTATAGCTCCAATGGCTTTCTGTTTTTTTAAAGTACAAAGCAAAGATTTAGGGTAATCTCCAAGGCGCAACAGTTCAAGAACTCTTTTAAGAAGTGGAAAATGATGTAAAAGAGGATGAGTTCCTATCATGGACAAGGAAGGTTAAATATCGGGACGTTTTGTGCATGGGAAGATAAAATCTAGAAGGAAGAATCAATGATATTCAATGCAATCCTAAATTGCATTAGCAGAGGAATACAATCAAGATCAAGGGAGGTACTAACACCACTCTATAAAGCCTTAGTAAGACCACACCTAGAGTACTGCATCCAGTTTTGGTCACCACACTATAAAAATGATGTTGAGACTCTGGAAAAGAGTGCAGAGAAGAGCAACCAGGATGATTAGGGGATTGGAGGCTAAAATATATGATGGACGGTTGCAGGAACTGGGCATGGCTAGTCTAGTGAAGAGAAGGACCAGGGGAGACAGGATAGCAATCCTCCAATATTTGAGGGGCTGCCCCAGAGAGGAGGGGTCTAGCTATTCTCCAAAGCACCTGAAGGTCAGAGAAGGAACATTGGATGGGAACTGAATAAGGAAACTGAACAAGGAGAGATTCAACCTGGAAATAAGGGGAAATTTTCTGACAGTGAGAACAATCAACCCATGGAACAGAAGTTGCCATCAGAAGTTGTTTGAGCTTCATCAATGGAAGCTTTCAAGAGGAGATTGGACTGCTATTTGTCGGGATTGTGTAGGGTCTCCCGCTTGAGCGGAGGGTTGGACTAGATGACCTACAAGGTCCCTTCCAACTCGGTTATTCTATATTCTCACCGATGTTTTTTTTTTACAGACATCCATTTATGGGGGTTGCAGGGTTGCACCCCCAAAGCACCGAGACATGTTTCTGCTCCTCACAGGCAGGAGAAACCACAAGAAAGAGCAAGGATCAGCCACTTTCCTGGTTTTTGTTAGAGCCTCTAAGTTAAAACCTTAACTCTGGTTAAGTTTCTAGTCCTCATGTGAAACACTCGGCTCTGTTTCTCTCTCTGTCCTCGACATGCAGTGCCATTTCTCATGGGGCCTGGTGTATTGATCCTTTCCAGAACTGCCAGTTGGAGCTTTTGATCAAAGCCTCCTCTTCACTCTGTGATTTGTAAATAGCTATTAGGTTGGCAGGGCTTAAATTACCTGCCAATTGACATTCGGATTTTAAATCATTTCTCCTCCTCCACATGCCTTAGCAATTAACGAGATATTTCCATAAAGTTATAATCACCATTTTACTCCACATTTCTGCTTCCCTGCCTTTGTTTGAACCAAGCTTTCCTTCCTCCCTCTCTCCTTCCCTCCTTCCTTCCTTCTTACCAACCTACCTACCTACTCTTCTTCAGAATGTTTCCCTCCCTCCTTCCTTCCTTCTTACCTACCTACCTACTCTTCTTCAGATTGTTTCCCTCCCTCCCTCCCTTCGTCCTTCCTTCCCTCCTTCCTTCCTTCCTTCCTTCCTATCTACCTACCTATCTACACTTCTTCAGAATACTTCCCTCCCTCCTTCCTTCCTTCTTACCAACCTATCTACCTACTCTTCTTCAGAATGTTTCCCTCCCTCCCTTCATCCTTCCTTCCTTCTTATCTACCTACCTACTCTTCTTCAGAATATTTCCCTCCCTCCTTCCTTCCTTCTTACCTACCTATCTACCTACCTACCTACTCTTCTTCAGGATATTTCCCTCCCTCCCTTCCTTTTTTTCTTTCCTTCCTCCCTTCCTTCCTTCTCACTTAGTCTTACATACCGCTTCACAGTGCTTTCCAGTCCTCTCTAAGTGGTTTACAGAGTCAGCACCTTGCCCCCAACCATTTTGGTCCTCATTTTACCCACCTCGGAAGGATGGTGAGATTCGAGCTGCCAAATTGCAGGCAGCCGGCAGGCAATAGAAGTAGCCTGCAGTACTACACTCTAACCACTGCGGGGGGAAGCACGTTCCTAGCTGGTTTGCTTCTCCGCAGCTTTTGAGAACCTCCAAAATGACGACATTTCATTCTTGCTGGCGAGCTCGTCCTGTAGAAATCCCCGATCCATCGCTCTCAATTTGGAACAGAGGACTCGATTGTTACACTCTCTCTTAAGTCCAAACACAATTTCCGAAAGCCAACTGAGTTCCTCTGCCATCAAAGTTCTCCAAGAATTCATGGGTGGTCCATGGAAAATAAACAGCTATTAGCTGTTAAAGAAGGACCCCCCCCATTTGGGTGTCTGATGCAAGCCAGCTCTCCCTTGGTTTAATCATCCATTTAGAGCCGTGGTGGCTCAGTGGTTGGAGTGCAGTACTGCAGGCTACTTCTGATTGCCAGCAGTTCGTCAGTTCAAATCTCACTTGCTCAAGGTTGACTCAGCCTTCCATCCTTCCGAGGTGGGTAAAATGAGGACCCAGATTGTTGGGGGAAAGAGACTGACTCTTGTCTGTCCTTCCTTCCTTCCTTCCTTCCTTCCTTCCTTCCTTCCTTCCTTCCTTCCTTCCTCCCTCCCTCCCTTCCTTCCTTCCTTTCATAACTCTGCCCACTGCCAGGAGTTCGATCCTGACCGGCTCAAGGTTGACTCAGCCTTCCATCCTTCCGAGGTGGGTAAAATGAGGACCCAGATTGTTGGGGGCAAGAGACTGACTCTTGTCTGTCCTTCCTTCCTTCCTTCCTCCCTCCCTCCCTCCCTCCCTCCCTTCCTTCCTTCCTTCCTTCCTTCTTTCTTTCCTTCCTATTTGATCCTGACCAGCTCAAGTGTGACTCAGCCTTCCGAGGTCAGTAAAATGAGGACCCAGATTGTTGGGGGCGATATGCTGACTCTGTAAACCGCTTAGAGAGGACTTAAAAGCACTGTGAAGCGGTATATAAGTCTAAGTGCTATTGCTATTCCTTCCTTCCTTCCTTCCTATTTGATCCTGACCAGCTCAAGTGTGACTCAGCCTTCCGAGGTCAGTAAAATGAGGACCCAGATTGTTGGGGGCGATATGCTGACTCTGTAAACCGCTTAGAGAGAGCTGTAAAAGCACTGTGAAGCGGTATATAAGTCTAAGTGCTATTGCTATTCCTTCCTTCCTTCCTATTTGATCCTGACCAACTCCGGCGTGTCCGTGTTCTGGTTTGGGCACTCAGTGCCGAAAAGGCTCACCATGTACTCATAGGGTTTCCTGCTTGAGCAGGGGTTGGATTAGAAGACCTCCAAGGTCCCTTCCGGCTCTATTCTGATTGACTGAAGTGGACGAAAGGCAAGCAATTTTTTTTTTTAAAAAAAATAGGCCTCTTGAGAAATGCAGCTGCTTCAAGGCTACCTCTGGCTTCACCAGGAGAAGAAAACCAGAAGGGTGGCATTTTATCTCTGAAGGAGCAGATGTCAGACAAACATAGGCACCACATCTCTCTCGCAGCAGGCTGTTTCGTCTTCACAAATCCTTCCCACCAGACCCACACCTCCAAAAATAGAAAGCCACTTTCTCCTCTCATCTGCGACCAGACGCTTCTCTTGTAAAGCGTTTTCCATTCCTGCATCTGAAGGTGAAGAACAGAAAGCAGAAAGTCTACAGCTTCTATTTATTTATCTCTCTCTATAAAAGGCAAATACCACTCACTCATCACAAAATCTCCAGAACCATAAAGCCTACAAACTTGAAGTTTGTCACGTATGTTCCTCTTGGCTTCTAGATGCTTGCTAAAGAAAGGATTTTTTTCCCCGAAACGACCATCAGATCATTGGTATTTCTTATACTGTGATTCACATGCTTGATGCTAAGGAGTTCTACTCCCTCTCCCCACCTGAAAAGAACTCTGTTCCAACTGCCAGTTGCCTTATATTAACACGCTCTGATACTAAGGAGTTAGACATTCTACTCCCTCTCCTCTCTGTAGCAGCCTCTCAAATATTGGAAGACTGCTATCCTGTCTCCCCTGGTCCTTCTCTTCACTAGACTAGCCATGCCCAGTTCCTGCAAACGTCCATCGCATATTTTAGCCTCCAGTCCCCTCATCATCCTGGTTGCTCTTCTCTGCACTCTTTTCCAGAGTCTCAACATCATTTTTATAGTGTGGTGACCAAAACTGGATGCAGTACTCTAGGTGTGGTCTTACTAGGGCTTTATAGAATGGTATTAGTACCTCCCTTGATCTTGATTTTATTCCTCTGCTAATGCAATTTAGGATTGCATTGAATATCATTGATTCTTCCTTCTAGATTTTATCTTCCCATGCACAAAACGTCCCAATATTTAACCTTCCTTGTCCATAGTAGGAACTCATCCTCTCTTACATCATTTTCCACTTCTTAAAAGAGTTCTTGAACTGTTGCGTCTTGGAGATTACCCTAAATCTTTGCTTTGTACTTAAAAAAAAAAAAGAAAGCCATTGGAGCTATAAAAGAGAACTGAATTAACAGTTATAATTTTACAGCGTAATCTGCCCCGAAGCTCATAGGAAAAAAAAGGCAGAACAGTCTACAAAGTAAAACTGCTTTGGAAAAAAAAATGAGTTCGCAAGAACAAAGACGGGGACTAAGAAACAAGAATTTAACCCGTTAGAGTGTGTAGACCAGGGAATAGGAATGGGAGAGATTGATTGCAACGGTGGAAGATATTGTGGGGAAAACCCCGTGTCTCCTCTCTGCTCTTTGGAGTCACGGCAAAACGATATTAAACTTGTACAAGAACACCTCAATAATCATAAATAATCCACAAAGACAGCCAGTTTGGTGTAGTAGTTAAGGTGCTGGCCTAGAAACCAGGAGATTGTGAGTTCTAGTCCCATTTTAGGCATGAAAGCCGGTTTGGTGACTTTGGGCCAATCGCCAGGAGATGGTGAGATCTAGTCCTGCCTTAGGCATGAAAGCTGCCTGGGTCACCTTGGGCCAATCACCAGGAGACTATGAATTCTAGTCCTGCCTTAGGTATAAAAGCCGCCTGGGTAACTTTGGTCCAATGACCAGGTGATGGTGAATTCTAGTCCCACCTTAGATATGGAAAGCCTGCTGCGTGACCTTGGGCCAATCACCAGGAGACTGTGAATTCTAGTCCTGCCTTAGGTATAAAAGCCGCCTGGGTAACTTTCGTCCAATGACCAGGTGATGGTGAATTCTAGTCCCACCTTAGATATGGAAAGCCAGCTGCGTGACCTTGGGTCAATCACCAGGAGACTGTGAATTCTAGTCCCACTTTAGGCATGAAAGTCAACTGGGTAACTTTGGGCCAATCACCAGGAGACTGTGAATTCTAGTCCCACCTTAGTCATGAAAGCCAGCTGCGTGACCTTGGGTGAATTCTAGTCCCACTTTAGCATGAAAGGAGATGGTGAATTCTAGTCCCACTTTCGGCATGAGAGCCAACTGGGTAACTTTGGGCCAATCATCAGGAGACTGTGAATTCTAGTCCCACTTTAGGCATGAAAGTCAACTGGGTAACTTTGGGCCAATCACCAGGAGACTGTGAATTCTAGTCCCACCTTAGTCATGAAAGCCAGCTGCGTGACCTTGGGTGAATTCTAGTCCCACTTTAGCATGAAAGGAGATGGTGAATTCTAGTCCCACTTTCGGCATGAGAGCCAACTGGGTAACTTTGGGCCAATCATCAGGAGACTGTGAATTCTAGTCCCACTTTAGGCATGAAAGTCAACTGGGTAACTTTGGGCCAATCACCAGGAGACTGTGAATTCTAGTCCCACCTAAGGTATGAAAGTCGCCTGGGTGACCTTGGGCCAATCCCTCTCTCTCTCAGCCCAACCCACTTCACTGGCTTGTTGCTGAGGAGAAAATTAGGAGGCGGAAGGCGAATTAGCCGTGTTCGCCTCGAGATATTTATAAAAATAATAAAAGCAAGATCAAACAAATGTAATGCGACAAGAAGCCACATACTCAATGAATGGCAAACTTGAGGGTGTTTAAGGCATTCCTGTAAATATATATATTAAAGCCGTGTTTCTGAGGGCTAACCAGCACCTAAGCAGCATGTTAACAGATTGATGGCTGATTTTGCCAACTGCTTTCTAAGAACTTTTAAATTGCTTGCTGATAAATTCTAATTTTCGAGGGAGAGAAACTGAGGGGGAGAAAGAGGATATAAACTTGATCCCCCTTTGTCTCCTTTAACAGGATCCTGGTGTCTTAGCCATAGAGAAAGAGAGAGAGAGAGGTAGCTGTTGACTATGTCTCCACTTTTTATTTTTATTTTACTGTGGTTTCTCTCTCCCCCCCCCTCCCCGCCACTTCACTCAAGACAAAACAAAACAGCTTGATATCTGCAAGAGGAGTTGTCTTTATAATGCCGAAGTAATTAAGAGGTGTTTCTTAAGTGATCTACTCCTAAGTAGGGTGCTTGCTTATAGAGGAAAATGCTGTAAACATGTTTATCAACATAGGCTAAATGCTACCGGAGGAGGAGGAGGAGGAGGAGGAGGAGGAGGGGGAGGGGGAGGAGGAGGAGGAGGAGGAGGGGGGGAGGAGGAGGAGGGGGGGAGGGAGGAGGAGGGAGGAGGAGGGGGGAGGAGGAGGAGGAGGAGAGGAGGAGGAGGGGGGAGGAGGAGGAGAGGAGGAGGAGGAAAAAGAAGAAGAAGAAAAAGAAGAAGAAGAGAAAGAGAGAGAGAAGGAAGAAGAAAAAGAAGTAGTAGTAGTAGTAGTAGTAGTAGTAGTAGTAGTAGTAGTAGTAGGTAGTAGTTTAGCAGCAGAAAGCTCCAGGGTAGCAAAATTATTGAGAATTTCCCTTAGCAATATTAATGGCAATATTAATGCCAGCTGGACTATTAGGTTCAGGAGGACAAGCTGAGATTTATGTTTTCAGGGTCCTAGACTGGCAGTCCTCGACCTATGACCGCAATCGAGCCCAACGTTTCTCTGTGGCTAAGTGAAACGTGTTACGCTCAGGGAGTTTTCCCCCGTTTTACCACCTTTCTTGACACAGATATTAAGTGAACCACTCCAGTTATTAAGTTCGTCACACGGTTGTTAAGTGAATCCGGCCTCTCCAGGACTTGACTGGCGAGAAGGTCGCCAAACGGGATCACGTGACACACACACACACACACACACACACACACACACACCCAGGATGCCACAACCGTCATAAATATGAATCCGTTGCCAAGCATCTGAATGTTGACAATGAGACCCTGGCGATGCTGCAACGGTTGTGAAGTGTGAAAAATGGTCTCACTTTTTTTCAGTGCCCTTGTCACTTGGAATGGTCACTAAATGAGCCTGTTGAAAGTCGAAGGCTACCTTATTGTGCTGATCTATAATATGCTACCACCCTATGTTATGAGTTGATTGATTGATTGATTGATGATTTGGGGTGATGTGTGAATGAGTTGTAGTACAAATCTTAAGATTTTCTTCTTCTCTAACAATGTCAGTGGGTGATTATTATTATTTTTAATCTATGGTACACGGCTTAAAATGTGGCAAGTATTTCCCTCTCGTAGACCAGAATATTATTTTTATTTTTATTTCTTAAGTCTCCCTTGTCTGAGCGATGGAATTGACACGAGGGTGGGAAGGTTGTTGGATGCAACAGGGATTCTGGTCCCAGTTGAGGTTCTGGATCAGGTCCATGGCATCCCCAGGAGACAGAAGGGATGCAGGGCTCCTAATTAACCTGTTAGCAGGATCCCAGCACTGGTTGAAAAAATTGGGAATTTTCACCCTCCCCAAGGCATCCACCCTGATGGAAAATGAGGATTTAATCAACCTTTGTCACGAAACCTTCCTTCCTTCCTTCCTTCCTTCCTTTGTCTCTCCCTCCTCCCATCTCTTTCTCCTTCCTTCCTCCATCCCATCTTTCTACTTCCTTCCTTCCTTCCTCCATCTCTTCCGCCATCCCTCCATCCCATCTTTTGCTACTTCCTTCCTTCCTCCATCTCTTCCTTCCTTCTTCCATCCCTCCCATAACTTTCTCCTCCCCCCTCCCTCCCATTTCTTCCTCCCTCCCTCCCACCCCATTTCTTTCTACTTTCTCCCTCCCTCCCAGCTTGTTCTACTTCCTTTCTTCCTCCCTCTCATCTTTCTCCCTTGCTCCCTCCCTCCCTCTCTCGCTCACTCCCATCTCTTTCTACTTCCTTCCTTTCTTTCTCCCTCTCATATTCCTCCTCCCTCCTCCCATCTCTTTCTACTTCCTTCCTTTCTTCCTCCCTCCCATCTCTTCCTCCTTCCCTCCCACCCATTTCTTTCTACTTTCTCCCTTCCTCCCTCCCTCCCAGCTTGTTCTATTCTTTCTTCCTGCCTCTCATCTTTCTCCTCCCTCCCTCTTTCTCTCGCTCTCTCCCATCTCTTTCTACTTCCTTCCTTTCTTCCTCCAAACATTTCCTCCCTCCTTTCCTTCCCTCCAACCCTCCCATTAAATAATGATTATAACTCAAGACCCATCAACATGAGACTTCACCTCTTAAGCCGGAACAAGTCCCCCCCCCCCCGCCCAAAAGAACCCCTAAACTTTAAAATATTTATGCTGTGGATCTTGGACCTCTGTAATATTTCCAGCCCGAGAATTCTAAATATTTGAAATGTAATACAGCCGGAGTGGGCCCATCTAATAAGGCTGTATAATTTTGCTATAACATCCCTGCTCTGTTGTACTATTAAAGCTTTAAAATATTAATGCTCGTTAATGGTGTCACTCAGCCATTTTATATGATTAGTTTTAAGCCTCTCTTGGGGAAGCGAGAAGGGGAAATTTTAATGAAATGCTCCCCGCTCACGCTGACCTGCTATAGGGCTGCATGAATGCCATTTTTACGAGGCAGGTTTATGGCATTCATTATTCAGCCCGGCGAGCCACTACATGGCTGCTGTAATTTTTAAAAAGAGAGATAAAAATAAGTCAGGCCTTTCTCGGCCGTCAAGAGCGGGGGGCTGCGTTTGACCTTTCGGCGGTGGGCCGGGGATTAATCACAATTCTGCTGGAAATTGTTTTAAACTCCGTACGAGCTGAGCTCGATTAGCTCCCTCGCTTTTATACCGATGCGTCTCCTAACCGGCTTTCTCAACGGATGGACCCCGGGAAAAATGGCAATTTCTTTCCCACCGATTGGAATTTCTGGCGGGCGTGGGCACCCCCTGCCTCCTCCGTTGCTCATCTCAGCTTCATCCTTGTCTTAAAACAGTTAAGATGGTTTTGTGGCTTGCGTACATTGGCTCTTTCGCAAAATTTGCGCCTGCTATTTCTACCGACAGCGTCTTCCTTGGTTTGTCATCTTCCTTTGGTCCTGTTCTGAGCTGGGCTTTCCCTTAAACCCCTTAATTGACAGTGAATTCCTCTCTGCCGTACCCTTCTTCTTTTGCCCTCCATCGTTCCCAGCATGAGGCTCTTCTCCAGGGAGTCCTTCCTTCTCATTAGGTGGCCAAAGTCTTTGAGTTTCCTCTTCAAGATCTGGCCTTCTAAAGAGCAGTCAGGGTTGATCTCCTCTAGGACTGACCGGTTGGATCACCTTGCAGTCCAAGGGACTCAATGCAGGAGTCTTCTCCAGCACCAGAGTTCAAAGGCCTCCATTCTTTGACGCTCAGCCTTCCTTATGGTCCAACTTTCACAGCCATCCATTGCAACTGGGAAAACCATAAACCTTGACTATACACACTTTTGTTGACAGGCTGATGTCTCTGCTTTTTAGTCTGCTGTCTAGATTTGCCTTAGCTTTGCCAAATCTAGACATCTTCTTAATAAACAAATATTTTTAATAAATAAATCTTCTTAATAAATCTTTATGCTGACTCTGTAAAACCGCTTAGAGAGGGCTGTAAAAGCACTGTGAAGCGGCCTATAAGCCTAA
Source organism: Natrix helvetica (assembly GCF_964273705.1). NCBI lineage: Eukaryota > Metazoa > Chordata > Lepidosauria > Squamata > Natricidae > Natrix > Natrix helvetica. The sequence goes on from NC_138564.1 coordinate 6,936,055, forward strand.
GTGCTATTGCTTAATAAATAAACATTTATTTTTCATTCATTCTGTTCACAGGGTGGGCACGGCCCAACTCCAGATCATGTCTGGGTGGCTCAGAGTATAAAAACAAAAAAGCCAGTAAAATAAGGGTAGAACAAGAAGCAATGGGTGGAAACTAATCAAGGAGAGAAGCAACTTAGAACTGAGGAGAAATTTCCTGACAGTTAGAACAATTAATCAGTGGAACAGAAGTTGCCTCCAGAAGTTGTGAATGCCCCAACACTGGAAGTCTTTAAGAAGATGTTGGATAGCCATTTGTCTGAAACGGTGTAGGGTTTCCTGCCTAGGCAGGGGGTTGGACTAGAAGGCCTCCAAGGTCCCTTCCAACTCTACTATTGTATTGTATTATAATAAATACAGGAAAGCATAGTCCAAATGTTTTCCTGAAAATAAGACCTCCCCGGATAACAAGCCCAATCATGCTTTTGAGGGCATGCACTAAAATAAGCCCTCCCCTGAAAACAATCCCTCCCCAAAAATATTGCAACACAGCAGCGGCCATGAGGTGATCCCGCTCGCCTCCTCCTGCACCTCAAAAATAATAAGACCTCCCCGAAAATAAGGCCAAGCACTTATTTCGGGGGAAGGGGTGTTGTCAAAAGAAAATAAAACCCTATGTCTTATTTTTGGGGAAACACAGTAGTTATACTGGCACATCTGGGAAAACCCGAATCTATGAATCTGGTGTTAATATGGCTTCCAAAGCTGACCGCCATCACTGGGATTGGGTCTCCTGCTTGAGCAGGGGGTTGGACTAGAAGACCTCCGGGATCCCTTCCAACTCTGTTACCTGCCAAGAACAGTTCTGAGTGAAAGTGGGGATACATGGCGGAAGTCAAATTGATTCGGGCCCAACCTATCAGTGGATGCGGCTGCTTCGAGTCCCTCTTTATTTCCAGTACAACAAGCTTCAGGGCTTCCTCCCAAAGCACATGTTTAATTACAGCTTCAGGCAACATCAAGCCTGTTATTATTTTAATGGAAGGAGCTGGGAGTGAAATAAAACCCCGAGCCGAGCCCCTGTCTTTTTCCTGGCAACTTGTAATTTGGTGGAGAGAAAGAGAAGGAGGAGGACCGGGGGCGAGGAAAAACACCTGTTCGATGGAGGATTATCCTTTTTGGATGTTTCCACTAATTTGCTTTCCAGTCTTCACGCCAATATCCAGATGGAACCAAGTAGAGCTTTTCGGTGGCTTTCTTGGGGAGGGAGGATTAACGCCGGCATCTTTTGATGATCCAGCCATGTCTTCTTCTCCTTTCTTGGAAAACCTTGAAGGAGGTCAATTCCGGGTCTTCTTCTCATCTCAGATACAGTTCCTCGTTTTCTGTCAATGTGTCTTGAAGTGCTTCCTTCCCACTTCCCACCTGTATGAAAGGCACAAAGGATCAAGACCTCGGTGTCAAGTGGCAGGTTCAGAAGATTGATTGTTCAAATGAGAATTTAGTTAACTAATGTCCAGTTCTAAACTGGTACTGGCTTCCCCGGCGAGGGTTAGGAACCCAGGCGGTGCAGGCAAGGCGTTATGGTTCCAGTTAATAAGGCTGCCTCAGACAGTGTCAGCCTTCGCGCCCTGACAGGGATTAGAGGCTCCCACTCGCCAAAGGCTTGATCCCTGAGGACCTTAGTGCCGTCGGATCACTGTGCCACTGCTTACTCAATAAATCCTTCAATTACTCACAATCCACAATTTACAAGGAAAATGACAGAAATACAGATCGGAGATAAGCAATGATGCAGCCGTCCTCATCGAGGGACTGAGTCGAAAGCTGGGTCTGCCTAGCAACAGGGGCGAGCTTAACAATGTTACCAGACTCAGTCCTCAATATGATTAGATGAAGGTTAACCCAGGCTGGATGATGCCTCCACCACTAGGGAGAATTCAAGAGGGGTTGGACATAAGATCGTTTGTGGCAGCGTCACAACTCTAGGCTGATGACTCTCTTGACTCCACCTTCTGACTTTGCCTCTTCTTCTACACAGTATAAATCCACATTTTGTATTCATTTTTATTTATTTTATTTATTTACTTAGTTTGTCAAACATGTACAAGATAGCAGGTTTAAGTAGGAACATGGACACGAACAAGGAAATGAGTACAAATAGAGGGGGACGGTCCAGGGAAGGCAGGCACGCTGGTGCGCTTATGCACGCCCCCTTTACAGACCTCTTAGGAATGGGGTAAGGTCCACAGTAGACAGTTTAAGGTAGAAGGATGTAACAACATCGACCACTCTGTTGCTGAAGTCGTATTTTCTGCAATCAAGTTTGGAGCGGTTTACCTTGAGATTGTATCGATTGTTTTCCCGTGTATTATTGAGGTTGAAGCTGAAGTAGTCATTGACAGGTGTGATGTTGTACCAGACAATTTTGGGTACTATGCTTAGGTCTGACTGCAGGAAGCAGAGTTCCAGATTGTCCAAGCCCAAAATTTCGAGCCTGGTGCCGTAAGGGATTCTATTGTGAGCAGAGGAGTGGAGGACTCTTCTCGTGAAATACCTTTGGACTCTCTCAGTGGTATTAATGTCCGATATACAGTGTGGATTCCAGGCAGACGAGCTGTATTCGAGAATTGGTCTGGCAAAGGTTTTATATGCCCTAGTTTGCAGTACAATGTTACGGGAGAAGAAGCTTTGCAAAATTAGGTTAACAACTCTTAATTGCCCTGTTGGCAATTGTTTGCTCCTTTTGGAAAAGCAAAAAAAAAAAAAAAACCACAACCTTTTGTTGCTTCTTACCTGCTTTGTGCATTTGGGATCATCTGTCCAAGGTTTCTCCAATCTGAGGCCCCCGTGTGTCTAAGGATAATAAAACTGAGCGTGACAGTTGAATTCTTAATACAGGAGAACACTATCATATGTTTAATGAATATTTTTTTCCAGAGTTCGTTAATAATTATCCCGCTAGACCAGGGAAATAAGCTGGTTAATCATTCACACACTTTAATGGCTTCTTTCTTTCTTGAGAGTGGAAGAATTTCGCTCCAGATGTTTGCTCTGAAATAATAATAATAATAATAATAATAATAATAATAATAATAATAATAATAATAATAATAATAATAATAATAATAATAATAATAATAATAATAATAATAATAATAATAATAATAATAATAATTTGCAAACAAGCTTTGGTGCTTTGCAGAGATTTCGTGCCTCAGAGACTGGGCAATGTTTCATTTTCCTTCAGAAAAAAACCCCCCATTTTCCAGATGACTGTCGCTTTCTGGGAACGATGGAAGTGGTGGTGACACAGAAGAAGCATTTTTCTCCTTCATTAACTGGAAGGGAAGGAATGGCAGGAGAAAGAGAGTGTCAGGCTTGACAAGGTTCAGATCACAGAATCCGGTAGCACTTTGTAAACTAAAAAAAGTTGGCAAAAACTTTCATTGGTTAATATTCAATATTAATCTTCTTTCCTCGCTTCCGTCACTCCTTTTTTCCTTTCCTATCCTTTCTTATCCTTCCTACCTACCTACCTTCCCTCCTTTCCTTCCCGTCTCCTTTCTTTCTTTCTTTCTTTCTTTCTTTCTTTCTTTCTTCTTTCTTTCTTTCTTTCTTTCTTTCTTTCTTCCTTCCTTCCTTCCTTCCTTCCTTTCTTCTTTCTTTCTTCCTTCCTTCCTTCCTTCCTTCCTTCCTTCCTTCCTTCCTTCCTTTCTTTCTTTCTTTCTTTCTTTTCTTTCTTTCTTTCTTTCTTCCAGCACCACTTCTTTGAGTTTTTCTGTGCTCTGGCTGATGTCCTCTTTGATGATGTCCAGCCACCATGTTCTTTGAGGGCCTGGTTTACCCCTAACTCTTCCCAACACAGTTGCTTTCTCCAGTGAATTCCCTCACAGGACATGGCCAAAGTAAGTGAGATACAGTTTTATGATGGTTGCCTTCCCAGTGATACGTCTTTTGTTGTGCTTTCACAACCCTTCCCTAGCATGGGGAATATCTCTCTCTCTCTCTCTCTCTCTCTCTCTCTCTCTCTCTCTCTCTCTCTCTCTCTCTCTCTCTCTCTCTCTCTCTCTCTCTCTCTCTCTCTCTCTCTCTCTCTCTCTCTCTCTCTCTCTCTCTCTCTCTCTCTCTCTCTCATAAGACCTCAAGGATTTGTGTTCTCTCCTCCCACAAGCGTTGGGGTGGAGAGTTTGGCAATTGTGCAGCTCTTGCACCCCTTCCAATCACCCGGCCTTTGTACCATCCTCACGAAACATGCACACACCCCCCCCCAAAGAGAGCTCCTACGAGGCTCTCCTGCTGCGAGAGGATTAAAGCCAGATGAAGCTAGAGTCCCTCAAAACACAGGCCTTTTGTTAGGGAAAACAAAGGTTTGGGATAATTAGAGTCACATGAAGGAGAGGCCCTTAAAACAGCAGAATAACAAGAAAAATCTGCCTAGGTTATGTTGTAACTGTCAGTCGGTGATTTGTTGTGTTAAAAGAACTCGGAGGGATTCTCTCTTCTTCTTTTTTTTTAAATTTTGCTCACTTTGTCTGCTTTCTCAGACCAGGAAATATTATTCCCTTCAGTTGCGGAATTCTTCACGGTAATCTTTTCTTCCCCCACCTCCCCCTCCCAAACTTGGCAACTTTGAGATGGATTCTGGGACTTCAGCTCCCAGAATTCCTCAGCCAGCTGCACGCTGGGAGTTGAAGTCCACACATCTTCGATACCGCCAAGTTTGGGAAACATGGATCCCTTCCATCCCAGCTTAGCAATTGACTGATGGGACGGCGTGACACAGTGGCTAAGACGCTGAGCTTGTCAATCAGAAAGGTCGGCAGTTTGGTGGTTCGAATCCCTAGCGCCGCGTAACGGAGTGAGCTCCCAGCTTCTGCCAACCTAGCAGTTCGAAAGCATGTGAAAATGCAAGTAGAAAAATAGGAACCACCTTTGGTGGGAAGGAAACAGCGTTCGGTGCGCCTTTGGTGTTGAGTCACGCTGGCCACATGACCACGGAGACGTCTTCGGACAGCGCTGGCTCTTCGGCTTTGAAACAGAGATGAGCACCGCCCCCTAGAGTCAGGAACAACTAGCACATATGTGTGAGAGGAACCCCAAATTGGCTGGAGTAACCAAAAGAAGGAAGATTGGACCATCTCAAGAACATTTGATTTAGTTCTGCAGGACGGAGCCAGAAGTTCCAACTATTGGTTGAACTCTAGGATGATGGAAATCTTGTCCTCTCCCTTCAACTTCCTGTCATGCAGTGCAACTTTCAGGTTTATGGACTTCAAAGGTCCTAGAACTTTTCTTTACTAACCATGCTGGCTATGGAATTCTGGGACTTGAAGTCCACCCACTTGGGAATGGCCAAGGTTGGGAAACACAGCAGTAGAAGGCTTATGCATTCTTCTGTCCCACTCTACTAGTCTGATTTTGTCAAAGCTACACCACTGTGACTCTTTCAAATTCTTCCTGTAAGACCCCTCTTTCCAATCCCTCAGTCATCTTCGTTGCCCTTCTTTGAACCCATTTTGAGTTTTCTAGGTTCCCGCTATCGTCCTTGGAAGGGCGAGATGTAGATGTGAAGACAATCCTTGAGGTTCCGTGCATCTTGCTGTCTCTCTTAACTCTTCTTCCACTTGTGGCTTCACACTGAAGAGTGACAGCACTGCATCAGTAATGTCCCTTTCCATCCCACCTTGCGATGTTTGGAATCCTGCCGCCAGTTTCGGTTACTACGATAGTGAAAAGATGCTGAAGCCCTAGAAAGGGTGCAGGGAAGTGCCATGACAATGTTTTTGAGGCTAAACTGTATAGTGGACAGTTGAGGGAACTATGTATGCTTAGTCTAATGGAGGGAAGACTCAGGAGGGACATGATAGCCAGCTTCCAATACTTTTTTTTAAGGGTGTTCTTCTTTAATTTTTCCAAATTTTAAATATATACATTCCATATTTCCTTAACCAGTGTGTTGTCTGGGTACAAATAATATTCCTCTGGAACATCCTTCCACAAATTACCCTGTTTCTCTGAAAAGGAGACCTTCCCGGATAATAAGTCCAATCAGGCTTTTAGGCACATGCGCTAAAATAAACCCCCCCCCCCAAAATAAGCCCTCCCCGAAAATATTGCAACACAGCAGCAGCCATGAGGTGACCACGCTCGCCACCTCCTGCACCTCAAAAATAATCAGACCTCCGCGAAAATAAAGCCAAGTTCTTATTTCAGGAGGTCAAAAGAAATTAAGACCCTGTCTTATTTTTGGAAAAACACGGTATAACACATTGAAGAATTAAACATTGCAATGCTCTTCCTTTCCTTCATTAACATATTTTCCAATAAAAATATAGTAACATTAACCATAGTTATTCTCATCATACCAATACTAACAATTATCATTTTATTCTCATTTCTATCTTAATATATTTTCTGTCCTTCTTTTCACCTTCTTTTTCCCCCCCCTTTCCTTTTATTTCCATTTTTATTTTTTAACCATTGGTAAAACTCTTCCCACGTCATATAATAATCAGTTTGTTCTTTCTCCTTAATTGTTAATGTTAATCTATTCATTTCTGCACATTCTAGGATTTTTATAATCACCTTCTCTTCAGTAGGAATCTCTTCGCTTTTCCAGTGTTGTGCAAACACTATTCTAGCTGCAGTTAATACATGAATATATATGTGTGTGTGTGTGTGTGTGTGTGTTACTATATATATATATATATATATATATATATATATATATATATATATATATATATATATATATATATATATATATATATATATATATATATATATATATATATATATATATATATATATATATATATATATATATATATATATATATAGTCTCTTTATTATAAGTTTCAGGTAATGTTCTCAACAGAAATATGTCTGGTTTAAGCTCAATACATTGTTTTATCATTTTTTCCCCATCATATCTTTTTGTCCAATGCTTCTTTGCTTCTCCACATGCCCACCAGATATGATAATAAGATCCAGGTATCTGGTGGTCCATCTTCCAATACTTGAAAGGCTGTCGCAAGGATGAGGGTGTCAATTTACTCTCTAAAGCACCTGTGGGCAGGACAAGAAGCAATGGGTGGAAGCACTTCAAAGGGAGATCCAACCTGGAATTATGGAGGAACTTTCTGACAGTGAGAACAATTGATCAGTGGAATAGCTTCCCTCCTGGAGATGCAGGTGCTTTCTTCAAGAAAACATTGGACAACCATCCAATGTTGGACCGACCATTGGTCCAGGATGGAAAGTCTTCTGCCTTGAAAAGGGGGAGTTGGCTAAAACGCCTCCAGGGTCCCTTTTCCAGCTCTAGGATTCCATGATTCTAGGCTTCCTTCTTTCCCCCTTGGCTAGCCAAGTGTCAGGCCTGCAGTCGTATTCTTCTTCGAACCTTGGCCTGCCACACTTTCTGTTATTCTACTATGCATTTTCTATTGTGGGAAGATGGGAGGCGGGATTGTACGGAGTAGATGCTATGTAGCCAAAACAAAACTCCTTTCTAGAAAGCCAAGGTCATCCTTTTGTCTGTGCACCAGACCGGAACTGTCAACTGGGTGGAACTGCCAACATGGCAGTGGGAGATTGGACCATGTGATGGACTTGGGGGTGTGGGGGCAAGATCTTGAACTTTCAGCTGGGTGGGGAAAACCCAGGAAGCTGTCAGACTCAAGTTTTCCCAGATGTGCCAACATGGCTCTCTTAATAAATTGGAACTTTGAGCAATGCTTTAACTCTTGATTTAATTTTGGATGCTTTTTGGAACCCTGACACCGAGCTCCTTAGGGAAGGTGGCTTCCCATCTTTCTTCCTCTGATCTTTGGCTGCCTTCTTGACATTGCCTCATGGCACCAGCTTCCCCCCTCCCCCAAAAAACCCAAGCTGAACTCCAGGTGTGCAGCCCCTGGTCCAGCCTGCCCTCCGAAGACGGGGCCGTGTCTGCTGATCTTGGCGAGCAAACAAAAATTCAATTATGCAGGACTCTGCCGTGACACAGAGGGTTAGGAATTAATGTTAACACTGTTTCTGGTTAAGACTTTTTGTGTTGATAAATAATTCATAAGGCAGTTAGCTCTCTCTCTCTCCCTCTCCCTCTCTCTCTCTCTCTCGTCCCCTCTTCTTTCTCTCTCTCTCTCTCTTTCTTTTCATCCCAAGTCCGACAACACGAGAATATATTAATACAGTCAACTCAGCAAAAGGTCAGCCCCGAACAGGAGAAGCTTCTGAGCCATCTTTTATTCATTTTCTGACACGGTCTCATTAATTATTACCACCTTTGAAGCTCTGCTTGGGAAGGAAGCGCTAATGAGAAAAATGAGATGGGGTTTGATGTCAGTCCCCCCCCCAAATGCTGAAAATGGGGGTGGGTGGAGAGGAGGCTCACAGCCAGGGATGGCAGTAGATGAACCTGCGTTGATAAGACAGAAGGGAGGAGGAGGAGGAAGAGATAGCGGAGGAAGAAGAAGAGGAGGAGGAGAAGAAGATGATGATCAATGATGACCAAGCATGCTCGTAATGTGGAAGGGACTTCAGGCAGTCCTCAACTTAAAACCGTTCATTTAGTGACTGCTCAAAGAATTCTGAGACTGATTACAACCAAGCTGCTCCGCTTTCCCTAGTACTTCTCATCTAGTCCTACTTCTTCACGGGAGCGGGGGGGGAGGGAAAGAAAGGAGACCCCACTTTCTAAATTGCTTTTAAAAGTAAAGGGGGGTGGGTGGGAAAGCTGAGACATGAGTGATGATCATAGATCTCTATTTTACTGGTCCTTACTGCCCGAGAACATTTCATCATTTGTAATGTCACAATCGATTTACCTTGTCATGGCTGGTATTTTATCAGGCTCGGAGAGATGCCAGGCCGATATCTTTGAAACGCAATGCTGTACCAGAAAATACTTGGCAAAGGAGTCTCTGAGAATCACAAACAAATCTTCACACTGTAAACAAACAAATTGTCTCCTGCAAACTCCACCCCCCTTTTGCTCCTCTTCTATTTCCTCTGGGAGGGGCCATTCATCGTCCACCTGTGGCCTTACTCCCAAGTTGACCCTTGTTCTTTAGCTCTTCCCTTCGTCTGGCAACTCTGCACATGCGCACACTGGGAACAGGCTCCAGCTGTTCATCTGCCTCACTGATGTCTGACTTTGAGGATAGCTGATAACTGTCAGACGGCCCTGGCCCCCTCTCTGCCTCCGACACAGAGCCCTCATCAGAGCCTTCCCCAAACTCCAGGACTGGCCCATCTTCCTCCCCAGCCTCCTCACTGTCCAAGTCTGCCACCCGCTCCGCTGGTGGGGCACAAAATTAGTAACCCACAGGATGCCTGACCATTAGTACCCATTTTGGTGCCCCTGTGACCAGAATCAAGGAATCTACATCTTTACAAAAACTCAAGAACAGATGGCCCAAATGAGAAATGTTCAAGGATTAATGACAATTCATTCTTCTTTGGAACATATGAAGTAACACACAGCTTTTCCTTTGTCCCGTGCAATGATAAATGTTTTGCAGCTGTGTGAAAACAGCTGGGGAGTATGACAGGCCATCCGATATGGCTCCTCCTTGGTGTGTCCATCATTCTCTCTCTCTCTCTCTCTCTCTCTCTCTCTCTCTCTCTCTCTCTCTCTCTCTCTCTCTTTTGATGGTCATTTTTACGCAAACAATTAGTAGCAGCCCTTCTTTTAAACAAACCCAACTCTTCCATTTCCTCCTCCGAAAAACCAGGCGACTTTTGAGAACGGTTGGGGAACGCAGGATATATTAGCATGTAACGTAACATCTCCAGAAATGTTGTGTTTGCTACAGCTGTGTATAAATTTGTTTAATGGGTCTCTTAACTCACCATCAGACTCATAAAGGCAGTCACTGTACAGGCTATTAGGCTGCAGTAACTTAATTGCTCGTTAATTGGGTAATTAGTGCTTTGTTTTGCTTTAAAGCCTAAACACTCATAAAGAGTGAATTAGCTGAGTAAACAAGAATGGAATTTTCATGATATGCTATCCAGGTTATTGCACATAATTAATCAACCTTTTATTATAATTTCTCTCTCAATTTCTCTCTCTCTCTCTCTCTCTCTGTCTCTGTCTCTGTCTCTGTCTCTGTCTCTGTCTCTGTCTCTCGCACTTCAGGTAGACAGGTTAACTAGTAACTCGGCTTGCCATGCCCTCGAACTGGTTCTATCATCGGTGCTGCCATCTTGAACAATCTTCATGGCAAAAATGTATTCTTTCCCCTTTTCTAACATTCTGCGCATGCACAGACCTTTTTAGCTGCAAATGTGCAGAAATGCAAGATTTTTTGCGTGCCAAACTGGCAGTAATGCCGGTAACAACCAACCCCTGGTAGGTATATTAAAAGAGACTTTGAGGAACCTCAAGAGTTCAACCATGTCCTCCCATCTCTTTGTGTCCTTCAAAAAGAAGGCAACATTTTTGCATTACTTGAGTTGAGCATGGAACCCCATGTGCCAGGAACAGGAAGGAGTGGAATATCTTGGTGTTACTGGGTGCTTTGGGGAAAGCTAAACTAGACATACCTAATTCCTACAACCGTTCTTTGTATGTTTTACTCTCCAGTCCCCTACTCATCTGTCTTGCTCTTCTCTGCATTCTTTCTAGAGTCTCAACATCTTGTTTATAGTGTGGTGACCAAAACCAGATCCAGTCTTCTAGTTGTAGTCTTACTACGGGCTTTATAGAGTGGTAACTTGCTTGGTCTTGACTGAAGACCAGCAATGCTGGAAGCACTTGCAAAGATTTCTCAAGGAACAAGGCCTTCCTTCTAGGCAAATGGCAGAAACTCCCACTGTTTCTTGCGCCTACCACCTCCAGAAAATAATCTACAGGAGCAGACCGTCATAAGTCAAGGACTAACCTATAGGAACAAGTCTGAAGACATTAAAAAACCTGGTTGCAAGGTCTTAACTTCCTTCAAACAACTCCCATCTCTTTAGATTCACTCATTGTCAGCCAGAGAATTCTTTTTAAAATATATTGTCAAAAACAGCAGGTCATGGGAAGAGAAACCTGTCTTTGCTGTAATTGCAGTGGGGCTACACTTGGTCCCCCCACAACGGCTTCATCTCATTCCTTTCATGCGCCCCCAAACCCATCCCCCTTCGTGACATGTGAATGTTATCTTAAACCATCTCACTTGAGTTCACAAAGACTTTTTGAGGGCTGCAGCTTCTGAAAGAAACCACAGTAAGGTGAGATCTTTATGAATTTGTCTCTGACATTTGTGGTTTTGCGTGTTTGTGTTATTGTCAAGGAGTGGGAACACACCTCACTCTCTTCTTACTGCAAGTTTTCTCAAGGTTTTTTTTCTAAAATGTCTTTAATACCCGAAAGACAGTTCCTTTGTAAGTGGAGAAGAGGCTGAATTTTGATACTTCCAAATCTTGGGGGCAATGCCAAGGTTTGCCATTGATTTACTTACTACCTGGATCTTACTAGGATTCTACCTCTTGGTCTGTGAGGTCTATCAATTAAATAAGGGTTCTAGAAATCCTGTGCCCTTCCTTCAATGGTTTAATTTATTCATCAGGCTTGTATTCTTCCTTACTTCCAGAAGCTTGGAGCAAACTCTGTAGAGATCTTCTGCAAGAAGGCCCAACTTAGGACTTGGATGGAAACGGAAACACACACATTTTATGACTTATTTGTTAAATGTACATCTTGCAGTTCCTCCAACAGTTGTGGCTTATGGTTTAGCACTTTAAATTAACTCAGCCAGTTGCAATTTCCTCTTGAGAAGTAACCTAACTGTGTCGGAGTCTGAATCCAAGGGGGAGGATGAACAGCTGACAGAGAGTGGGAGAGTAGCTCCGTTGGCTGTGGAAGAAACTGGGGAAGGGCAAAGTCAAGCTCGGCAGAGCAGGGGAGAGGTAGAAGAAGGGGGAGAGGGTTCAGGTAAAAACCAAGACCCACCAGCTCCTCGTCCTAGGGCACGCAGAAGAGAGCAACGTGGGTTGCGTGGCTTCCAAGGAAGGAGAGGGCCCGATTCCCTTCGCAAGGCACACCTGGGGCTGGAGTTTAAAGGAGAGGCAAATGGGAGAGGAGGTTGTCTGGAACAAACATGGAGTTTAACTGCTTATCTGAGCTCCTGACATCCTCCCAACTGGTTTGATTTACTGCCGTGCCACTTCACTTCTGGAACTCCTTATCTTGCTTGCCCTGCCGGATTAATTACCTTCTCTTGCCTTGTTGGATTTATAGTTGGAGGTTTTCTGCTTACAACATTTGAACTGGAGTATTTTCAGCCAAAGGCTGTTACAGGTTTGTGGAAGAGCTTTTCTCCAGGCCGGAGAGTTGACAGGGATCTTGGGGGGCACAGCTGGTGTTAATAAAGGAACTCATACTGGTTCTCTGGCTGTGTTACCTTTGTGCCATGCCCTGGGGTCATCACACTAACAATGCGTAGTGAGCTTTATCATTGAAAGGGAATTTGTACCTTGGTGTCAGGGTCCTATCTGAAGGACCAGGAGGCATCTCCAGAACCAGATACCGTTCTTCCAGGCTCTAGCAATTGTGCCATGCTGGCAACAGTCCCATTGTTCTGGCCTGAACTCAACCGAGCTGAGTCAGACGTATCTTCTACCACGTTCTTGAAAACATTGGCACCTGGGACTAGAATGTCAGAGGATGAGAAACATAAGAGTAACAAACCAATCATTAGCTAATTGCAAGTAACCGACTGAGGGAAACCAGGTTTATCAGGGCCAGTAGTCCTCTGATACAGGCTCCTAATAGTGCTCATATATTAGAAGAAGCAAGCTGAAGAACATTAATCTGTGAAGGCCAACCTTGGACTCTTAGTTCCACGGAAGTCCCTAGCGTTTTGACGACTAATCTCAGCTTGTTTGCTCCTTTGGATGGCCATTCTTTAGTGTGCCTGCTTTTGCTTTCTGAGCTAGGATTGGTTTTTACAGCTGGCAAAGCTAGCCAGATGGATTTATCACCATAATAAACTAAATAACAAGCTGCGGTTGAGGAGGTCAGGACACAGGGGCTCCACGTTCCCAGCTCAACGCTAACCAGCTCGCTCGTCTAGCCCTGACCTCCTGAACCTCAACGGATGGCCTTGCTCCTGCTAAGTAGCACTGTTGCACTTAGATAATCTCAAGATCGTCCGTTGCGGTTCTTGGCGGTGGCCTTGAGATAACTTAAGGGCTTGAGAATGGTTGAGCAACCTGGGAAGATCTGAGATCTCCATTTCTCATGCAAGCAAATGATTCAACCAAGAGAGAGCTAGGTTGCATCAGGCACACAATGCCAGTTTTGCGATTAGAAATGTAGTAAATCGTGGTAATATGACGCACGGAACACTGTTACCTGCCCACCAAAGGCTCAGCGGCTTAGACGCTGAGCTTGTTGATCAGCAAGGTCGGCAGTTCGGCGGTTCGAATCCCTAGCACCGCGTAATGGAGTGAGCTCCCGTTACTTGTCCCAGCTTTTGCCAACCTAGCAGTTTGAAAGCATGTAGAAATGCAAGTAGAAAAATAGGGACCACCTTTGGTGGGAAGGTAACAGCGTTCTGTGTGCCTTCGGTGTTGAGTCATGCCGGCCACATGACCACGGAGACGTCTTCGGACAGCGCTGGCTCTTCGGCTTAGAAACGGAGATGAGCATCGCCCCCTAGAGTCGGGAACGACTAGCACAGATGTGCGAGGGGAACCTTTCCCTTTATGATCACAAATGGCCCTTTGTGCAAGCCGTGGTATCAAGTGCTCAAAATGTGGGTATGTAGTAAACATGGAGTGGCGCTTACAGCTTTTAAGGGATCGGTCATAACCTTGAATGATTGCTAAACAACCGCCCATAAGTCAAGGACTATCTTACTTCCCCTTGTTCACATTCTAGGTCATGGTTATGCAAAAATGTTGACAATTCAAAATCGGTTCACAAGCTTTTAAGCACCCTGCCATCTATGACATTTTTATGCCTCCACATGTCTAAAACATTTCTTACGTTAAGGAAAGCAAATTGGAAAGACTCTAGTTTAGTGACAAGGAGGATTAGGAGGGTGGCGTAATAGCGGCGATGCAATATTTGAGGCCACAAAAGAAGGGGGGGGGGTCATCCTGTTCTCCAAAGCCCCTGAAGGCAGGTCAAGAAGCAATGGATGGAAACTATTCAAGGAGAGAACCAACCTAGAACTAAGGAGAAATTTCCTAATGGGGAGAGCAATCAACAAATGGAACAACTTCCCTTCAGAAGTTGTGGCTGCTCCTTCACTGGTGGTTTTAAAGATGAGATTGGACAGCCATTTGTCTGAAATGTTGTAGGGTCTCCTACTTGAGCAGGGGGTTGGATTAGAAGGCCTCCAAGGTCCCTTCCAACTGTGTTGTTCTGCTATCATCAAAGAGGGAACCAACCTAAAACTAAGGAGAAACTTCCTGACAGTGAGAACAATTAATCAGTGGAATGGCTTGTCTCCAGAAGTTGTGGGTGCTTCATCATTGGAGGCTTTCAAAAAGAGTCCATTTGTCCAGAATGGCACACGGTCTCCTGCCTGAGCAGGGGGTTGGACTGGAGGACCTCTAAGCTCCCTTCCAGCTCTGTTCTTCTTAAAGGAAGGATTGCAGACCTACTCAAGCTTGGGGCAGCTTGATTGGACTCAAAGCAGGCAACCTTGAGTCGTCCTTCCTCCCTCTAGTCCTTCTCCCCCTCCCTCCCCCAAAAGATTTTTTTTTAAAAAAAAAATCCTCCAGCAAACACATCCTCAACTCTGTTTGAGTAGCTTTAATTTACATAACTTAGGTAGGCGTAAAAGATGAGGAATGACCTTTTCAACATGACTTCAGATATTAAAACCATCTTACAATCTTATTATCCTGAGAACATTTCGCAGAATATTAAGCTCAATAAATTACCTTTTCCCCGAGCTGATAACCCTCCGTTCCTTGGGGGGAAAGCCGCGGCGGCGATGTTGGTTCAGAGCCTTCTTATTTTAGCTGAATTGCTTAATTGGTGTGTGTTCTACATCCTGGATTGAGCATTTGGGGCATAAATGAAGGTTAGAACCTCTGTGCCAGTTATCAACGAGAGGAAAATTGAGTCCCAACTGGGGAGAAAATATCTTTTGCCTTCTCATATTCAGGAGGAGCACTTCACACCCAACTGCTTCTCTTGCTATTTTGCGGAATGCTCTTCTGGATTCACAGCAATCCTCATTATTATTTATAGGACGTAGAATCATAGGCAGGGGTGAAATGCTACCGGTTCGGACCGATTCGCAGAACCGGTAGTAAAAAAAATACTAAAAAAAAGTTTTTTAAAAAAAAAAGTTCCGACGATCGTACGTCGCACGTCTTTGGAACTTTTAAAAAAACTTTTTAAAGCATTTTATTTACTACAGGTTCTCCAGAAACACAGGGATGGAGGGGTCCGTTTTTGCTCCCAACGGGGATTGGGGGATGCTGAGGAAGGAAGGAAGGAAGGAAGGAAGGAAGGAAGGAAGGAAGGAAGGAAGGAAGGAAGTTAAAGAAAGAAGGAGGGAGGGAGAGAGGGAGGAAGGACGGACTACAAACCTGGCACTAGATGCAGCTTCAGAGGATAATCCAGGGCTGGAAGTGATCTGGAGGTCATCTAGTCCAACCTGTTCCAGCAGGACATTGTTAAAGTGAGTTTGTCCTTTGATCCCCCAGTTACATGTCTACATAGCCACGCCCACCCAGTCACATGACCCCACCAAGCCATGCCCACCAGAACCGGTAGTAAAAAAAAATAGATTTCACCACTGATCATAGGGCTGGGAGGGAACTCAGAGGTCATCTAGTCCAGTGGTCACCAACTGGTGGTCCGTGGACCACTGCCGATCTGTGAGGAAATTTTGATGGTCTGCAGAAAAATCATTTGCATTTTTTATATTGCACTAAATCAGGGGTCCTCAAACTACGGCCCCTGGGATGGATACGTGCAATGAACGCTTGTGTTGCTGCAGAGAGTCTCCCCCTTTGGGGTCTTTTTGTGGGGGTCAGAGGGTGGCAGAAATTCCGACTTGGGGTCTGCTTCAGCCTCCTGGTGGGGGGCTTTGGGCGAAGGCTGGAGGGAAGCGCCGCTGGTGGGGAAGAGCCAGAGGGCCTCGTTCCAGTGGGACTGCATCATGGCCTGGAACTGGCTGACCAACTCAGCCCCCTGAGCCGCCAGGCGCTGGTATCTGGCCTTGCACTCCCGCAGGTCTTCCCTCTGCTTGGAAAGCCTATGCTCCTAGTCCTCAGTGAGGTGCTTCTTGAGCCTCCTTCTCGGTCAGATCCAATTTGAACTGAGCTGTTTTGCCAACTCTTTCTCCTGGGGGCTGCTGAGTCTCCAACAACTGCTTCCTGTTGGGGCCCTAAGGAGCCCGGGTGGGCAGGCGAGGAGTGGAGAGTAGAGGCTGGCAGTTCGAATCCCTAGCGCCGCGTAACAGAGTGAGCTCCCGTGACTTGTCCCAGCTTCTGCCAACCTAGCAGTTCGAAAGCACGTAAAAAATGCAAGTAGAAAAATAGGAACCACCTTTGGTGGGAAGGGAACAGCGTTCCGTGCACCTTCGGCATTGAGTCATGCCGGCCACATGACCACGGAGACGTCTTCGGACAGCGCTGGCTTTTCGGCTTTGAAACGGAGATGAGCACCGCCCCCTAGAGTCGGGAACGACTAGCACATATATGCGAGGGGAACCTTTACCTTTATACTGCTATATAATATATCACAACCAACACGTAGACGCAAATGTTAGAAGTCGAAAGACTATTATCTGATATACCCAAATACTATTATTATTGTTATTTTTCTTTGGACAGCGCTGGCTTTTCGGCTTTGAAACGGAGATGAGCACCGCCCCCTAGAGTTGGGAACAACTAGCATATATGTGCGAGGGGAACTTTTACCTTTATACTGCTATATAATATATTGCAATCAACACATAGACACAAATGTTAGAAGTCGAAAGATTATTATCGGATATACCCAAATACTATTATTATTGTTATTTGTCTTGAGCACGAAAGTAAATCGATCCTTATTATTATTATTTCAACGATTATCACTCATATCAGAAATATTATTATTATTATTTTGTAAACCTAAAATGATGCAGAGCATACACTATTCCTTAAGCACCTACGTATGTTTAAGAGGGGAAAAAACAGTTAAGTAAAATGTAAAAAGAAAGAGAGAGCAAGAGACACTGCTTCATACAACCTCCTCCTTTTCTCCAACGCGCTGATGTCAGCACCAGTTCAGGGACGTTTAAAATGTGCTTTGAGACAGCTCCAAGCAACATACCTTCACACACACAGCCCGTTTTACACAACAGCCGCCCTTGCCCTCACTTTGAAGATACTTCGCTTTTACCAAAATTCATTCAAAGCAACTGTGTTCCTTGGCATCCGGTAAATAAAACGGAGGGGTGGAAGGTTTTTTTCCACCCCCTCTCTCTCCGCTCCAGTTTTGGCAGCCGCGGAGAGCTCCGCAGGTGTGGTTGAAGTGGAAATCCAGGTCTGACACCCGGCAGAGACCTCTCCGGTGACAGCTGGCAGACAAAACACCAGGCCAGCCTTGTATTACATTACTTTTCTGCGCCTGGAAAAAAAAAATGTTCTTGGCAAGGCAGACGGGGAAAGTCAGCCAGGAAGAACATGCGGCTTGCAGGTCTCGGCCAGTCTTTATCGATGGTTTGTGTGATGGGTTGGCGAGTCCAAAAATAAAGAAAGGGATAACAACGGGTCGGGCGAGAATGTGGATTTGAGGGATTGCAGTGAAATACAGGAGACAGACCGGGATGGGATCAGGGTGGGGGGAATTGGATCCTTTTACTGCCTCCTTTTAAAAGGCCGTAAAAGGGATACAAATTTGTAAAGGGAGGCACGATAGCAGTATTCCAATGTTTGAGGGGCTCCTACAAAGATGGGGGGGTCAGATTATTTTCCAACGCACTGAACAATGGATGGAAACTAAGGAGAGAAGCTGTTGTGGCCCGCCAGCAGAGCTGGCAGCAGATTCGGACAGTGAGGAGGTTGGGGAGGAAGATGGGCCAGTCCTGGAGTCTGGGGAAGGCTCTGAGGAGGGCTCTGTGTTGGAGACAGAGAGAGGGCCAGGGCTGTCTGACAGTTATCAGCTGCCTTCAGAATCAGACGTCAGTGAGGCAGAAGAACAGCTGGTGCCTGTTCCCAGTGTGCGCATGCGCAGAGCTGCCAGACGAAGGGAAGAGCTAAAGAACAGGGGTCGACTTGGGAGTAAGGCCACAGGTGGATGATGAATGGCCCCTCCCAGAGGGAATAAAAGAGGAGCAAAAGGGGAGTGGAGTTTGCAGGAGACAATTAGTTCGCTTCATTGGTTCGTGACTCTCCTCGCCAAGTTTTGCAGATATCGGCCTGTCAGCTCTCCAAGCTAAACTCTTCAGAGTTGAAGAAGCTTGTTGGGTGAGAAGCAAAATGTCTTCAAAGAAAAAAAAAAACCAAAAATCCAGTTGCCTCTTGAGAAAAGCATCTTTGGGATAAACCATGAGTGTCCCAACGGTGGTCTTCCAAAAGGCCATTGGACTTTTTTGTTTTTTCCTTGAAAACACTTTGCTTCTCACCCAACAAGCTTCTTCAGTTCTCTTCTTCTTCAGGTTCTTGGGTGAGAAGTAACAACAAGTAAAAAAGCCAAGTTCAATTTGGCTTTTGGAAAAGCATCTTTGGGACCACCATGATCTGGAGGATTGGGACTCTCCACAGATACAAACCATGAGTCACATGGTTTAAAGCACTGGCTGATGGGTAGCATAGTACTTGAATGCGATGTGTAGTTGAGATCCCACCTCACCACAGAGCTAGTCCTATGGAATGAAGAAAGTCTGGGGGCTCAGAACAACAGATATTATTAGTATATGAACATGCCTCAAGTCCCAGTGATATTTTCAATGTTCCAGTCTCTTTATTTTTATTATATCTTTTTCTCCACAGATGTCAAAATGTAAACAACAATGTGATATTTCACTTACTGTCGTTTCCTAGTCTGTTGTTGGACGGCATGCTTGAAATGTTTTATTTCTGCATTGCCTAGTCTTGGACCGAAATAAAATTACTATTTATCAAACAATAAACTGCATGCAACGTAACTTACCCAACGCTCGTTTTAGGGCAATGTGATTCTAATTAAATCTTCTCTCTTTCCTTTTTTCTTACTGGAGTGGATGCTTTGATTCCTAACAACCGATTTGAAATCTAGGATGCCATAAGATCTATGCGCAGAAGGTTCGGTGCCAAGTATTTGAAAAGCGCTCCTTGCTAATTGCAATTTCCATTCGTTGTTTCGTATTACCCCTTTCTTCAAGCAAGAAGGTAATGAGTTAGATTAATCCATTTTAAAACCTCTTAGTGGAATCACGAGGTTGATCAGCAGACTGAAATTCTGTGATGGCATTTTCCTCCAAGTGCTTGTTACAACTGCAAATGACAAACACCATTTTTTATGAAGTATCTCTCATTATGTATACAGGTACAATGCAGCATATATCTCTGGGGTTTTTTTTTTTTAATATAAACCTGCAGAGATCACATTCGTCTCTTTTCATTTTGAAGCGATTCATCCTTTTGTCCATGGAGATTCTCAGCCATCCAGTTCCTGATTGTCCCAAAGGTGCTTTTTGAAGGGACAACTGGACTTTCTGTTTTTTCTTTGAAGTTTCGCTTCTCTGCCGTCCCCTTCTTCTTTTGCCCTCCATCGTTCCCAGCATGAGGCTCTTCTCCAGGGAGTCCTTCCTTCTCATTAGGTGGCCAAAGTCTTTGAGTTTCCTCTTCAGGATCTGGCCTTCTAAAGAGCAGTCAGGGTTGATCTCCTCTAGGACTGACCAGTTGGATGGCCTTGCAGTCCAAGGGACTCAATGCAGGAGTCTTCTCCAGCACCAGAGTTCAAAGGCCTCCGTTCTTTGGCGCTCAGCCTTCCTTATGGTCCAACATTCACAGCCATCCATTGCAACTGGGAAAACCACAGCCTTGACTAAAGGCACTTTTGTTGGCAGGGTGATGTCTCTGCTTTTTAATATGCTGTCTAGATTTGCCATAGCTTTCTTCCCCAGGAGCAAGCGTCTTTTGATTTCTTGGCTGCAGTTCCCAGCTGTGGTGATCTTGGAGCCCAGGAAAATAAAAATAAAATCTGTTATTACCTCCATTTCAATACAATACAATAGCAGAGTTGGAAGGGACCTTGGAGGCCTTCTAGTCCAACCCCCTGCCTAGGCAGGAAACCCTACACTGTTTCAGACAAATGGCTATCCAACATCTTCTTAAAGACTTCCAGTGTTGGGGCATTCACAACTTCTGGAGGCAACTTCTGTTCCACTGATTAATTGTTCTAACTGTCAGGAAATGTCTCCTCAGTTCTAAGTTGCTTCTCTCCTTGATTAGTTTTCATCCATTGCTTCTTGTCCTGCCTTCAGGTGCCTTGGAGAATAGCTTGACTTCCCCTTCTTGGTGGCAACCCCTGAGATATTGGAACACTGCTATCATGTCTGCACACGGCTGGCTCCTATTTAAATAGTTGTCCACTAGGACTCCAAGATCCCTCTCACAGTTACTACTATTGAACAATATCTATCTGTTATTGAATTTCTTCAATATCTATCTGTAATTGACCAGCCTCACATGCCTGGCCCCAAAACATTTTCCTCTGCCCTTAACAGTCCAGCTACCTGGCCAGGCTGAAGATATCTTTGGCTTTTAAAAACAGAAGCATTAGCCTGCCTTAAACGCACGTAAACACATTCTACATTATATTTATCCCAGATTTTGTTCCTGCCGCAAGCTCTGGTGTCAGGGTTTTACATGAAGCAGCTTAAAGGAAATACAAGCAGTTTACACGGTCCGGAAAGAAGCTGTCAACATCTATCAACGGTGCAACGTTCTTCTCCTCCCAAAAATTCAACCTGTCGGATCCTAAAAGCCATCCAGGAGTTTCGAAAAAACACACAGGCTCCAGGATCTCACTGTAGCGCTTCCTGTTTAATTGAGAGATGCCCGACCACTTAAGGAAATAGCCCCACGAAAAGCAGGAGGGAGAGCTACAAACCGTGCCACGACCTTACAGGAGAATCGCTCGTTTCCTTTGGAGACACTTGATCCCAACAGGAAAGGAAAATAAATCTGTCAGAGAGTCCACCCTGACCTTGGAGGTTCTTCTAGCTGATGTCCTCAGAATACCCAGGCATTCAGAGCAGAGCTTGAGCTGTAGATCAGGCAAGGAAGCCCCGCAGTCGAGTTGCGAAACTTTCCATGGGTCGTACTGAGCTTTTCATGAAACAAGAATGTGGCCTGATCAGTGCGCTTGACCGCCAAGACAATCATTTAGAGGTGGCAAAATCTAGTTGCTGGGATGAGAGAAGGCAAGGGATCTGATATGTAGCAGATTTGATTCATGCACTATATTGTCTTGTCTGTCTGTCTATGTACAGTATCTATCTCCATCCATCCATTTATCTACAGTATCTATCTCTATCTATCCATCTTCTATCTTGTCTGACTGTCTGTCTATCTATGTACAGTATCTATCTCCATCCACCACCCCCATTCATCCATCCATCTTCTATCTTGTCTGTCTGTCTGTCTGTCTATCTATCTATCTATCTATCTATCATCTATCTATCTATCTATCTAGAGTATCTATCTCCACCCACCCATCCATCCACCCACCCATCCATCCATCCATCTATCTATCTTCTATCATGTCTGTCTATCTATCTACAGGATCTATTTATATATCGTATGTATCTCTATCCATCCATCCATCTATCCATCTTCTTGTCTGTCTGTCTGTCTATCTACCTACAGTGTCTATCTCCATCCATCTATCCATCTTCTATCATGTCTGTCTGTCTGTCTATCTACAGTATCTCTCTCTCTCTCTCTCTCTCTCTCTCTCTCTCTCTCTCTCTCTCTCTCTCTCTCTCATCGGGTAGAGCATTCCAGGCGTCGACCACTCTGTTGCTGAAGTCGTATTTTCTGCAATCGAGTTTGGAGCAGTTTACCTTGAGTTTATATCTATTCTTTGCCCGTGTATTATTGAGGTTGAAGCTGAGGAAGTCGTTGACAGGTAGGACGTTGTAGCAGAGGATTTTGTGTAGTATGCTTAGGTCCGACCACGGGCAGCGCAGTGGCAGATTGTCCAAGCCCAAAATGTTGAGCCTGGTGGCGTAAGGGATTCTATTGTGAGCAGAGGAGTGGAGGACTCTTCTCGTGAAATACCTCTGGATTTGAGAATTCAAATCCAATTCAAAATTGGATTTGAAACTCTCGTTGCAAGGCAACTGAGTTGAAAATCCAAATCCTATCAACTTTTAAAAGAGAAAGCATGGAGTCAGCTTGATTCGTCTAAGTTGAATCAGATGCCTGTAAATAACTGTGAATTATTTGGAATTCTGCACTCACATCAAAAGTTTTTAGTTGAATGACGTCTGGAATCAAGATTGATCCTGTTTGACAATCCGGACGTCCATATCTCATCAGAACGATTTCTGGAGTTGCAGTTCCAGGTTGTTCAAGCCCAAAATTTCGAGCCTGTTGGCGTAAGGGATTCTATTGCGAGCAGAGGAGTGTAGGACTCCAGCCCGCTCGATCGTATTAATGTGACCCGCTCGATCGTATTAATGTCCGATATACAGTGTGTATTCCAGTCACATTCCCACGAGACGGGTAGCTATCTAGATGCAATACATAAATAAACAGTCTCCCCTGCCCCCAAAATTATTCCGATAAAAGGCCATTCCGATCAGTTGGACAACCCCTGATTATGCAGAAGTGCGTTCCATCAGCACTTCTTTAATTGCCTTCTGTTCCGATGAAAAGAAACTGGGAAAAACACTCGTTATCGCGCATTGCTGGATCACCCCTGGGTGGTATTAACACCTAGGAGTTCTTAAAAAAAAAAAAAAGAAACCAGCCCCACGTGTCCTCTATCAGCCTTCTGCATTTTTTGCCGCCGTGCTCCAACAGTGGTAATTTTATCGCGCGTCAGATGGTGTGCGATGCTTCTCCCCCCCCTCCCCAACTTTTTTTAACACCTCCCGAAAGAAAAGAAAAGAAACGCAAATAACCTGTGAAGGAAAATTACCCGCTGCTGATAATTACTGCGCGCATAAGTCTGCAATCGGATTATTTATACGGGGCTTCGGAGAATAATTCCAGTCTCTTTGCTAGCGCTCTTTCGTCAAAAAAAAAACAACATTGCTCACTTGCATGGATTTCCAGAGCATTGGTGTGCGACCAGCCTGTTGAATCAACAGGGGTCCATTGTTCCGTTCTGTTACATACAGGCAATTCCTCGACTTACAACCTCAATTGACCGATAAATTGTCGATAAAGTGAGATGTTTGTTAAAGTGAGTTCGGCTCCCTTTTTACGCCCTTTCTCCAAGCAGTTGTTAAGCGAATCACCGCCGTCCTTAAATTAGTCTCACGGGGGTTAAGTGAATCCTGTTGCCACGTGGCTACAGGCAGTCCTCAACGTCCGGCCACAATTGGGCCCCACATTTTTGTTGCTAAGTGAGACATGATGTTAAGTGAGGGTTGCCTATTTTAGACCTCGCTTGCCACAGTCCTTAAGCGAATCGCTGCTGCTGTTGATAATATGGTTGTTACTAACAACGGAGGTGTGGCAAGGTGAATTTTGTCCCATTTTATGACCTTTCTTCCCTCAGTTGTTAAGTGCAACTTAACACTGCAGTGGTTAAGTTAGCAACACGGTTGATGAGTGAATCTGATTTGCTTGATAGAATAGAATAGGAATAGGAAGGGAAGGGAATAGTATAGAGTAGAGTAGAGTAGAGTAGAAGAGAAGAGAAGAGAAGAGAAGAGAAGAGAAGAGAATGTAGAAAGAATAAAATAGAATAAGTTTAGAAGTAGAATAGAATAAGAATGGAATGGGATAGAATAGTATAGTATAGAATAGAATAGAATAGAATAGAAAATGGAAGGGATGGGATGGGAAGAAAAGAGAAGAGGGATATGGAATGAAATAGAATAGAATAGAGGAGAGGAGAGGAGAAGTAGAGAATGAGAAGAGAATATAGAAAGAATAAAATAGAATAAGATTAGAAGTAGAATAGAATAAGAATGGAATGGGATAGAATAGAATGGAATAGAATTCTTTATTGGCCAAGTGTGATTGGACACTCAAAGAATGTGTCTTAGGTGCAGCTGCTCTCAGTTGTACATAAAAGGGAAAAAAATACATTCATCAAGAATCCTAAGATACAACACTTAGTGATAGTCAAAGGTTACTAATAAGCAATCAAATCATACTAGGAAACAAATAAAACAATATAAAATATAAAGATACAAGCAACATGGTTATAGTCATACATGGAAAGAGATAGGTACTAGGAAGGAAGAGAAGACTAATAGTAATACAGTCTGAGTAGATAATTTGGCAATGTTGTGGGCATTGTTTGTTTAGCAGAGCGGTGGCATGCGGGAAAAAACTCTCCTTGTGTCTAGTTGCTCTGGTGTGCAGTGCCCTAAAAAGGGATCACGTGACCCCAGGACACTGCAACCGTCGTAAATATGAGTCAGTTGCCAAGCGTCCGAATTTTGCAAAATTGGTAAGTGTGAAAAACAGACCTCGCTCGCTTTTTCCAGTGCCGTTGTAACTTCAGGCAGCCGCTAAATGAATTGTTGCAAGTGAAGAACTGCCTGGTTTATGAAGACCCATGCTTTAATTCTTAGCACCCCTCCCCTTTTAAAATCTCACAGCCCGCTTCCACCACCTAAGTCCCCTCCCCAGCAGTGCCATCTGTGTCAGAAATGGTGCAGGAACTTCTGCATGGGCGGGCGGTAGTGGGGGGAGGTTGGGCTAGATGACCTACCAAGTCCCTTCCAACTCTTGTCTATCTGGATCGGAGATTGTCAACTTTTTCAAAGATCTGCTTTCTTCCCCCCCCCCCCCCCAACCTTTCAATCTCGGCTCTTGAAGGTCCTTTATCTGGAGGAACCATCAATTGCAGATAGAGACCTGCCTTGGACCTTATTTTTTTTATTATTGTTATTATTGTTATTATTATTCACACTTAATATCTTTGCGCAGTTAGCGAGCGAGCCCTCAGGACGTCTGGGACGGCCTCCCCTCAACCCCCACCCCCTGCTCGTTCCTAACCAGGGAGGTAATAAAATGGGGGGATTTGAAGAATCCCCATAAAAGCGTGTGCGGGGGTAAATTGTATTTAGCCTACTACCGGAGAGAGAAGCATGAATGCACAATTATGAGAAGGGCGTCCCAAAAGAGAGATTTCCGTCCATTGCTATCGTCTTAATACTCTATCTTGCGCTGCACAAGGTAATTCAGGCAGAGAGGAAATATTATTTTCCCCCTCTCTGTCTCTTTCTCTCTCTCTCTCTCTCTCTCTTTCTCTCTCTCTCTTTTTTCCTAAAGAGATTATATTACCCGTCTCCTCTGTTGATGGGTTTTATTGCTCAGGTTCACTGAGAGTTTTACTATTGCATTACTTAAACTGTTTTGGAGGTTTTTGAAAGATTTTAAATAGAATCGTGAGTCGAGCTCAGCGCGCGGCGTCCTTTCCGTTCTTTTAATGGGATGAAACTTAGCCACAAGCTTTTCAAACGTGACTGCGGTGTGAAATATCTCCTGCCTGTAGAGGGTTGTGGGCTGTTGTTGTTTTTTTTCCCCCCCCGGGGGGAAAAAAAAAGAAAAGGAAAAAAAACCCAGCATAAACAGAGAAGGGATTGAATGGATCATTTTCTTGCTGTATTGTGGAGTAAATCTTGCTTGGGTATGCAGACGGTGGGGCACTGATGATATTACCTAGTTGGGCCATGAAAGGTCTGCTAGGGAACCACCAAGTCAAAAAGCACCAAGGACCAAACAGTCTTCCTCCTCCTCCTCTCCACAAAGTTCACTCCCTTCTAGCACTGATGATGTTACGTAGTTCGGTAACAAAACATCTACAAGAAAACAAGCAAGCTCAGAGAGCACCAAGGACCTCACAGACCTCCTCCTCTTCCTCCTCCTCCTCCTCCTCCTCCTCCTCCTCCTCCTCCTCCTCCTCCTCCTCCTCCTCCTCCTCCTCCTCCTCCTCCTCCTCCTCCTCCTCCTCCCCCCTCCTCCCTGCAAACTCCATTCCCTCCTAGCCTTGATGAGACCTAGTTTGGCAATGAAACTTCTACAAGAAAACAACCAAGTTCAGAGAACATCAAGGACCCCACAACCCTCTGCCTCCTCTTCCTCTCTTCCTCCTCCTCCTCCTCCCTGTAAACCCCCATTCCCTTTTAGCATTGATGATGTTACCTAGTTTGGTAATGAGACATCTGCAAGAAAACAGCCAAGAACACCAAGGACCCCACCGTTCAATCCTGGGCTACAAACATTTTCTCCTATCAGGATGATGGTTTGTTTGATCAGCTTTAGCTATTTTTGGCCTAGTAAAGGAAGATTTAAGGCTTAGCAGAATGTGTAAACCCCACCAATCTTAGAATAGAGTAACAGAGTTGGAAGGGACCTTGGAGGTCTTCTAGTCCAACCCCCTGCCTAGGCAGCAAACCCTACACCACTTTGGACAAATGGTTATCCAACATCATCTTAAAAACTTCCATTGTTGGAGCATTCACAACTTCTGGTGGCAAGTTGTTCCACTGATTAATTGTTCTCACTGTCAGGAAATTTCTCCTCAGTTCTAAGTTGCTTCTCTCCTTGATTAGTTTCCACCCATTGCTTCTTGTCCTGCCCTCAGGTGCTTTGGAGAATAGCTTGACTTCCTCTTCTTTGGGGCAGCCCCTGAGATAGTAGAAGACTGCTATCATGTCTCCCCACGTCCTTCTTTTCATCAGACTGGACATATCCAGTTCCAGCAACTTTATGTGTTTAACTTCCAGTCCCCTCATCATCCTGATTGCTCTTCTCTGCACTCTTTCTAGAGTCTCAACATCTTTTTTACATCGTGGTGGCCAAAACTGGATGCAAGATTCCAAGTGTGGCCTTCCCAAGGCTTTGTAAGGTGGTGTTAAACCTTCACAGGACCTTGTTTCTATCCCTCTATTGCACCCTAGAACTGTGTTGCCTTTTTTGGCAGCTGCTGCCCACGGCTGGCTCCTATTTAAATGGTTGTCCACTAGGACTCCAAGATCCCTCTCACAGTTACTCCTATCGAGCAATATCAATCTGTTATTGAATTTCGTGACTTGATCTTGACTTATTCCACAAGTGGCTTAGCTCAACCTTTGAGTCAGGTCATCATCTGACTGTTACGTTCTTCAAATTCCTTTTTCAGTTATCTTCTTAGTCACCGCTTTGTATCTTATATTTACGCTACGGGCTTAGGGCGATCTCGGTTAGCCTCAGTCTTGAGCAAGGATATATGGCGTGGGAGTTAGTTCTCATCTGCCCCAAAGTAAATAATCTGATATTAGATCTGACGATTACCAAAAGAACAAGTGGAAACTGCATTATCTTGTTGCACGCATGTTCATCTCAAGATCTTTATGTAGAGGAGTTAGAAAGAAGGCACGGCAAGATATCTGATGGTTTGAATAAGAGTTTCTCGAATTCTTTTGTCCCTGCTTCAGAGTTCTGTTATCTCAAAAGATTTAACAGATTAGCTGAGTTGGAAGAGACCAACTGTGGCAGTCCAATCTCTTCTAGAAAGTCTCAAGTGATGGAGTTTAGTCAGATTAACAAGAGTTGGAAGGGACCTTGTAGGTCATCTAGTCCAACCCCCTGCCCAAGCAGGGGACCCTACACCATTTCTGACAGATGGCAGTCCAGTCTCTTCTTGAAAGCTTCCAGGGATGAAGCTCCCACAACTTCCGAAGGCAACTTCTGTTCCATGGGTTGATTGTTCTCCCTGTCAGAAAATTCCTCCTTATTTCCAGGTTGAATCTCTCCTTGTTCAGTTTCCATCCATTAATCCTTGTCTGGTGCTTTGGAAAATAGCGTTATTATTTATTTATTATTTTGACTTCTTAGTTGCCCCCTCTCCCCCAAGGGACTCGGGGCGACGTACACCAGCAGCGGTCACAACGATACAATATGGAGGAGGTGGAACAATAAATAAACAAATTACAATAATTTAAAACAATTAAAAAACCCAATGATAGTTAAAGTTAAAAATTAAAATTAAAAATGCCCAAGAGGTGGAGAAGCTCTAAATTAAGCCAGGCCGGCTAGTCAGAACAGGTGGGTCTTAAGTTTCGTGCGGAAGGAGCGGAGGTCAGTTGTTGTCCTAATGTCTGGGGGGAGGTCATTCCAAAGGGCTGGGCCCATCACAGAGAAGGCCCTACTCCTGGGCGCCGCCCTCTGACACTCTCTGGAGGACGGCACCCGGAGAAGTCCCTCCCTGTGCGAGCAAATAGGTCGCAGGGATGTGTGGGGCAGAACGCGATCCCGCAGGTAACTAGGCCCTGTGCCATGGAGCGCTTTAAAGATGGTAACTAACACCTTGAAGCGCACCCGGTAGGCCACAGGAAGCCAGTGCAGCTCGCGCAGGAGAGGTGTTATATGGGAGAACCTTGTTCTCCCCATAATTGCCCGCGCGGCTGCATTCTGGACCAACTGCAATCTCCGGGCGCACCTCAAGGGGAGCCCCATGTAGAGAGCATTGCAGTAGTCCAGGCGGGACGTCACCAGCGCGTGTGTGACTGTGCGCAGGGCATCCCGGTCCAAAAGGGGTCGCAATTGGCGCACCAGGTGAACCTGGTGGAATGCCCCCCTCGCCACGGTTGCCACATGGTCATCCATAGCCAGCCGGGCATCTAGGAGGACGCCCAAATTGCGTGCCCGTTCCACTCCTCTCTGTGGCAGCCCCTCAAATATTGGAAGACTGCTATCCTGTCTCCCCTGGTCCTTCTCTTCACTAGACCAGCCAGGTCCAGTTCCTGCAACCGTTCATCGTATCTTCTCTGAGCTTTTGCAGGCTAGAAAGACGCACAGCTCGTTTTTTTTTTTTTTTCATTTTAGCTTTCTGAAAGACCAACGCTTCCTCAAAATTCAGCTCTGTTCTTAGCAACAACTGTGTTCCCAAATATTGGGGACGAAATTGGGATATTCAAAGAAATTAGTGGAGATAATGAAATTTGGAGTATGGCAACAAACGATAAATTAACAGCAGAAATTAAATTTTAAAAAAGGGATGATCAAAGCAAACAATGATAATGAAATATGGGGTGGATTTTATAAAATCAGCGTTGGTGTAAGGCAAATGGAATAAACCTACTCAAGAATATATGTTATTTGGGGGTGGATAAGGGCACAATTGGAATATATTGTATATCTTTTAGTTGTTATAGACGAAGAAATATAAGAAGGAGATGCACTGTAATATTTGGGGTTTTTTTCTCTTTCGTTTTCCTTTCTTTTTTCTATTTACCATGTTTGTATTATCTGTATTTTTAAAAATAAAAAATAAAAAAGGGAAAGCCGATTTAGTGCCACAAAAACCCCACAAAAAAACCCTGCAGTGATACACTTGAGAGAGGTCTACCAGGTGGCCATGCTCACTTAACGAAAGTCTCCCTTAGCAGCCAAAATAACGGGACTCAATTGTAGTCGTAAGTCGAATTCTCCCTGTAGCCTTAAGTGCTGCCGGGCCTCGGAGGACATAACGGGGAAGGCGTGAAATATTCGATGCCGCCTATCTGGTTTTTCTGCTTTTCCCCCCTAAGAACAAGTTTTAGCAAGCAGCTGCTGGCAGCCTTGCTCTCTTGGGAGCACTTCCTCTTTGTGGGGAGTGAGTGGGAGGCTGGATTTGTTGTTCTCACGAAAGCGAGAGAACAGCCTAACTCAGGAGTTGTCCCCAGTCCCAGGTGTTGCCTCACCCTTCGCGCTACACAGCGTTCTTCTTTTGCCTTCGGTGAAGGATTTCTTGCCTCATCAGCGATACCAACGCTGTCGGCGCAAAGATGGTGAGGTTGGTCTCCAGCATCAAGCACGGTTGCGTGTTGCTGGAGTTGGGTATGTCTAGTTTAATGAGAAGCCTAGTTTAGGGTGGCTCAATGGCTAAGATGCTGTGCTGGTCGATGAGAAAGGTCGGCAGTTCGGTGGTTCGAATCCCTAGCGCCGTGTAACGGAGTGAGCTCCCAGCTTCTGCCGACCTAGCAGTTCGAAAGCACGCAGAAAATGCAAGTAGAAAAATAGGAACCAGCTTTAATGGGAAGGCAACAGTGTCCCGTGCGCCTTCGGTGTTGAGTCATACTGGCCACATGACCACAGAGACATCTTCGGACAGCGCTGGCTCTTCGGCTTTGAAACAGAGATGAGCACCACCCCCTAGAGTCAGGAACGACTGGCACAAATGTACGAGGGGAACCTTTACCTTTTTAGTTTAATGAACCCAACATTAAGAAAATTAAGATCCTTGCATTCATCCCTCTTAATTCCTGGCAAATAGATGGGGAAGAAATGGAGGTAGGGACAGATTTTAATTTCCTGGGCTCCAAGATCACCACCGATGGGGACTGCAGCCAAGAAATTAGAAGGCGCTTGCTCCTGGGGAGGAAAGCGATGGCAAACCTAACAGCGTGCTAAAAAGCAGAGACATCACCCTGCCAACAAAAGACTGTGTAGTCAAGGTTATGGTTTTTCCAGTTGCAATGGATGGCCGTGAAAGTTGGACATTAAGAAAGGCTGAGCGCCAAAGAATGGAGGCCTTTGAACCAGAGGGCTCTGCTTGCCATCACAGATCTAGACCCAAGGGCTGGTATCAGCAGGCTCCAGTGAACCACAGGACGTACTTTCCCTAGAATGCAGGGGAGGCTAAGATGAACTGTCACCAGATTAATTACTTTCACCATCGGAAACGGACCTAAAAACGTAACTTTTTTTGCTACCTGTGCATATCCTCCGGCCTTAAAAACCTGTAAAGCCCCAACCGCTTCTGCCTCGATAACAAGCAGCGGATGAGAGTCTTAAGCTGTGCTGAGATTAATCTTCTTGTGGTCCCACTTGGGGGGCTGGGTGGGAAGGAGGGGGGGGGCGCGTAGGAATGGTTTTACAAGTGTGGGTATCCAGAGGATGCGGCACACTAAAGGACAAGGGGTTTATTAAAAAGGCTCTGAGTGGGCCCGTGATTGCTAAAAAGCTGCACTTCAGCTCCTTAAGTAGCTCAGCATTAAAATGCACAAACGTTAGAGGAGGCAGGCGGCGTTCTGCAGTTGTGTAGCTACAAAAAAAATATATGAAAAAAGCAAGGGGGATGCATATTGAAAAGGAACAAGTTGAGGTTAACTGTCTTTGGTTTTACTTGGTCATTAGCGGAAGATAAGGAGCTGCGAGACCAGCAAATTATTTCCTCTTCGAAAGGGCCTCTCCATCACCGCCGCCATCGCTTTCTCATCGGGCCATTCCTTCCTTCATTAACTGCGGCCGTGTTTTTATACGCCGCTCGATACAATGACCAAGAGGGGGGAAAAATGAAGCGCTTAGCATTTCGTTTAAGCCTCTCTTTCTGTCTCTTTTTATTCTTATGGGCGACTCGCTTTTTCAGCGAAATGATTATGTTTACTCTTGTGATTCTAGATCGACTTGAACGATTGTATTGTATGATTGTATTGTATGATTGTATTAGATGATTGTATTGTATGATTGTTGGCAATGGTGCCATTGAAGTTCATTGAGCTTTTTCTATTTGTTGAATTTGGGCGAGTTGAGTTCTCCCATTCTGAAATGGAATGTGGTTTTCAAGGTAACATTACCCTGTTTCCCTGAAAATAAGACCTCCCCGAATAATAAGCCCAATCAGGCTTTTGAGCGCATGCGCTAAAATAAGCCCTTTCCCCCCAAAAGAAGCCCTCCTCAAAAAAATGTTTGCCTCCTGCAAACATCTGCCAGTGAAAACAGAGCTCGGGATCTCCGCACACAGCCCTCCTGAGCTCTGTTTCCATCCGCAGAGACACCGCAGGCCAGTCCTCCACCGTTTCCAGGGTGGCCCAGCAGACCAGATCTAAGCACACCCCGCAGGCCAGATCCAGCCCCTGAGCCTTGAGTTTGACACCCCTGGTTTAGACCATCAGCCAAAGAGAAAGACGACATTGAGGGAGGGGGAGGCATGGCAGAGCTTCAGAAAAGGGTAGAATGAAACATGAGCGGCAAAAATTAAAATAATTTTTATTGGTTGTTAAAATAATTCAACAGAATTGGTCAATTATCCCACGACAAGTTTTGTCCCGCAGCGAATTGGTGAGCTGGCTGTTTGTGAGTTGGCTGTGGCAACTTATCCCGTTCCTTTCTTCAGCACCGCAGCTCCAAAAAGTATGCTGAGAGTGCCATCCATCACCTCTGGATCTACCTTTGGTGGGTCCCAAGAGATACGCCTTCTCTGCCATGGCACCAGCCTTATAGAACATTCTTTCCCCACCCCCTTTAAAAAAAATTAGATTCAGCCTCCATTCTTTTGATATCCAAAAGAATCTCAGTATCTGGTTACCGTATTTTTCAGAGTATAAGACACACCTTTTTCTCTCAAAAAAGAGGGTGAAAATCTGGGTGCGTCTTATACACCGAATACAGCATTTTTGGCCTCCCAACCCCTCCCCCCTTCACCAAAATGGCCGTGCATAGCCTTTAGGAGACTTCCAGAGTGCTCCTAGGGACTGAGAAGGGCAGAAAAATGGGCCATTTTGTTTCTGCCCTCCCCAGCCTCCAGGAGCACTCCATAAGCCTCCTAAACGCTATGCATGCCCCCTTTTTTTTTGATGCAAAACGGGTCATTTTTGGGAGATCTGCAGAGTGCAAAAACTTTTTTAAAAATTTGGCTCTTCGAAATCTTGGTGCGTCTCATACTCTGAAAAATATGGTCTATGACCAGGCCTGGAGCTGCTAGGCTCCTGGAGACAGTGTGACGTCCATCACGAAACTTGGAGGTCTCATAGTATCCTCTTTAGAATAGGTCCGAGTTGAGTTTGAAGGCTGAGCAATTGTTCAGCGTCTTCATACCTGACATGGACTGTAGCCGTGATGCTTTTGGACCGCAGGAAGAGATTGACTGGCAGCCTAGGAAAAACCCCATCCCTTTTCAACTTTCTTGGCAGTCCTATCTCTCTCTTCCTTTCGCCCTCTCTCTGTATCTCTTAGATGAAAATGATGTGCTGTAACCTTCCTCTGGCCCTCTTGGAGCCGTAAAATATTTGACAAGGAAACCGTAGCTCAGCCTCAAGAAGGGGCTCCTTGCTCATGCATTTTTCATGGCTTTGTTTGAAATATATTCCTCGGGAAAGGAAGGGGGAGTGGAAATCTTCCCCTTATCTTTCCTGTAAGCAGGGTAATTAACATTCAGACTGTTTGGGATGCAAGGAGTTACCTTGTCTTGTTTTTGTTGGAGCTTAATTGCTTTGTTGATTTTTATCTAACAGATTGGTGAACGCAGCTCCCACATCCTTCTCTGCCCTCACCTTCTATCTCTCTCATCCATCCATTCTCTCTCTTATTCATTCTCTCATAGTCTGTCTCTCTCATTCGTTCTCTCATATTCTCTCTTATTCATTCATTCTCTCTCTCATTCTCTCTCATTCATTCATTCTCCCCCTCTCATTCATTCTCTCATTCTCTCTCTCATTCATTCGTTCTCTCTCATTCATTCTCTCATATTCTCTCTCGTTCATTCATTCCCTCTTTATCTCTCATTCATTCCTTCTCTTATATTCTCTCTCTCATTCTCTCCCTCATTCCCTCTCTCTCATTCATTCATTCTCTCATTCATTTTCTCATTCTCTCTCTCATTCATTCTCTCATATTCTCTCTTGTTCATTCATTCTCTCATTCTCTCTCATTCATTCATTCTCTTATATTATCTCTCTCATTCATTCATTCTCCTCCTCTCATTCATTCTCTCATTCATTCATTCTCTCTCATTCATTCTCTCATATTCTCTCTCGTTCATTCATTCTCTCATTCTCTCTCATTCATTCCTTCTCTTATATGCTCTCTCTCATTCTCTCTCATTCATTCATTCTCCCCCTCTCATTCATTCTCTCATTCTCTCTCTCATTCATTCATTCTCTCTCATTCATTCTCTCATATTCTCTCTCGTTCATTTATTCTCTCATTCTCTCTCATTCATTCCTTCTCTTATATTCATTCTCTCATTCTCTCTCTCATTCATTCATTCTCTCTCATTCATTCTCTCTCTCTCTCTCTTCTATTTTTGGTTCTAAAATCCCCTGCTTGCTTCCCTTAAAGAGGGTCCCTGTTGAGCATTTGTAAAAAAAAAATACGGGATTTTTGGAGATGGAGAAGGCAAGTGATTGAGTAGAAATTGACAGTCTCGGACGTCTTGATAAAGAACTCCAGATCCAGTCTGCAGTTCAGTGACTTGGATCACAACTTCCACCGCCCCATGACCACGCTATCCGGGAAATTTTGGGACTTGTGTTCTAAATATCGGAAACATTACAAGTTCTACTGACTGCTGGCTGCCAGCAGTTCAGCGGTTCAAGTCTCATCGGCTCAACGTTAACTCAGCCTTCCATCCTTCCGAGGTGGGTAAAATGAGGACCCAGATTGTTGGGGGCAAGAGGCTGACTCTATAAACCGCTTAGAGAGGGCTGGAAAGCACTGTGAAGCAGTATATAAGTCTAAGTGCTATTGCTCTTTTCTCCTTCCTTCCTTCCTTCCTTCCTTCCGTCCGTCCGTCCATCCGTACAACGAGGCACAGCTCACTTAACAACTGCCTGGCTTAGCAACCAAAATTTTGGGCTGAATCTTGGTCTTAAGTCGAGGCTACGTGTTTAAAAGCCTCGTTTTTAAAACCTTGTTTTTTCTTTTTTTTTAAGTCTCTGGAAACTCTTCTCTGGCTATAATAATTAGTTGATTCATCAAAGGATATCAGAGCAGACATCTTTAATAGCAAGCCTTGAACCTGGTCCTTGGTGGAAATGAATATGCTGATTATCTTTTATCACACTAGTTTCTCCAGCAATTCCCACCGAGGAAGGAGACAGTCGGATCTCTGTCAAGTCGCTATTAATTTGCTTTAACAAAAGAAAAATGAAAGCTTAAAAAAAAGGAGGGGTGAGGAAAAGAAAGTTTAAAAAACCCACGGGAAGCAAAAATATTTGTGGCTGTTGACAAATGGCTTAAAGAAAACGTTGAGGCGAAAGTCATCCAGTTTAAAAAAAAACAACATTCTAAGATATGTTTTAGCTTCCCATCCCTCGATTGCTTATGAGACACACGGCCCCAGTTGCATCTTTGGAATATTACTTTTTTAACATTAAAAATAAATAAATCTACTTTTCACTTAAATGAATAAAGTTAAGCCAAACCACAGAGAGATAGGTAAAGGTAAAAGTTCCCCTCGCACGTATGTGCTAGTCGTTCCCGACTCTAGGGGGCGGTGCTCATCTCCGTTTCAAAGCCGAAGAGCCAGCGCTGTCCGAAGACGTCTCCGTGGTCACGTGGCCGGCATGACTTAACACCGAAGGCACACGGAACACTGTTCCCTTCCCACCAAAGGAGGTTCCTATTTTTCTACTTGCATTTTTTACGTGCTTTCGAACTGCTAGGTTGGCAGAAGCTGGGACAAGTCACGGGAGCTCACTCCGTTACGCGGCGCTAGGGATTCGAACCACCGAACTGCCGACCTTTCTGATCAACAAGCTCAGCGTCTTAGCCACTGAGCCACCACGTCCCTTAGAGATAGGGATAAGATCCCACTTATCCCCTGAGTGCATCTTGTTGCCTCCTTTCAGATTGTTGTCAGTTTGAAATAAATTCTGGCCTTCTTTTTAATGCTTAAAACATTTTCATCTTCTTGTTTTAATTGCTGCCAAGCCACCAAGAGTTGCTCGAAGCAGCATCGAAGTTTGATCAATAAATAGGTAAATAAAATATTTTGTACCCATCGAGAGAATCTGGAGAGATGGAGGTCTCAAAATCACGATGCTGTGTGAGTTCAATCCTAGGCAGAGGCAGTTATTTCTCTCTCTGGGCACAATGAGAATATATTTGCTGAACAAAACTCTGCATCGGCGACGGGAAGGGCATCGGGCCAGTAAACATTCAGCTCCATTCAGTTTAGAACCAGACTTCGTCCCTCAAGGGATTATGGGGTGATTAAAAGAAGATGATGAAGAGAATCTTGAACAAGTCAACCACAAAGAGAAGAATTAACTCCATGGAGCTCCTTCAATGAAGTTCCACCTGGCTACAGGCAGTACTCAATGTCCGACCACAATTGACCCCAAAACCTTTGTTGGTAACCGAGACCTTTGTTAAGTGAGTGTTACCCGTTTTAGGCCTTTCTTGCCACAGGCCTTAAGCGAATGGCCGCCGCTGTTAGTAACACGGTTGTTGCTAACACTGGAGGCGTTGCTAAGTGAATGTTGTCCCATTTTATGACCTTTCTTCCCTCAGTTGTTAAGCGAATCACTGCAGTGGTTAAGTTCGTGACACAGTTGTTAAGCAAATCGGCTTCTTCCTCTTTGACTTCGCTTGTCAGAAGGTCGCAAAAAGGGATCGCGTCACCCCAGGACTCTGTCGCCGTCATAAATACAAACCAGATACCGAGAGTCCGAATCTTGACTACGGCAGAGGTGGATTCCTACTGATTCGGACTGGTTCGGCTGAACCGCAATTTGGCGGCCTACGCCGATGGAACTGGCAGCATCCCAGATCGGCCACGCCCCCAAACCGGTTCTCCTACGGGGCCGCCTTCTTGTTTTCCAGTTCTGTGCATGGGCAGAACAATTTTCAGAGGGAAAATTTATACTTTTTTTCATTTTTTAAGGTTTTGCACATGCACAGACCTTTTATTTGCACATACATCTGGTATGTGCCCTAGTGAGGCGTGTGTGAGAGCGCAAAAGTTTGGAGGCACCGAATTGGCAATAACCCACACCTGGAACACAGGGGTGCTGCGATGGTCGTAAAAAAATCAGTCGTAAGTCACTTCTTTCAGTGCCGAACTGGCGTAAGTCAAGGACCCCCACCTGTACGGGGTTATGAGAAATCACAGGAAAAAGTGGGAAGGCTGGAAGCCTGTGGAAAGGGCGCTGTCCCTCTCCGTGAGATACAGCGCACAGAAAATGGCATGGATTCGAAGCCTTAAGGGCCCCAGGCCCTTCGCCTCATTAAAGCTTTGCATACAATGGCGGTGTTTGATCAGTCGGCACCGCGGCGTTGTAAGAGCGAAACTCTGCACGCGGAGTTCCCACCTCGGGAAACTCACTTTAATTGCCTCTTCCCGGATGCGGTTGGACGATCTCCTGCCTTTGTCGGGAGAATTATTCAGGCGAAGGGGAGACCAGCTCCCGGCACATGAATGATGAGGGAGTGGGGAAGACACGGGCCCCTGAGCCGCTTTTGATGCCTGTAATTGGATTAATGTTATGGTAATCGACAGGGTGGGTTCCGTGATGGCAAAGACCCCCCTTTCCCCAATATCCGGTTGTAATTCTGACTTCCTGCGTTTGCTCTTCCCCGGGAAACAAAAATGGTTTCAAAGTTTAGCGCCTTGTAAGAGTTTGATGAGGGTGGGATTTCCTTTGAACCCCCTGGAATTCCTGCTTCTTGATCTCTTGTTATTTATCCGTCGGTGTCAAGATTCCCAGGTGAAGCAGACAGGAAACACAAGTAAATGAACTAATTATACTGTGTGGTAAGGCTACGTTAGACAGAATCTCAGCAAGTCCGAGAGACCAAATCTCACGCCCTCGCTTTTAGCAGGCTGATTGATCCATTAGCGTGGATTCTTTGTAAGTTTCTTTTGTAATAACAGAGCTAGAAGAGACATTGGAGGTCATCTAGTCAAACCCCCTGCTCAGGCAAGAGACCCCATACCTTTCCAGACAAATGGCAGTCCAGTCTCTTCTTGAAAGCCTCCAGTGATGAAGCTCCCACAACTTCCGAAGTCAAGTTCCATCGGCTGATTGTTCTCACTGTCAGAAAGTTTCTCCTTATTTCCAGGTTTAATCTCTCCTTGTTCAATTTCCATCCATTATTCCTTGTCTGGCCTTCAGGTGCTTTGGAAAATAGCTTGACCCCCTCCTCTCTGTGGCAGCCCCTCAAATATTGGAAGATGCTATCATGTCTCCCCTGGTCCTTCTCTTCACTAGCCTAGCTATGCCCAGTTCCTGCAACCGTTCATCATTTGTTTTAGCCTCCAGGCCTTTGATCATCTTAGATAGATTCAGATTAACAGAGGATGGAGGGAGTTTGTAGGTCATCTAGTCCACCCCACCCACCCAAGCAGGAGACTCTACACCATTTCTGACAAGTGGCAGTCCAGTCTCTTCTTGAAAGCCTCCAGTGATGAAGCGCCCACAATGTCTGAAGGCAACTTCTGTTCCATGGGTTGATTGTTCTCACTGTCAGAAAGTCCTTCCTTATTTCCAGGTTGAATCTCTCCTTGATCAGTTTCCATCCATTATTCCTTGGCCTTTGGGTGCTTTGGAAAATAGCTTGACCCCCTCCTCTCTTTGGCAGCCCCTCCAATATTGGAAGACTGCTATCCTGTCTCCCCTGGTCCTTCTCTTCACTAGACTAGCCATGCCCAGTTCCTGCAACCGTTCATCGTATGTTTTAGCCTCCAGTCCCCTCATCATCTTGGTTGCTCTTCTCTTCACTCTTTCTAGAGTTTCAACACCTTCTTTATAGTGTGGTGACCAAGAGCTGGGGAATTCCGGGAGTTGAAGTCCAAAAAGTCTTAAAGTTTGGGGACCCCTTGAGTTTAGCCCAGAGCGAACTAAGCCATTTCCAGCCACAACATGAACCCTTCTCAAATCAGCCTTGATTAGTGACCTTGAACTTAATCTCCCCCCCTCCCCATCTCAATTCTTCGCTCTCTAAAATGGGAAGGAGCAAGGTACTGACCTTGCTCCAGTCCTTCCTCCTCAATATATCACTTCGCAGCATGTGTGAATGGTGCAGTGATTATGAAAAATCAAAAGTCATCTTGAGTCTTTGATCAAGCACAGTTCTCTCTCCCCCACCCCTCCTCAACCCAGCAAGCGTAAATCTTCAACGTCTGGCTTGACGGTTCAGGCTTTTGAGAGGCGAAATTTAATTCCCCCGAGGGTCTCTCCTGTGCTGCATGGATCTTTGTCGCACTAACGTTTTCCCGCTTATGGTGGTATCAGAACTGTCAAAATACCAACTAGCTCACTTTGATTGGCAGCGCCGTTTTCTGAAGGTCGTTTCTGCTCAACATATTCAAAGCAAGACAGATGCTTATCACCGGCCTCGTCCTCGCTCTGATTAATTGCCTCATTCAATTCCAACTCTATTGCAGTTAAACATTAATTCAGTAAGACTTAATAATGTATTCATTTATGATCTTGCTTCGGCATTATCCACAACGATTCACTTCCCCCCCTTTTAATTACACAGATTCATGCGGTGTGTGCAATTTTACATTTGTTGACTAGTCCGGAATATATATACATATATAATACATATACATATACATACATATTACACTCAGGTGGCTAATTCAGGTGGAGATTTTCAAATCCTCCAGGTTATGATTGTCCCAAATGTGCTTTTTTTCAAGAGGCAACAGGGCTTTCTGGTTTTTCTTTGAAGACATTTTGCTTCTCATCCAAGAAGCTTCCTCAGCTCTGACTGGATGGTGAGGAATGGAAGGATTTATACTCCTTGCAAACAGCTGGTCATTTGCATCCTTTTAGAGGGTCGTTGAGGCCACTTGGAGGTTTATCTGGGAAGGATTTATATTCCTTGCAGACAGCTGGTCATTTGCATCCTTTTAGATGATCGTTGAGGCGACTTGGAGGTTTATCTGGGAAGGATTTATATTCCTTGCAGACAGCTGGTCATTTGCATCCTTTTAGAGAGTTGTTGAGGCCACTTGGAAGTTTATCTGTGTCCTTGGGGGTCACCTGAGCGGTGCAAATGGTTCCTGTAGTCTGCAATTTTTCCTCTGGAAATCCATCCACACCATTCCAAGGGTCTTCATCCCAAATTGCATAGCTGAAAGTCTGTACAGATTCTCAGTCATCCAGGCCAGGATTGTCCCAAAGGTGCTTTTTCAAGAGGCAACTGGACTTTCTGGTTTTTTCCCTGAAGACGTTTTGCTTCTCATTGAAGAAGCTTCTTCCGCTCAGACTGGATGGTGGGGGAATGGAAGTCAGAGCGGAAGAAGCTTCTTGGATGAGAAGTGAAACATCTTCCAAGAAGAATGAGAAAGTCCAGTTGCCTCTTGAAAAAAGCACCTTTGGGACTCAGGTAGAGTCACCCAAGAAAATAAGTAAAGGCTATTTACTTGTGAACTTCTTGATGGAAAGACTCCATGTAACTGCTGACTTGGATTTCAAAAGCCATCAGTTGCACATTTGCTAATCCTTTCTGAGTCCCCATAAGTTTGCCTTTGTCCTCTTCAAAGCCCTAACGCAAGATAGGAAGAGCTATTTGAAATTATAATTTTAGCACTAATTTCATGGATTACAAAAGACTCCGTCCTTTTTAAACATCTGCTAATCTCCTTTTTTATACGCTGTGAGGATCACCCAGCTTTGATACGCTGGAGGTTCTCCAGCCAACCTGCCAGCAGTTATGTCTCCGCCAACTCAAAAAAATGATTTACGATTTGCTCCCCTTTATTTATTTATTCACTTTGAACGGCCGCCCATCTCAATAAATGACTTTGGGTGGCAAACGGTCATAACACCAATTAAAAACATTTCCATTCCAAAAGCTTTTACAAAAGTTCTTGACTATAAACATAGTTAGGATAGATTAGCGAAGGTAAGGGAATAAGAAATGATACCAAATTTTATTTGGGTTTGCGGAAATACCATCCCAAGGAAATATCTGAAAGAGACACCTGCAACAATAGAAAAAGAAAGGGAGAGAGGAGGAGAGAATGAAAGGAAGACGGGGGAAAGAGTAAAGGAGAGGAGGATGGAAGGGAGAGGAAGAGAAGGAGAGAGGGTAGGAAGGGGAAGAGGAAGAGTAGGGATGAAGGAAGGGGAAGGAGAGGAGGAAGGAAGGAAGTAGAGAAAGGGAAAATAAGGTAGTGACACAACAGGAGGAAGGGATGGTAAATAAAGCAACCCAAACTGTATATTATAATCTATTAAATGAAATAATAAATGCATAAGAATGACAAACGTAAAGAAGAAGAATTGAGAGGAGGCGCCAACGTCGCGACAATACAGACATGCGATCTTGATCTCCTAGACCGCAGCTGATACTTTTGCCACTGGGTGGTCCAATCGGACCTAAACCGTCCCGCAGAGATGGTGAACAGGAAGAATACGTCTTGCTGATCTCAGGGACATCGCAAAGTCCCTGATCGATCCAAGGGAAGTTCTTCAAGCTGGCGACAAAAAGTCCAGCCACCAGGCTCATGAAGTTGGGGCGGCTCCAAAACGGAAGGATACGGAAAGAGAAAGTGTTTCCAGCTGCTGAGGAATTTTTACCGTTTTAAAAGAGACAGCCTATAAAAAACTTAAAGTTAATTTACATTTGAGAACAGAAGAAATAAGCGGCGGAATTAAGCTTTGAATGGTTTTGGACAGTGGGTTATCTTACTTTTTAAATGTTATTTTCATGGATGGAATTTATGCAAGCCTTTTAAACCGAATGGATTAAGTTTTCTTCTTTTTTTATTATTTTTTGCAACCTATGGACTAAAATTCTCCTTCTTCATTACTGCGTGTGTTTTTCCCTTTTTCTCCTCTATTTCATTCAAGAATTTGACTTTTTTTTAAAACTTGGAATAAAAAAAGATACAAAAAGCAACAAAGAAAATTGTAACAACAGAGGGTAAAACGACACTGCTGCTCGGAGGCTGGAGGTTTGTGTATTGGAAACAAAACACTTTTACTTTCCTCACTGATTATTCTGGCTTGGCAATTCAAGGTCTCACTGTTTGTTTATAGAGAGTGATAAGAAGAAAAGCATACAGATGTTCCTTTGAAGTATATCTTTAACCAGAGAATTGGGCATATTTAGCAACAGCAATAGTACTTCTGCCTAATGACTGCCTGGGTGGGCATGGCTGGGAGGACATGGCTAGGTGGTTATGTGACTGGATGGATGTGGCAAGTCTGATATCACTCATGTTGAGGGGTGCCTTGCCAGCCTCTATTCACCCCTCCCCTCCCAGCCACTCCTCACCTGCCAGCCGAGCTCCTTAGGGCCCCAACAGGAAGCAATTGTTGGGGCTAAGCAGCCCCCATGAGAAAGAGTTGGCAAAACAGCTCAGTTCAAATTGGATCTGACTGAGAAGGAA
Organism: Natrix helvetica; assembly: GCF_964273705.1. Lineage (NCBI taxonomy): Eukaryota > Metazoa > Chordata > Lepidosauria > Squamata > Natricidae > Natrix > Natrix helvetica. Next base: position 6,978,194 of record NC_138564.1, read on the forward strand.
GCTCAATAGAAGCACCTCACTGAGGACTAGGAGCATAGGCTTTCCAAGCAGAGGGAAGACCTGCGGGAGTGCAAGGCCAGGTACTGGCGCCTGGAGGTTCAGTGGGCTGAGATGGTCAGCCAGTTCCAGGCCATGATGCAGACCCACTGGAACGAGGCCCTCCGGCTCTTCGCCACCAGCGGCTCTTCCCTCCAGCCTTTGCCCAAAGCCCCACACGAGGAGGCCGAAGTAGACCCCAAGTTGGAATTTCTGCCCCCCCCAACCACACAAAAAGACCCCAAAGGGGGAGACTCTCTGCAGCAACACAAGCGTTCATTGCACGTATCCATCCCAGGGGCCGTAGTTTGAGGACCCCTGATTGAGTGCAATATAAACAATGCAAATGATTTTTCTGCAGACCACCAAATTTTTCTCCAGTTGGTGACTGCTAGTCTAGGGTCTCCTGCTTGAGCAGGGGGTTGGGCTAGAAGACCTCCAAGATCCCTTCCAACTCTGTTCTTCAGTTGTTCCGCTAGAGTTGACTTGCCCGACCCAAAGAGATGACCTTGTTGGCCAAAATGACTGGGTTTTGCAGAATGGTTGCTCTTTCCCAGTTGCTTTCAATGTTCACTCTCCCCCCCCCTTTCCCCCACTTATGAATTTCTGTCGCCCTCTTGAAAATTGAAGTCCTTCAAAACACCCCCTGGGTCCACTAATCTATAGGCCAATGCCTGTTCAAATCCCTGCGCATTTTTATTTACTGATCTGGATTGTGTCGGGCCATAAACCAAGCTAATCTGGAAATTCTAATTAGAGCTTTGCATCTTCAAAGCTTTACACAAATATTAGCTAATCTTAAATTAATCACCCTGAATTTCAGACCGACTGATGGTGTTCTCGGTGGTATGACATGCATTTCAACCTTTCGCATTTAGAGCTGGGGGGTTGAAAACGCCACGGAAGTCTTTTGAAAATTAGTAGCATAATATAAAAGGTCTTCTTCAGATATTTCCAATCTTTTTCTTGGCATATTGGAATTAATTGGGTGGTTTTGTCTTTTTTTCCCCTAAATTTTTTGACCAATAGTTCGTTCATTCTTTCTTTCTCTTCCTTCCTCTCTCTCTTCCTCTCTTTCTCTCTCTCACATTCTCTTCCTTTCTCTCTTTTTTCTTTCTCCCTCTCTTCCTTTCTCTCTTTTTTCTTTCTCCCTCTCTTCCTTTCTCTCTTTTTTCTTTCTCCCTCTCTTCCTTTCTCTCTTTTTTCTCTCTTTTTTCTTTCTCACTCTCTTTCTTTCTCTCTTTTCTGTCTTTTCTCTTTCTCTCTCCTTCCCTCTCCTTTTTTATTTTTAAAAAAGGTACGTAGAAAAATCCATACAGAGTGTTTGTTAAGCTCCCATTAGGCTTATTTTGTCTTCGTCCTTAAAAAACAAAATCCTGTCCCCAATGTAGATGGCTTAAAGCTTTACCTCCTCCGATAAACATCATGTATTTATTTAATTAATGGATTTATAGGTCTGCCTAATCCAGACAGTGACTCCAGGCCGTATGCAATAAAAACAAACAATAAACAGAGGCAAGGGGAAGACCCATACAGTACAGCCTTAACAAATAAAATCAGAAATATGAAGCGACAGCCGAATGTCATCATTAAATAACCGAAAAAGGAACTGTACTCAGCTGTGGGGTTTCCCCTGGTACGTCATCAATCGATCCTGTAGATCGATTGGAACCATATTGATTCAAATGTTAATTGACTAACAGGTTTTTCAAAGTGTTTTAAAAGGTTCTTAATAGGAGAACAACTGCAAACATCTGCTTTTAAGTTTCCTGGGCTATGGGGTTTTATTGCTTGAGGGTTTTATCTGTTTTACGTCTTTGGAAGTGTGCGTGACCACCTCAAATCTTCTTCTGTGGAGACACCTTAAGTAGGACATTTGTCAGCCACAAAGGAGTTAAGTTCAAAAAGGATTAATTTGTGAGCCTGTACACAAGAATCTAATCATTTAAATTTCGATATTAGATTGGCACCGGATACAGGTCAACAAAATTCAAGAAGGATTGGACTTTGTGGCAACGTAACAATTCTAGGGCAATGACTCACTTATCTCCCCCTTCTCAGCCCTGCCTGCACTTCTACAGACATCAATAAAATAAGTACCCAGGCACCTTAAGTAGGATATTGTCAGGCTCAAAGGTGTTATGTTGCAGTTCAAAAAGGATTAATTAATCAGCCTGTACACAAGAATCTAATCATTTAAATTTCGATATTAGATTGGCACCGGATACAGGTCAACAAAATTCAAGAAGGATTGGACTTTGTGGCAACGTAACAATTCTAAGCTAATGACTCACTTAACCCTTCCCAGCTCCCTGCTCTTCTACAGACATCAGTAAAATGAGTACCCAGAATCGGTGCCTAGTGGGACTGGTAGGATGAGGGTCACGTTAAACCTCAAGTCAGGTCAAAAAACTCACTGTATGTTCTGACCCAGGTTTCCTTAACAAGCAAGAAGTGGAGTCTTGGTCCCGGCAAAACCCCTTTTATTTACATGACTGTGAATTCCTTTCATTCACAGTCAGCAAGGCTTGGCAAACAGTCTTTCAGAGGAATATTTATCCACACGAAACTTATCTCGCTTGGAGAGCTGCCAGATAACTAGTTTCCAAACGCAGGGCAAGGCAAAACGTGGCACAGAGTCTCTTAAAGTCACAAACAGAACTTTCCACTCTTGATACGAACGAACGAACCAATTGTTTCCTGCAAAATCCCACTCCCCATTCATTCCTCTTTTGTTTCCTATGGGAGGGACCAATCACCTCCAAGGGGTGGCTTTACTCTTAAGTCGACCCTGCTTTCTTAGTCGTTCTTGTCTTCTGGCAGCTCTGCACATGCGCACACTGGGAACAGGCCCCAGCTGTTCCTCTGCTGCACTGCTGTCTAGGCTTCCTCTCTGCCTCCGACGCAGAGCCCTCCTCTGAGCTTCCCTCAGCCCCCAGGACCTGCCCATATTCTTCCCCAACCTCCTCACTGTCCTACTCTGCTGCCAGCTCCGGAGGAACACAACACTGTAGGCCAAGCCAACGAGATCTAAGAGGTGAACTGGCAGTTCCCACCTCTTGAGAATACTTTGGAATAATTTCCTCCCCATCTACTTCAAGGTTCTTCCCGACCACGTTCATCGGCAGTCCCTTAGTGTTTAAGCTGTCTGTCACTCCAGGGTTTTGGCTTGTAAAGCCGCTGCAAACATGTTCTTCTGATGTTTTATGCTGATCAACCCTCTTGCAGCCCAGGTTTCCAGCGGCGCTGGGCGCGGGCAAGATAATAACCCCATCCCTGTAGGCGGTGAATATTCATCCTGGTTCCTTTCTCTCCCCACCTTCTCCCTCCCTGCAGACGGTTATTTCAGATCTTCTTTCATTTCTTTTGACAAGGAGAAAGACTATCTGTCCTTCTTCTCTCTCTCCCCCCCCCCACCCTCCTTTTCTGGTTCATCAGCCAGCTCTTCCTAATAACATCAAACAGTCCGATTCCACCGTTAAAGGCAAATTAAGTTCTCCTGTATATCAAATTAGCTCTCTGAGGGTGGCATCAGCTAAGTTTCTTTTATGTTTTAAGCCCCGCTTCTCTAATCTGTTTCTAATTCATTCTGTTCAGCAATTTTGCATTCCTGTTTCCGCAGCAGAAGGGCTGATTAATTCCTTCTCATGACATCTGTATCTGCATCCCAGATTAAACCAGCTCCGATATGGAGCCTATCATTAAGCGTTAAATATTCTTCCAAGGGTTCTTTAATTTGATTTAACATCAGTGGATCATTTAATACAGAGTCATTAATTCCCCGTTTGGAGGCAAGGCCACATTCTGGCAACGCTCTTTAATCACAAGATTATTGTGATATGATTTGCGGGATAATATATCAATTTATATGTGTGTGTGTGTGTGTGTGTTGTATTTGTACTGATAAATAAATAAAGGGAGACTAGTATAGATCTATTTCGAGCTAATTAGCTCTCATCAGTTGCCATACCCTTACTGGGATTTGAACCTGGGCTGTATTATATCTTAGGCAGGAGTCTTAGCCACTAAGCCACAGGCTCGCCTCCTTATCATATGTGTGTGTGTGTGTGTGTGTGTGTGTGTGTGTTGTATTTGTGCTGATAAATAAATAAAGGGAGACTAGTATAGATCTATTTCAAGCTATTTAGCTCTCATCAGCTAGCCATACCCTTACTGAGACTTGAACCTGGGTATACCAGGGGTTGTAACACACATACATACATACATACATACATACATACATACATATTTATGTGTGTGTGTTTTGCATTTGGGCTGATAAACAAATGTAACAAAGGCAACATAAAAAAAATGGCTTTCTGCCTGGATGGCTTCTAGGGTGAGCCGAAAGACATAAAAAAGGAAGCAGTATGCTCCCTCCCATATTTGGGCATACTAGGGGTTGTGACACAATACACACACACACACACACACACACACACACACACACACACACACACTATTGCCAAAAGTATTCGCTCACCTGCCTTTACTTGCATATGAACTTATATCAGCTCCCAATAGATGTTCAGGTGCAATTCAAGTTTCCTGGTTATGGCCTTTAAAGCTTTAGATGCCATCGAACCGAGCTACTTGCAGGACTACCTGCTCCCCTCAACCTCTACCTGCCCCGTGCATTCCCATATGGACACGCTGCATGCTCCAGATCTCTGCTGACCGATGTCTAATGGATGTTGTTACACATTCTCTACCCAATGCCCATATTAATACAGAACAGATAAATGAAAAGCAGTCTGATAAAATCCAGACTAACTCTACTTAGCACAAAGAACAACGAGAAAAGTCATTAATTTGGAGAAGTCAGGTTGTAACTGATATGCATCTGTAGGATAATAAAAATGAATGAAGCCTGGAGTAGACTGAGGAAATATCTAGCCACATCATGGGCACTAATGCAGGGTCAGTGACTCAACAATGAATCCAAAGGGGGAAAAAATACTAACAGCAATTCAGTCGGGAAGACATAATCACCGGTTAAATATTGTAAGTTCATATGCGAGTAAAGGCAGGTGAACGAATACTTTTGGCAATATAGTGTGTGTGTGTGTGTGTGTGTGTGTGTGTGTTCATTCTCACACACACACACATATACATGCATGTATGCATGCATATGCCTGGGTGCCTTTGGAAGCCTTATGAAGGTCATGTTGCTAAGGAAACAGGCATGTTTTGTGGGATAGTTAGTGTTTGTGTGTGTGTGTGTTTACACCCACATGCTTTACAAAGTCTTACAATGGTCAAGATGCGGGATAATGTATGTATGTATGTATGTATGTATGTGTGTGTGTATGTGTATATATATATATATATACACACACACACACACACACACACAAACACACATACACAGGGGACGTGGTGGCTCAGTGGCTAAGACGCTGAGCTCATTGATCAGAAAGGTCGGCAGTTCGGCGGCTCGAATCCCTAGCGCCGCAATAACAGAGTGAGCTCCGGTGACTTGTCCCAGCTTCTGCCAACCTAGCAGTTCGAAAGCACGTACAAAATGCAAGTAGAAAAAATAGGGACCGCCTTTGGAAGCAAAAGAGGAGCGAACGGGGAGGGGGCCTTTGCAGGAAACAATTCGTTCCTTCGGTCGTTTCAAGAATGGAAAGTTCTGTTTGTGACCATAAGAGACTCTTGTGCCAAGTGTTGCCTTGCCCTGCGTTTGGAAACTAGTTATCTGGCAGCTCTCCAAGCGAGATAGGGTGCGTGTGGATAAACGTTCCTTGGAAAGTCTTTGCTAAGCCTGGCTGACTGTGAATGGAAGGAATTCACCGTCGTGTAAATAAAAGAGGTTTTGCAGGGACCAAGACTCTGCTTCATGCTTTCTAAGGAACCCCGGGTCAGAATACCTGACGCTACCCTTTGTAAAAATAGGGGGACCTTCTTGTCCATGACCTGCACCCCATTTAGTCATTTAGCTTGGTTCTTGAGTTCAGCAGCCAGTACATCAGTGACCTTTCCAAACTCACCTCCCTATTCCAGTGAATCCTGTCAGTCAGAGCTCTCTACTCTGTGTCGCTTATCCCTAAATTGAAAGCGGTGGTTTACTGCGGCCGTAAAAGGCTGCCCGAAGTACATTTTTTTAATACGACTCCACGAACTTTGTCATTGAAAACGCGATAGCCTTGAATTGGAGAGCACGGCGGAAGGGCTATATAATTTGATTGCCTGTATTAATCAGCTGGAGTACAACGTATAAAACCAGTAATGCAGAATTCTGACTGCGGCCAGATAACCCTCTTGTGAATCTCCGGAAGATTTATTCTCCATCATATCATTCATTGGACGTGAAAGTATCTTAATTGCCATTGGTAGGGTTGTTTGTGTGCGTTTCCCTCCCTCCCTCACTTGGGTGGAGAAATACAGCCAGGGTTGCGGGAAGAGTTTATTCTTTGAGAATCCCTTGTCTAGGAAAAATGGATGTTCTTGCTGTGAAAGGCCAAAGTCTTGTTCTTTTAAGGGTTACATCCATAGGTGGGCTTCAGCCGGTTCGAACCGGTTCACCCTAACTGGTCGTGGAAATCGCGGATGGTCCTGCTCACCCACCCCGGTTCTACGTCGTCCTATTTAGGCACGTTTTCAAGCCATGGGCATGAGTGCAAGCCACGCATGCAATCAAAGCGCATGCACAGACAGCCAAGCGCATGCCTGGATGGGGTGTATGGGTTGACGCGCATTTGTGCATTCACATTTGTGAACTGGTAGGGAAAGTGAGTGAATACCATCCCTGGTTACATCATCATCATCGTATTAGATATGGTGATGATATTTGAGAGAAGAAGATGGGGTCAACCTATTCTCCAAAGCATCTGAGGGTAGGACAAGAACCAATGGGTGGAAACTAATCAAGGAGAGAAGCAACCTGGAACTAAGGAGATATTTCCTGACAGGGAGGACAATGAACCAGTGGAACAGCTTGCCTCCGGAGGTTGTGAATGCTCCAACACTGGAGGTTTTTAAGAAGAGATTGGACAATCGTTTGTCTGAAACGATATAGGATTTCCTGCTTAAGCGGAGGGTTGGACTACAAGACCTTGAAGGTCTCTTCCAACTCTGTTATTCTGTTTCATCATCAACGTTGTAATGCTGCTGCAGAAAATTATTCCCACAAAATAAAATAAAATAAAATAAAATAAAATTCAAAATATATAAAACTAGCTAGATACCCATGTGATCGGGCTATGCGGGAGAAATCCTGTTCAATCCATTGGTTCAGTGGTGGTTGGTGATTGAAACACGTAAGGGAAATATTGCTGCCGCCCCCTTGAGTCCGGAAGCAGTTCCATAGGTGGAAGGCATAGACATTTTGGTGAGGTACCGACATTGAGTTACTGTAAGGAGCCCCAGACAGTTCCTGATTGAAGGAGTGGAACGTCTGCCAGTTTGAACTGAGATAACGGAATGTGAGGCAACTGGCAGTTGGAACAGAGTTCTTTTCAGGTGGGAAGGGGGAGTAGAATATCTAACTCCTTAGCATCAGCGCATGTTAATATAAGGCAACTGGCAGTTGGAACAGAGTTCTTTTCAGGTGGGGAGGGTGAGTAGAACTCCTTAGCAGAGCGTGTTAATTACTGTATAAGAAATACTAATGATCTGATGGTCATTTCCAAAAATCCTTTCTTAGCGAGCACCTAGAAACCAAGAGGAACATGTGTGCCAAATTTCAAGGTTGTAGGCTTTATGTTTCTGGAGATTTCGTGATGAGTGAGTGGTACTTGCCTTTTATATATATAGATATGTCTTCATGTTACCGACTGATTGATACAATTTCTGGAAGGGGCAGCGATGGGATTGGGACTCTCAGTGAGAAGGAATTGCAAAAAAGCTTCAAAAGAAATTCTGTTCATTTTTGCTATCGCTGGGTTGTTGTTTTATTTCTCGAAGAGTTCCCAGGATCCCTGCAATGAAAAAAAACACACAAAAACAGTAAAAGTGCATGTTTTCTATTGAATAATACATGCTGGTGAAGTCCCCAAACAGAGCTGTTTGATTGGCAGGGATCACTGAGAAATATTTATATGTACTCCACACGGAGTAGGAATAGATTTGTGTTTGCTTGTTTGTTTGTTTGTTTATTCAGTTTCAATACCGCCCATCTCCATCAGTTACTGAGGGCGGCTTGCAATTCAATGTAAATACATACTCATTTGTTCTTATCTGTCTATTTCTATTTGTCTATCTATCATCTTCTATCCTTCCTTCCTTCCTTCCATCTACTTGTCTGTGTATCCAGCTATCCATCTATCTTTCTTTCTTTCCTTCCTTCTTTCTTTCTTTCTTTCTTTCTAGCTAGCAACTATCATCCATCCATCCATCCATCCATCTATTTGCCATATTTCTATCTGTCTCTCATCCATCCATTTATCCATTAATCTGCTTGTCTGTCAATATCTGTCTATCTATCCATCCATCCATCCACCCGTCCTTTTGTCTGTCACAGTATATTTCTGCCTGTCTAGACAGCTAGTTATCATCTATCATCCGTCCATCCATCCATCCATTTGTCTGTCAATCTGTCTGTCTATCTCTGTCTCTGTCTATCTATTTATCTATCTATCCATCTATATCTATCCATCCATTTCTTTCTTTCTATTTCTCTGTCTATCTCTATCTATCGATCTATCTATCCATCTATATCTATCCATCTGTCTATCTCCATCCATTTCTTTCTATATATCTGTCTCTCTCTGTCTCTCTCTCTCTCTCTCTCCATCTATATCTATATATCCATCTATATCCCTCAATCCATCCATTTCTTTCTATCTATCTGTCTCTGTATCTATCTATCTATTTATCCATCCAACCAACTAACCAACCAACCAACCAACCATGACTACCTCTATAAACCATAACTGCATAAACCCCAACTGTTCCAGACTTTCTGTAGAAGCTTTGTGGCCAGAGGAAGCTTGACCCTTGGCCTCCCCCAATCCTTTGTCCAGCTCTTCAATGTATGGGGAGAGTTTCACACGTACACACACAGCCGTGTTTCTCTCAGGACAGATCCCCGGTGTTACATATTCAGAGAATCCCATTATTTGTTTATGTACTTATTTGGTGAGTTTTATATGCCCAATGACCACATTTGCTGATCCAAGGGAACACTTTGATTCCAGCATCCTTCCTTCCCCTTTCCTCCCTTTCTCCTATCTTCTTGTGGGCAAACATAGACACACCTCTGTGTGTGTGTGTGTGTGTGTTTTCCACCTCCTCTCATATTTCCGCCTGAATTCTTTTGCGACAGAAGCAAACGAAAATTACGGCAGGGTTTTTAAGGTCTGCTTCTCCCCTTGTCATGTCGCGAACTTCTTCCGAGCAGGGAAAATGGCATCGCGTCTCCCAGGAAGCACCAGACATTTCGACTGTTGTCTTGTTAACAGCTTGTCAGGAAACCTACATTTCAGCCTGGCTAAGTTTATATCTCACACACACTTCAACACACACACACACAGAGAGAGAGAAAGAGAGGGAGAGAGAGAGAGAGAGAGAGAGAGAGAGAGATGCCCACAATTGCTTGCATCTTACCCAACGAGGCAAAAAAAAAAAAGAGAGAGAGAAAGAGAACCAAGGACCACCTTGCTGGAAATTATGATTTTTACAAGTTCTGACATTTTCCTAAAGGGTTGCGTTGCTCACACTGTTATTTCCTCCACCCAGCTCACTTGGGGTAATACTCTGCATTTGTAGCAATGGAACATCAGAGCAGCGTTTTGATTCCTTGCCTTTCAACACGTTATTTGAATTATTTAAGGTGTTTTGATGTCGGCCGGGGGAATTTATAACAAAGTCCTCCCCAGCTTTTATCTCGCAGCGGCAAGCACAACAGAAAAAAAGGTGAATTGGGCCTCCCTCCCTGCCTCCTTTTCCTTCCCCCCTGTTGCAAGCCTATCTCCCCCCCATCCCACCCACCACCTCTCTTCTTCTCCTTCCCCCCCTTCCCACTTTGCTTTTAATAGATCCTGGGTTTAACGTGTCCAGGGACTTCCTTTTATGTTCTACAGCTTGCCATGACTTCTAGCATTGCTGATTAATTTACGAAGATTAAGGAAAAGAGAGGCAGCCACGGTGGTGGGGACACACACACACACAGGGGTAGTTGTGTGTGGGGGGAAATGCAGCTGGTCCTTTAGGAATTGACCTTGATCTGAAAAGAGACTTTTTTAAATAAAAAAAATAGTGTTTGAAAATGGGAAGAAAAGAGGAGAAGGGGAGAGGAAAACCAGCTCCTCAACACCCACAGAGATAGGGGGAAGGGGATATAAGCTGGGGAGGGGGAGGGGGGAGAGAGAAAGTGTGTGTGTGTGTGTGTGTGTGTGTGTGTGAGAGAGAGAGAGAGAGAGAGAGAGAGAGAGAGAGAGAGAGAGAGAGAGAGAGAGAGAGATATTAGGTTTAGGTTTAGGTTTAGGTTTAGGTTTATTTGGATTTATATGCCGCCCTTCTCCAAAGGACTCAGAGAGAGTCCTTTTTATCTCTAAATAAAAAACATAGAGAAAAAATATAGAGAAGGAGAGAAAAAACACAGAGAAGATAAAAAACATAGAAAAGGAGATTGAAAGAGAGAAAGAGAGAGAGAAATAGAAAAATAGAAAAAGTGTGTTAGAGAGAGAGAGAGAGAGAGAGAAAGTGCTTGAAAGAAAGAGAGAGATTCAAAGCAGGAAAAAGAGACAGATTGAGAGGAAGAGAGACTAAGAAAAACAGATTTAGAGTTAGAAAAAGAAACATAGAGAAAGAGAATGAAATAGAGAAAGGGGGGGAAGAGAGAGAGAAATAGAAAAAGTGAGAGAGAGACAGAAAATGATTGAGAGAAGAGAGATTGAAAGCAGGAAAAAGACACATATTGAGAGAAAGAGAGACTGAGGAAAAGAGATTGAGAGTGAGAAAAAGAAACAGAAAGAGATTGAGAGAGAACGAGAGAGAGAGAGAGAGAGAGAGAGAGAGAGAGATTTGGAGGGAGGGAGAGGGGGGGAGAGAGATGGTCAGGTGCTGTCCAAGGTGCTGGACTTTAACAAAAGGCGACTCCAGGCGGCTTACAATCACTCAGTAAAAACACCCCTATAAAACATTAAAACAATAAATAGAGACATTAAATTTGAAAATAAAATAAAAACCAAGATTGACAGAAAAGGAGTGAAATATGGCCAAGGTCTGATCTGATCCATCAGTCACCTCCAAAATTACACACACCCATTGGGGGGGGGGTCTCAGGCCAGTTGGCAGAGCCATGCCTTCTGCCGTCCAAGACGCTAGTCCTCAACAACCTGTATTCCTTCAACAACTTTATTTGTTGTCAAATTTATACAAACCCCATCCTCCTCCGCCTTCCACCCCCCCACCCCCCCAAAAAAATCTGGCTAAGTGACTCTGGGCAGCTTACGCTACAGATGTTGATATAAAAACAATGGCCGATATAAAAGCCATTCAAACACACACACCCCAAAGTTAAAGAAGGCTTACATGAACAGGGGAGAGTTTTTGGGGGTGGGTGGGTGGGTCTTCTCTGTCCTAGAAAAAGTGACAGATCAGAGCCCTGAGCAGAGTCAAAGAGCTGGTCGCATCGGGGTGCAAAACCTCATTTATGGGGACCCTGCCTAAAGCAGCATCCAGAAAACAAATTGGGGAGGGGGATCAAAACCTAGAGGCATTATTGACCCTCTGAATTAAGCCCGGCTGCCTCTGTGTGTGTGTGTGTGTGTGTGTGTGTGTAAGACCCCCTCCTCTGTTCATGCCCTTAACAGCTGCAGCTGTGCAGCAGGGGGGGGGGAATAGAAGGGTGGGGGTCTCTGCCTTTCTATGCGTGGGTTGCACTGACATATGCTGCCAAGTGAAAAATGGACTGGGGAGGGGGTTGCGCTAAAGGAAGGAAATTTCTGCCCTGGGGGCTCAATCTGTTTCTTGCAGCTCTCCACTCCCCGCCCCCTTCTGTCCCTTCCTCTCTCCCTCCCTTCCATCAGGAGCCGGAATGGAGTCTAGCTATGGGGAGGCCCCAGGTTTAATTTCATCAACCTGTCAAAGAGCTACTGAAGCCAGGGATCTCTCTCTTTTGCCTGGGGCGAGTTCAAGTCAACATTACATTTCCCTCCTTCCCTTCCTCTCTTTTTCCCTCTCCCCCTCTCTCCCACCCACCCTCCCCTCAAACAAAACAACAACAACAACAATATAACCTGACATAACAATAATTGAAAAGAAAAAAGTTTGGTTCATTGACATTGCAATACCTGGTGATGCATGAATTGAAGATAAACAGCAAGAAAAAATCACAAAATACCGGGACTTGCAAATTGAGGATGAGCGACTGTGGAAAAAGAAATCATGTGTCGTCCCAATTGTAATTGGAGCCCTTGGAGCAATACCTAAAGGGCTACCTACTCGCTATTTGGAAAGTCTAAATTTACCTGACTTGAACATTCTGACTCTACAAAAAAACGCCCTACTTGGAACAACTTATATCCTCCGACCTTAACAGTTCCTAGGTCCTTACTTAGGACTCGAGCTGTTGAGCTACCAACCAGCCCCAAAGGCTGCGAATCACACCAAAGATTAACCAAATAATAATAATAATAATAATAATAATAATAATAATAATAATAATAATAATAATAATAATAATAATAATAATAATAATAATAATAATAATAATAATAATACGTTACGACGTCCTTGGCCCCTGGGTGGGGCCCGACACTAGTAATCAATGCCAAATCCAGTGAAACAACTGGCCGCTGTGATACAATCGTATAATAATGATGATGATGATGATGATGATGATGAAGAAGAAGAAGAAGAAGAAGAAGAAGAAGAAGAAGAAGAAGAAGAAGAAGAAGAAGAAGAAGAAGAAGAAGAAGAAGAAGAAGAAGAAGAAGATCACCCTACTTGGAACAACTTATATCCTCCGACGTTACCTTAACAGTTCCTAGGTCCTTGGTTAGGACTCGAGCTGTTGAGCTACCAACCAGCCCCAAAGGCTGTGAATTTCACCAAAAATTTAATAATAATAATAATAATAATAATAATAATAATAATAATAATAATAACAACAACAACAACAACAACAACAACAACAACAACAACAACAACAACAACATCTCTTGGCTGGTTCTTTTCCCTCCCTGAGCTGCAGCAGCAAGCAGCTCAACCTTCCTTGCCAGCAGGAAAAATAAATGACTGGAGGGACCTTAAGCCATGGCCAAATTGCAGCCATCAATCAGGGCTCCCCTCTGAGGAAGCTTGGCAATCGTGTGTCGTGGGTGGTTTTTCTTTTTTCTTTTCTTTTTTCTTTTGGCAGTTTGGGAAGGACGCGTGATGTGTGGAAGCTGCCCCGGGCCCCATAGTCTCCTTTGTCTCCTGTCTGTTTGGCTCATGATTACGCTGGCCCCCATCTCCTCAAACCTCTGCAGATACAGTCCTGGTACGGCCTGTCTCACTGGTATAGGCTGTCCTGCTCGAGCAGCAGGTTGGACTAGATGACCCTCCCCCCCCCAAGGTTCTTTACAACGCTGTTGGAACTCTTCTTCATCTTAGCAATAGCACTTAGCACTTAGACTTACTATATATACCACTTTACAGTGCTTCCCAGGCCTCTCTAAGCAGTTTAAAGAGTCAACCTCTTGCCCCCCAACAATCTGGGTCGTCATTTTACCCACCTCGGAAGGACTGAAGGCTTAGTGAACCTTGAGCCAGTCAGGATCGAACTGCTGGCACTGGGTAGAGTTAGCCTGCAATACTGCAATACTTACTTCTTTCTTTCCTTTTTTCCTTCTTTCTTTCCTCCCTTCCTCCTCGGTTTATTTTTTTTTTGTTTTTCTCTTCCCTTCGCTTCTCTTCCCCCCCCCGCCCTTCCTTCTTAAATTCCCCTTTTGCTGAATGGAGGATTACACTTGTCATTACTTTTAGAGAGGAGGGGGAAAAAAAACCCAGGCCAATTAAGATCTTCTTTAGAAACATTTTTTGGCAGAATTATGCGGCAATTGGCACCGTTCTCCCGTAATCCCTTTACAAGCCCTTATGAACAAAATACAATGGACTGTTTGCAGATTTCCTTATAAACAGGGAGAGCTTTAACAGCCTGGAAGAAAATGCAGGTAATTGAGGCTTTTATCTGTCAGAGCTGTCTGTCCTTGACATTCTCCAACTTTTCTTGAGCTGTGTATTTTGACAACGGAGCTTTTGTCCCATTGTGGTTAAAAGACGGAAAGGAACTCTACCCCTTCCCTCCCTTCTTCACCTGTTAAATTCCTGGGGTGGGGGAGTGTACATCTTTAATCAGAAAGCAGCTATTTAGTGTTTTCTTTCTTTTAATAAAGAGCTTAGATAACATTAGAGAAAAAAAACTAAAGCTAGAAAACCTGAAACGGGTTGGGTCTCCCATTTTAAAATCTGTATTTAGATATTCAATACCATACAAGCGGAGAATAAGAAATTAGGAGTTGAATTCAGAATTCCGCATCCTGAGAAAATAAAACAAATGCAAGAATTGTCAACCTCGCCTTAAAATCTGGCCTGCAAAGAGTGGAGAGGTGAACTATTTAATGGAGAAAGAGGCGAAACGTACGAAAAACGGTTGCAGGAATTGAGTACGTCTAGTCTTATAGAACTGTAAGTCTTACAGTCTTAGAAGGACGCGGTGGCTCAGTGGCTAAGACGCTGAGCTTATTGATCAGAAATGTCGGTAGTTCAATGGTTCGAATCCCTAACACCGCGTAAGAGTGAGCTCCCTTTCCTTGTCTAAGCTTCTGCCAACATAGCCGTTGGAAAGCACATAAAAAATGCCAAGTAGAAAAATAGGGACCACCTTTGGAGACCACGGAGACGTCTTTGGACAACGCTGGCTCTTCGGCTTTGAAATGGAGATAAGTACCGCCCCCTAGAGTCAGGAACGACTAGCACATACATGCGATGGGAACTTTTACCTTTCGTCTTATGAAAAGAAGTACTACGGAAGACATGTAGCAGTCTTCCAATGTTTGAGAGGCTCCTGCAAAGACTAGGGGTGGTCAAAATATTTCCCAAAGCACCCATAGACAAGATGAGAAACAAGGGATGGAAACTAACTAAGGAGAGAAGCAACCTAAAACTAAGGAGGAGTTTGTAAATGGTACCCTGGTTCCCCC
This sequence comes from Natrix helvetica, assembly GCF_964273705.1. Lineage (NCBI taxonomy): Eukaryota > Metazoa > Chordata > Lepidosauria > Squamata > Natricidae > Natrix > Natrix helvetica. The sequence continues at coordinate 6,993,361 of NC_138564.1, forward strand.
CCCAAAAAATAAGACCTCCCCAGATAATAAGCCCAATTAGGCTTTTGAGCGCATGCGCTAAAATAAGCCCTCCCCTAAAATCTGTAAATGCATGTGCAGCCAGTCCCTACCACTTCCTGGGGGAAGGAGGGAAACATGCCCTATGCACCCCACATGTACCTGCCATCCATGCGGAATGGTTTCGCGGAGTCCGCTCCCGCCAACCCTAGCTAGAGCACCCCTTCTCTTAGTGGCGGTCGCAAAAAGAGCAGGCTGCCCAGTGACGCTAGGGCTGGCGAGAGTGTGCCAGAAACAGAGACAGAACTTCTGGCCCTCTCTAGATCTGCTGATCTGCGGGCGAGGTTAAGGGGACCTCCTGCACCTCCAAAATAATAAGAGCTCCCCAAAAATAAAGCCAAGTGCTTATTCCAGGGGTCAAAAGAAAATAAGGCCCTGCTAATTTTCGGGGAAACACGGTATACCCTGACAATACACTGTATTCAAAAATGTTTATGGATAAAACTTTACCAAAAGAAAGGAGGCAGGGAGGGAGGGGGAGAGAGGGAGAGAGAAAGAAAGAAAGAAGGAAAGAGAGAGGAAGGAAGGAAGGAAGGAAGGAAGGAAGGAAGGAAGGAAGGAAGGAAGGAACTTAGATGCCAGTGAAGGTCTCTTTCCATTCTCCTGTGGAGCCTGTCACCAAATTGTATTTCTATCCTGGTTTCCCACCCACCCACCCTAAGCCTAATTCACAACATGGGTGTTATTCCGTTGTCAGAACTCGTCTCCCGACGATTCCAGAACCCATCTGACTGATGCAGCGATAACTGCTGACTCAATCCCCTAAGGAAATTGATTGGCCTTTGGGTGGGTTTTGATGGGAACCAGACTGTGCAATTGCTCTCCAAGGAGATTGTAAAAAGAGACCTGGTAGTTCAGGATTTCTCTCCAGGGTTGGATCTTTTGACAAGGCTACCTGAAAGGGTGTGTTGATTCCTATCCTTTGGCTAAAACCATCCAGCTGGAGAGATGGCTCTTGTTGAGCGAGCGAGCGCATTTGCATTCGAGGGAGAAACTTCCGCGTTTAATGGAGAAAACCCCCCTGCTGTTCGGAGGTCATTTTCTCTGCCCGGATAGCAATCCAAATAGCGCTATTTTTTTCTTTTACGTGGCGAGGTGGTAATGCTTCTCCCGTCTCCAGCGACTCAGTTCGGTGCATCTTGAAGTATCCCAACCTGTGATTATCCTGCCATATTTGCGGCTGAAAACATGGGTGGTTCATTTGGCAAGCTGGTAAATGTGTTTGGTGTAAAAACGACTCGAAGGCCTTCCTTGCGCTTTATGGGTGTTGGGGGGGGGGATTGAATGCAGAGGTACAGGTAGATAAGGGCCAATTGCTGTTGGTGTGGCTTGTCGCTCGCCAGCTCCTCCAGCAGCCGAATCAGAGGAGGAGGAGAGGGCGTGGGAGCCAGGGTCAGAATCAGGGCAATCTGGGAGCTCTGAGGGGGAAGAGGGAATGGAAGTGGCAGAGAGAGAGAGAGAGAGAGAGAGAGAGAGAGAGGGGGAGGCGGAGCTTGGGCCATCCGTCAGCCCTCAGATGGAGAGTGGCAGTAGGAATAGAATTCTTTTCAGGTGGGGAGGGGGAGTAGAACGTCTAACTCCTTAGCATCAGAGCGTGTTAATAATAATATAAGAAATACTAATGATCTGATGGTCATTTCGAAAAATCCTTTCTTAGCGAACACCTAGAAGCCAAGAGGAACATACGTGCCAAATTACAAGTTTGTAGGCTTTACAGTTGTGGAAATTTTGTGAGGATGCGTGAGTGGTATTTCACTTTTATATAGATAGATATATCTTTGACACAAGGATTTTCTAGAAGAGAGGAAAAGTAGAGGATTTAGTGGGGAATTACACCTGGGTGCACGTGATTTTTTCCCCCCTACCAATTATAACTGAACCTTTCTTTTCCTTTCTCTTTTTTTTTCCAATTTACAGTGTGACAGCGAGAGCGATATTGACGATAAGGTAAGACTTCTCCTCTTTACTTACAGTAATAATTTTAACATCCTCTGTCGTCGTCGTCGTCCCCAAAAGTAGAAATGAACCAAACGATGATACTTTGTTTTCCCTGTCCTACGGTTGGGTTTTAAAAATATTAATTGCTGGGACCCTACTGAGCTTTCGAACGCTACTGAAGTTGTCTTTTGTTTTGAGCTTCCTTGTGTGTGATGCACACGCTTGTCCCCCCTTTAAACAAAACCTGCTTGTTGCTAACAAGAATCAATTCCTGGATGAATGAGCTCTGATTGGAAATGAATTCAGGGCCACGCCGGTGCCTCTGTTGTCTTCCTTTTGGAGCAAGGCTTCCTACCGTCATGACTTGCAAAGCAATATTTTATTTATAAGGGCTTTAAACGTGTCAGTTTTTGTAATGTAGTAAGCAGATGGACAACCAGGGACCTGCGTTTGCAGTTGACGCTGTTAACTTGTCACGTTATGTCTTGGCTCTGTGCGCAACAAATTATCAGTTCATTATTATTATTATTATTTTACTTTGGGGGGTTTGACAGCTGCTTTAGCCCTCGCGAGAGGAGAGCCAGGGGTTTTAGGGGGCGAGAAGGAGAAAAGGATGTAGGTGTAAATGTGTGTTTTAATCCAGCAATTGTTCGGACCGAGGCTTCCCAAGAGCTCGAAGCAAACTCCTTGTCCTGACAAAGACCCCTTTTATTAATTGACCCTGAATTCTGCTCATTCACATCCAGCAAAGTCTTTCGAGGGAGGATTTACGGTCACAGACCTTATCTGGCTTGGAGAGCTGCCAGGCCGATATCTGCAAAACTTGGCAAGGAGTCTCGGAGAGTCACGAACCAATGAAGCGAACTAATTGTCTCCTGCAAACTCCACTCCCCTTTCGCTCTTCTTCTATTTCCTTATCGGGACAAGGACTCGGCTTCGTGCTGCTGGGGAAGCCTAGGTCATAATAGAGCCAGGGGTGGAGCAAAAGGAGGGATCAGCCCAGAATCCCTACATAGTCACAAGAGAACTAAGTCCACCCCTTCTCGTGTGCCGTTGGCCCTTATCTAACTCTGCTATGTTAGTTGAGAAGATTCCTGTGCACAGGCTATAAGCAATAAATCAGTTTAATAGAACCTTCAAGGATGGACCTGTTCTTCTGCACCTGACAAGGTCTTCCAAATCATGATCTGATACTAACAACTGAAGAGGTCCTCATTGGTGGTCCTTTGCTATTTTGGGGACTTCCTTGGAAGTCTTCTCTGTTATCTTTAAGACCCTCTGATCCGCTGCTGCTTTTAACGTGCCTGACTGTGCTGTGTGCTTCCTTTCTTTATTCCGCGTATTCTCTTTGGGTTGGGGGATACTTCACTGGCCTAGCTGCTCTCCAAAAGCCACGGATTGAAAGCTGGGCTTAGAAACGCCTGAAACAAATAGACGGAAAGTGTGTCCCCCCCCCAACTCAGTAAAAGCACAACAAGAACAAATATATACAGGAAGATCAGCCAGAGAGAAAGTTTAAATAAACAGAGCGATAAAAGCACCAAACCAGCGCCAATCATCCGTTAAAAGCTTTGGAAAACGAGGCGACCTTAATCTGTCATCTCAAGGAAAAGTGTTTGAATGGCTTGCGTAGCTGGGATGTCCAAGAACACAAAAATGGCTGAGCCACCCAAGTTGCCGAATTTGGCTTTTTGTGTGTTGTGTTGAGTAACATTGCTTTTGTCTGCCTTGTTTGAGAACCCATGGAAAGAGGCTAAGAAGGGACCGAGGTGGGCCTCACTTCTTTTCCTCTTGAAACAGAATAGCAGAGCTGGAAGGGACCTTGGAGGTCGTCTAGCCTGTCCTCCTGCTCAACTAGGAAAACCTATACCATTTCAGACAAGTACCTGTCCAGTCTCTTCTTAAAGACTTCCAGAGAGAAACTGTTCCACTGATAAACTGTCAGGAAACTTCTCTATATTTCTAGCTTGCTTCTCTCCTTGAATGCTTTCCATCCGTTGCTTCTCCTCCAACAAGCTTCTTCAGTTCTGAAGAAGATGCTTGCAAGAGCATCTTTGGATAAACTCAAGGCAAATTCCTCTGAAGCTAACAGCTAAGTCCTACGTTTGTGTGAAAACTAACTGAAGAAGCTTGTTGGATGAAAAGCGAAATGTCTTCAAGGAAAAACAAAGAAAGTCCAGTTGCCTCTTGGGGGAAAAAAAAGCACCTTTGGGACAACCTTGACCTGGATGACTCAGAATTTCCATAGACATTTGCCTTGGGTTTGGCTGGTATCTCAACTGTCTTAACTTTAGAGAAGGGAATTGAGTGTTGTATTGCTCCACTTCATATGGGTGATATTTGAGAGTTATAGTCTTGACCCATTAATGAAAAGCTGGAGCTTTTGAGAATAGAATAGAGTAGAATAGAGTAGAATAGAATAGAATAGAATAGAATAGAATAGAATAGAATAGAATAGAATAACAGAGTTGGAAGGGACCTTGGAGGTCTTCTAGTCCAACCCCCTGCTTAGGTAGGAAACCCTACACCACTTCAGACAAATGGATATCCAACCTCTTTTTAAAAACTTCCAGTGTTGGAGCATTCACCATTTCTGAAGGCAAGTTCTTCCAATGATTAATTGTTCTCACTGTCAGGAAATTTCTCCTCAGTTCTAGGTTGCTTCTCTCCTTGATTAGTTTCCACCCTTTGCTTCTTGTCCTGCCCTCAGGTGCCTTGGAGAATAGTTTGACTCCCTCTTCTTTGTGGCAACCTCTGAGATATTGGAAGACTGCTCTCATGTCTCCCCTAGTCCTTCTTTCTCTTAAGCTAAACATACCTAGTTCCTGCAACCGTTCTTCCTATGTTTTAGCCTCCAGTCCCCTCATCGTCTTTGTTGCTCTTCTCTGCACTCTTTCCAGAGTCTCCACATCTTTTCTACATCGTGGCGACCAAAACTGGATGCCGCATTCCAAGTGTGGCCTTACCAAGTCCTTATAAAGTGGTATCAACATTTCACAGGATCTTGATTCCCTCTGTTGATGCAGCCTAGATCCGCCTGCTTCAGGATCCATCCCACCCTTCTTTCTTGATTCCTACAGGCCTAAATCCAGGGATCCCCTTGATTGAGTAGAAAGCCTATTTCTCAACAGGAAAGTGCGTGCGTTTATTTGTAGCAACGAAGACAGTTGTATCCTGGTGATTGGCAGGTGGCCTCACCGTGTCGTGTCAGCTGGGTCGGCTCCCAGTTGTGAACGGCGCACACGAAGGGCCTAGGGACTTCAAAAATGTAGCTTTGGAGACCGGAGTCGATATTTTGAAAGAAGACCAATTCAAACTTTGGGAGTGTGGATGTCTCAAGTAAGCACATCACCAAGGCAACCTTTGTTTTGCTTTGCCAGTCCCCCTTCTTTTCCATAACCCAACGTTTTTTTTTGGGGGGGGGGGGGTGGATGATCTCACAGTTTTTAGAAACCCACCATAGTTTGATAATGAGCACATTTGGATTGTATTCCAGCTGGACATCAGGTTCCAGCCGCTGTACCCTCTGGAATTCTAATTTCCCTTTTTTTTTTTTGCTTTGAGAGAAAAGGAAAATGAAAGTTGGATTTGCTTTGGAAATATCTTAATATTCCCTTGAAACGTACTGTTCCTTAGATCCGCAGGAAATTTTCACACATTCTTCCCTATTTCTAGGAAGAAGAAAAAATGCATCCTCCAAATGTATTATACCTTGCTGTTGTTAAGTTGCGAAGTCGTGTCTGACCCATTGCAACCCCATGGACAAGGTTCCTCCAGGCCTTCCTGTCCTCTACCATCCTCTGGAGTCCATTTAAGCTCATGCCGACTGCTTCGGTGACTCCATCCAGCCACCTTTATTCTCTGTCGTCCCCTTCTTCTTTTGCCCTCCATCGTTCCCAGCACGAGGCTCTTCTCCAGGGAGTCCTTCCTTCTCACTAGGTGGCCAAAGTCTTTGAGTTTCCTCTTCAGGATCTGGCCTTCTAAAGAGCAGTCAGGGTTGATCTCCTCTAGGACTGACCAGTTGGATGGCCTTGTAGTCCTTCTTCTTTTGCTCTCCATCGTTCCCAGCATGAGGCTCTTCTCCAGGGAGTCCTTCCTTCTCATTAGGTGGCCAAAGTCTTTGAGTTTCCTCTTCGGGATCTGGCCTTCTAAAGAGCAGTCAGGGTTGATCTCCTCTAGGACTGACCAGTTGGATGGCCTTGTAGTCCTTCTTCTTTTGCTCTCCATCGTTCCCAGCATGAGGCTCTTCTCCAGGGAGTCCTTCCTTCTCACTAGGTGGCCAAAGTCTTTGAGTTTCCTCTTCAGGATCTGGCCTTCTAAAGAGCAGTCAGGGTTGATCTCCTCTAGGACTGACCAGTTGGATGGCCTTGTAGTCCTTCTTCTTTTGCTCTCCATCGTTCCCAGCATGAGGCTCTTCTCCAGGGAGTCCTTCCTTCTCATTAGGTGGCCAAAGTCTTTGAGTTTCCTCTTCGGGATCTGGCCTTCTTACTATCCCACCCTCTTCAGCCTTCTTCCCTTCAGATAGTTTGGAAATTAACCTCAGGTAGTCCTTGATTTACGACAAGTTACAACAGCGCTGGGAAAAGGTGACTTATGACCGTTTTTCACAGTTACGACCATGGCACCGTCACCCTATGGTCACACGATCAAAATTCCGGCACTTGACAACATCACATTTACGTCATTCCCGGAGTCACACGATCCCCTTTTGCGACCTTCTGACAACCTGAGTCAACAGGGAAGCCCGATTCGTTTAGCAGCCGTGGGACTAACTGAATAACTGCTGTGGTTCACTTCCCAACTGTGGCCAAAAAAAAAAGGTCAAAGCTCACTGAACAATTGTCTCTCGTAGCAACAGAAATGGTGGGCTCCATTGTGGTCGTAAGTCGAGGACTACCCATAGAACCCCGTCGGTTATCGAACCATCGCCCCGATTAGATGAAGGGCGAGGGACTCGGGGCAATGTTGAACTTCCTTTTTTGATTACGTGGCTGTGTCCCGTCAGCTGGCAAATCTCTCCGCCTGAAATACGCACCCATATAGATGGATGCCTTTCCTTTGCTCCTTCCAACAGCATTAACAGATAGCAATTACCCTTCATTTTTTAACAACTATAAAGTCTCCATTAATTCAAGATTTATGTAGTTATAGCATTTAGCACAGGAATAACACCACAGAGAATTGGTTTATACACATGTAATGAGAGTGCTCACGGCATACTTTAGTGAACATTAACATAATGGCGTAATATAAAACATCAACAGTTCTTCTTATTGTCTCTTACCTGCTTTCGCGTTTCTAGGAAAATGTGTGTCGGGGGGCGGGGGGGGGCAGATTGTTCATCTGCTTGGCTAAACGGCATCCTGTCCCAGGTAAATAAATAAATAAAAACCGGAGGCAAAAAGTCAAATCACCCCCGAAACAAGGCAACGAGGGATTTCTTCTCCTCTTTCCTCCATAACGGGATTGCAAATTTTGCTAAGACCCGAACAAGTGCTGGTATTTAGCCGGTTTGGAGCGGTTTGGGTGAACCAGTCATGTCAACCTGAAGGTGAGCAGCCCACCCGCGTCAGCGCTGTGCCATCCTATTTAGCCACGTTTCCTAAGCTGCGTGCAAGCTGTGCATGCAAGCAAAGCACCTGCGTGAGCAAAGCACGTGCGTGGGCAAAGCACATGCATGGAAGGCTTGCGCGCATGGCGTGGAAAGCTCGCCGTTTCTGTGTGCGGCGAACCAGTGGTAAAATTATGCAAAGCCTACCTCTGACCTGAACCTGTGAGGTGTAGCTTGTGGCTGGGAGATAGAAGGGCTGCCCAGATAGCCCTCAACGTACAGCCAAAACTGAGACCGAAATCTCTGTTGTAAGTTGCTGCGGTCGTAAATCAAGTCACCCCGGGATTGGTGAACGATTTTGCAACCATTCTTACCCTAAAGGACAACCAGGGGTGGTTGTTAAGTGAATCACAGGGTCACTAAGTGAATCCACCTTCCCGGATTGAGGGAAGCCAGCTGGCGAGGTTGCAAAGGTGAGACTACAGGACTCTACAACTGTTGTAAATGCAACCTGTTTGCTTAGTGTCAACAGTTCTAATTGCAAAGGCGAGCCCTGAAATACTTTTCTTCCAAGGTGGCCATAACGTGGAACCATCATTTAAGGAACGGTCCTATGTCGAGGACTACCCCTATGATGATTTCCTTCAAATGACACCCCTTGCCCTCCTTCATCCCCATGGGATGCTTTGCGTTTTTGAAATTCCACCTTCTTCAAATTCCTTGTAGACAGAATAAGAGAACACAGCATATCAGAGTTGGAAGGGGGCCTTAAAGGTCTTGTTCAACTCCCTGCTCAGACAGAACACCCTATAGTAGATCATCCTTTACACGTAGTTGTCCAGTCTCTTCCCAACAGAACAAGATGACCAAAGAGATACCTGATGGGAAAGAGGCAGAATATCACACTGCCTCCGAAGGTAGGTTCACGGCCAAAATTATCAGAAGGAGTTGAAGCTGGACATCAATACAATACAATACAATACAATTGCAGAGTTGGAAGGGACCTTGGAGGTCTTCTAGTCCAACCCCCTGCCTAAGCAAGAAACCCTATACCGTTTCAGACAAATGGCTATCCAACATCTTCTTAAAGACTTCCAGTGTTGGAGCATTCACAACTTCTGGAGGCAACTTCTGTTCTACTGATTAATTGTTCTAAGTATCAGGAAGTTTCTCCTCAGTTCTAAGTTGCTTCTCTCCTCAAGAAGTCTAGAGATCTTTTAAAATAATTTAACAGCGTTGGAAGGGACCTTGGAGGTCTTCTAGTCCAACCCCCTGCTTAGGCAGGAAATCCTACACCACTTCAGACAAATGGATCTCTAATCTCTTCTTTGAAATTTCCAGTGTTGGAGCTTTTACAGCTTCTGGAGGCAAGCTTGATTAATTGTTCTCACTGTCAGGAAATTTCTCCTTAGTTCTAAATTGCATCTCTCCTTGATTAGTTTCCACCCATTGCTTTTTGTCCTACCCTCAGGTGCTTTGGAGAATAGTTTGACTCCCTCTTCTTTGGGGCAACCCCTGAGATATTATTATGTCTCCTAGTCCTTCTTTTCACTAGACTAGACATACGCAATTCCTGCAACTGTTCTTCATGTTTTAGCCTCCGGTCCCCTAATCCTCTTTGTTGCTCTTCTCTGCACTCTTTCTAGAGTCTCCCCATCTTTTTTAGATCCTGGCCACCAAAACTGGATGCCGTATTCCAAGTGTGGCCTTACCAAGGCCTTATAAAGTGGTATTGACACTTCACGGGATCTTGATTCTATCCCTCTGTTGATGCATCTTCTTCAAACAGAATCAGAATGACCCAATAACAGACTTGGAAGGGACCTTGGAGGTCATCTAGTCCAGCTCCTGCTCAAGCAGGAGACCTTATGCCATTTTGGACAAATGGTCGTCCAATCTCTTCTTGAAAACCTCCAGTGATGAAGTCCTTCTCGTCCAGCCTCCTCCTCAAGCAGGAAACCCTGTAACCATTTCCGACCAACGCTTCTCCAGTCTCTTCTTTTTTAAAAAAAAGCTCCAGTGTTGTCATATCCACAACTTCCGGAGGCAACTCCCTTGTCAAACGCAGCTGGAATCCTTGTTGCCCTGCATCTTTGGCAGCGGTTGACTTAATTTGGGGGCTTACTGCTTCTGACAGTTTATTGGGGAAGCCAAATGGGCTTTCATCTCCAATAATAAACAGCCCACCCGCCGGTCCTTTGACAGAGCTAATGGTTTTTTTATACCAAAAAAGGAGAAAGGGGGGGGGGGGGAACGGACAGACTTAATGTTTCGGCTGTAGCAATCACCGGTTCTGATCCCCTTAATGAAATTAGATTAAGTGCACCTGGGAAAATGCTGAGATTGCACATTGCCTTCATCACCTCCTTTAATTTAAAACCAATTTGAGGGGAAAATATTCTCTGAAGCCAGAGCGAATGTGGCAGGAGAGGGAAGTTGGAGGAGGGAGAGGAGAGGAGAGGAGAGGGGGGGCGGGAAAGGAGCTTTAACATCTATCTGGATAGCTGCTGGCACTTCTAATTCCTTTTCCCGCTGTCAGGGTGAAATATTAAGTCTTAAGAAAGAGAATTTTAAAAGACTTAACTTGCAAGAGCTTCTGTCGTCTCGCTCTCAAAAAAAAAGCAAGGAACACATTTGAAAAACCAGCCCAAGGACACTGCCTGTCAATCGGTAGGTCTTGTTTTATCGCTGCCTATAGGGGAGGGAGGTCTGGGGATTCCAGGGGGCAGAATTGGCCTGATCTTTATGCTCCTGAGGGAGAGAGACCCCCTCCTCCTTAAAGTCTTTGGTTCCCTTCGAAATGGATTGTCTTGTTGGATGGGACTGTATGTAGAAAATTTTTCAAATTACGTGAATAGAATAGAATGGAATGGAATATGGGATGGAATTGAATGAAATGGAATATGGAATGGAATGGAAAAATTGAATGGAATATATATTTATTTGTTTATTTATTTATTTGATTCAATTTATCAGTCGCGCCCTCTCCGCGAAGGGACTCGGGGTGACGTACAATCAAATATAAAGGCATGTGGCATGGAGGAGGTAAATACATCAACAATTAACAATACAAAGTAAAAGCCACAAAGTTAAAATAAATAACAATAAAATTAATACAATTAAAACAATTAAAATACCCAAAAGATTTAAATATACAGTTTAAAATTGCCAGGGAGGTTATAAGTTCTGATTAAGCCAGGCCGGCTAGTTGGAACAGGTGGGTCTTGAGTTTCGTGCAGAAGGAGCGGAGATCCGTCGTTATCCTGATATCTGGGGGGAGGTCATTCCAGAGGGCTGGGCCCATCACAGAGAAGGCCCTACTCCTGGGTGCCGCCCTCTGGCACTGCCTAGTGGACGGCACCCGGAGGTATATAATAGAATGGAATATGGAATGGAATGGAATATGGAATAGAATGGAATGGAATATGAAATGGAATGGAAGAATGGAATGGAATGAAATAGAATGGAATGGAATATGGAATAGAATCGAATATGGAATGGAATATGGAATGGAATATGGAATAGAATAGAATGGAATATGGAATATGGAATGGAATGGAATGGAAAGAATATGGAATGGAACGGAATATGTAATAGAATGGAATATGGAACGGAATATGTAATAGAATGGAATATGGAATGGAATATATAATAGAATGGAATGGAATATGGAATGGAATATGGAATGGAATGGAATATGGAATAGAATATGGAATGGAATGGAATATGGAATAGAATATGGAATGGAATGGAACAGAACAGAACAACAAAGTTGGAAGGGACCTTGGGGGTCTACTTGGCAGGAAACCCTACACCACTTCAGACAAATGGTTGTCCAACACCTTCTTAAAAACTTCCAGTGTTGGGGCATTCACAACTTCTGGAGGCAAGCTGTTCCACTGATTAATTGTTCTCACTGTCAGGAAATTCCTCCTTCATTCTAGGTTGTTACGTATGTCCTGGAAAGTTTAGGAAAGATTGCTTTGGGAAGACCAGCCCAAAGATAGGGTAGACTGGCATACGCTCCCTGGTGTAATGCCCTGGTGTTCTCCAAATAGCAATAGCACTAGCAGACTTATATACCGCTTCCCAGTGCTTTCCAGCTCTCTCTTAGTGGTTTACAGAGTCAGCCTCTTGCCCCCCAACAATCTGGATCCTCCTTTTACCAACCTCCGAAGGATGGAAGGTTGAGTTAACCTTGAGCCGGTGGGACTTGAACTGCCGAACTGGGAGGCTGTGAACAAATGCTTTGGAACTCGACTCCTTGGCAGGCAGCAAAGGATTTGTTGAGTTGTAGAGCAAACATCTGGAGAACATTAGGCTGACTGTCCTAGCATAGACAACTTGTTAATGCTTATCAGTGCTTTTCTTTGTGGCAGCCGCTCAAGCATTGGAAGACTGCTATCATGTCAGCCCTTAGTCCTTCGTTTCACTAGACTAAAAGGTAAAGGTTCCCCGTGCACATATGTGCTAGTCATTCCCAACTCTAGGGGGCGCTGTTCATCTCTGTTTCAAAGCCGAAGAGCCAGCGCTGTCCGAAGACGTCTCCGTGGTCATGTGGCTGGCAGGACTCAACACCGAAGGCGCACAGAACGCTGTTCCCTTCCCACCAAAGGTGGTCCCTATATTCCTACTTGCATTTTTTACGTGCTTTCGAACTGCTCGCTTGGCAGAAGCTGGGACAAGTCACGGGAGCTCACTCCGTTACGCGGCGCTAGGGATTTGAACTGCCATACTGTCAACCTTTCTGGTCAACAAGCTCAGCCTCTTAGCCCCTGTGCCACGACGTCCCTTTTTCACTAGACCAGATACTCTCAATTCCTGCAACCGTTCTTCATGTGGTTTAGCCTCCAGCCCCCTAATCATCTTCTCTGCCCTCTTTCTTTCTATCTGACTGTCCTTCTTACAAGAAGCCTTCTCAGATTCTCTCCGCCACAGTTGCCGGAATCGAACTGGGGACAAATCTAACGATGCAGCATTGCGGGTCACGGAAGGCAGCCTGGCTCCCTGGAATGGAAGCCATGATTTTACAAATAAATAAATAACACCGACACTTCGTTGGTACCAAAGATGGTTCTGCGTGGCCTTGTGGGCCTTCCGTTGTTATCTTCACTCTACTTTCCTGTCATGTTGAACTAGTTCATAGACATTAAAAAAAATGCAACTGGAAGAGTTCCCTGGCAGCTACTTTGTTTATGGGCCGCTCTTTTAGAAAAAGAAAGAAAAACAGAAAGAAAAGGAACCTTGGTTGGCATTGATCCTCCTTTGCGTTATAGCCCAAAGTAACAGCTGTATAATTAGCAGAGTGTAATGCAAGCCATGGAGCAGGTAGCGAAAGTCAATGAGTTTTTATTGAGGTTGTAATTCTGCAAGTGACAGGGCACGCAGGGACACTCTCCTCCCTCCCTCCCTCCCTCCCCCCCTCTCTCAATCTGTTTGTCTTTCCCTCCTTCTCTGTCCCTCCTTCCATCTCTGTGTCTCTTTCTGTCTCAATCTGTCTCTCTCTCTCTTTTAATCTGTTTCTCTTTGTCTCCCTCTCTCTATTTCTCTCTCTCTCTCTCTCTTTCAGTTTCTCTCTTTTTATCTGTTTCTCCTTCCCTCCTTCTCCTCCCCTCTTCCTCCCTCCCTCCCTCTCTTTCTCTCTCTTCTAATCTCTGTTCCTCTTTCCCTTGCTCCCTATCCCGCCCCCTCCTAATTCTTCCTCCCTCCATGTCTCTCTTTCTCTCTGTGTCTCTTTCAATCCCCCTATCGCTCTTTCTTTTAATTTATCTCTCTTTAAATCTCTGTTTCTCTTTCCCTCCCTCCCTATCCCGCCCCCTCCTAATTCTTCCCCCCTCCATGTCTCTCTTTCTCTCTCTGTCTCTCTCAATCCCCCTATCGCTCTTTCTCTCAATTTCTCTCTCTTTAAATCTCTGTTTCTCTTTCCCTCCCTCCCCCTCCTCTTTTTCCTCTCTCCATCCATCTCTTTTTTTTTCTCTTTCAATCTCTCTCAATTTCTCTCCCTTCTCATCTCTCTTTCCCTCCCTCTCCATTCCTCCCTCCCTCCACCTCTCTTTTTTCTCTTTCCCTCCCTCCCTCTTTTTCCCTCCCCCATAAGAGGTGGTCACCTCTTATGACCTTCTGACCAGCAAAGTCAGCAGGGAAGCCCAAATGCCCTTAACAAGCGGGTTGCTAACTTAACAACCGTGGCAAGAAAAGGTCGTAAAATGGGGCAGAACTCACTGAGCAACTGTCTCGCTTAGCAACAAAAAATCTTGGCCTCAGTCATGGTGGCCATACCTTGAGGACTCCCTTTGCTGGGTTATTGGCTTATCATCCAGTTTGTTGACTTCTGTACAGAACACCGAAGTGATGTAATTTGTGCTCTATGGAGATGCATTATAAGGAGGCGGATTAATGGCGAGCAGAGAGCAGATTTAAGGAGCAGACTTTTCATCTGCTTTCCTGGGAATAACAGCCATTTGTTTATGGCACACTAGGTTTTATTCTCCGTGTGTAGTGCTACTAATCCCCGTGATGGAGGCCAGGCCTCTCGTGATAGCATGAGGTTTGCAGATTCTGGAGGGAGGCTATAGGCGCCTCCTACTTTGGATAGCTTAAGAAGAAAGTTTGACACAAGCTCATATCCACAGTGTGTGTGTGTTTGTGTGTGTTCCAGCATAACTCTGGAACGCCTCGAGCAATTTCAACCAATCTTGGTACACAGATGACTTACTCTCTGGAAACAAATGCTGTGGGGGTAAGACGCCCCTAACACCCCTCGGGGTGCGTGTTCTGTTAAGATATAGCCTGTTGTGTCTTAAAGTGGCTTCTACTGTACTGCCATAAAATGGCTTCTACTGTGCAGCACAGTGGAGTTGCCATGGTAATGGCTTCACAGTACTCCAGAATAGGGATCCCTCTGGTAAGGGGGAAAACCCAACATTAGAAAAGTACGTTCTCCCTAGTGGTGGAGGCAGCATCCAGATTGGGTTAACCTTCATCCAATTATATTGAGGACTGGGTCTTGTAATGTTGTTTAAGCTCCGCCCCTGTTGCTAGATAGATCCCAGCAATGCCAGGTTATCAACTAGTTTATCATAACGGGCTCTCAACCTACCACAGCACAACCCACACAAGTTGCGAAAAGGATAACACTCAAAAATATCTCAAAAAAGAAGATCAAGCTAAATCCAGAAACGAATCAAAATCCAAAATTTTCTTTGCATCTCGTCTTTCTTTCAGTTGGAGATCCTTACATACTGGATGCGCCTCGTATTTTCATCGGAACATCTTGCAAACCCAGCGTGTTTTCCTTGACAAGTGGAAATGGCCCCCACTGGGTCAACTTTGGCCCTTAACGCTAAGCTTTTGTTTTGTCTTTCTTGAAGGGAGGGGGGGGAAATTAGTCAGGAAACACTGCTAGTATGAATCTAAATGTCATGGCAGGTCAACCCTGAAATCGAATTAAATTGGCAACGTCGTGTTTTTTTTTTTTTAGTAAGAAAAAGAATATACTCTTTAACTTCGCTCCAGTACATTATCCAAATGTTCCAGTTTAAAAATAACAAGCTTGATTGAATTTAATCGGTTATAAAACTTCAGCCATTCAACCCTGCCCATTATCTTGAAGAGAGGCCAAGATCATTGGGATTTTGGAAGAGGTTTCACTTGGATCCTTCAAAAATGACAGACAACGGTTGTGCTATGCAAAATCCTATCCAGAGGTCTGTCTGTCTGTCTGTCTGTCTGTCTGTCTGTCTCTCTCTCTCTCTCTCTCTCTCTCTCTCTCTCTGTGTGTGTGTGTGTGTGTGTGTGTGTGTGTGTGTGTGTGTAACCTTTTCTCTTTTTTGACAGCCAAACTGTCAGCCAAGCAGAAGGAAAGGGAGGGGGGGTTATCTTTGCAAGGGTTGCCGGTCACATTCTGATTTATTTGACAGACTTAGTAATAAAATAACTATTTGTCTAGTTCTTCCTGATCTGGTCCATAGCAGAGCTTCTGCCAAGACCCAGAAAATTTTGACTAGTCAGGAAATCGCAGCTATTTTGGCGTCGGGAGAGCCCAAAAGCGATCTTTGAAAAATAAGATATTTTGGCGTTTCCAAAATAATTCATCGCTGTGATGTGGACATTTTCCACACCACCAACAAAGTCCTCTTAAGGGATAAATTTACCAAGGGGAGGGGAAAAAAGGGCGGGTGGGGGTGGGAGGGAAGGAGGGCAGGGAGGCAATCGAAGAGGAAAAAATAATAATAATAATAAAAAGGCCCGTTCCAGATTGCTTGCAGATGTATCCTGTAAAAATAATTGTTTTTCACTGGATTTTAATGTTGCTTTGACTTTGTAAACATAATGCTTAAATGGTTTTATTCAATAAACGTGACCCGCCCAGTAATTGCTTGCAGCCCCTTAAATGAGGAGCAGCTTTCGCGAAGTCTCTGCAGAGTCTTGGAACTGCGTTAAGCCGTAGCCTTCAGCAAAAGCTTGTTTGAACCCAGGCGGCTTGAGGAGGGATGGTTTAAAAGGAGCGCTTTTGATTCAATGAAGTACGAAACATTGATGATGCTGGACTTGAACACAAGGTCTTTGATCTGCTCCCCCCCCCTCCTTCCCTGCTGGAGCCGAGGTTCCAAAAGGATTTTGTTTGGGATCTATTAAGCAGGGGCGAAATGCTACCGGTTCGGGCCGGTAGTAAAAAAAAAAAAACTTCAAAAAGTTTTTTTTAAAGTTCCCACGATCACGCGGCCCAGCTGATTGTTGCACAGCTGATTGTTGGAACTTTAAAAAAAAAACTTTTTAAAGCATTTTTTTACTACTGGTTCGGGCAAAATGCTAAAAAAAAGTTTAACAAAAGATTCAGCTGTGACAATCAGCTGTGCCACGCAATCGTCGGAACCTTTGTGTGTGTGTGTGTGTGAAGTCCAGCTGCTTTTGCATTTACGTGTGAGTCGGTTGTGTAGCTTTTGTGTTCTTTTGGTGTAAAGTGCGATGGTTTTTTTGAGCTCTCTGTGAGGTTCCTGCTTGTGGCCCGCCCGGTCACATGACCACCAAGCCACGCCCACCAAAAACACGATAGAGTCAGGATTGATAGTCAGCAGGCCAAAATAATCTCACTTCCAGGACTACTCTTGTTGCGGTGCACCTCAAAAAGGCCTAACCCAGGAGTCAGCAAACTGCGGCTCTGGAGCCTCATGTGGCTCTTTCTTCCCTCTGCTGCGGCTCCGTCACCGGTCGACGCCACAATTTTGAGAGGAGCTTCCGTTGAGGGGGGGGAGAGAGAAACACTGTGCGCCAGGGGAAGACTCTATGGCAAGGGGAGGGTTTTCCAGTTGTCTCCACAATTGATAGGGCTTTCGGTTAGGACAGGTAGAGGAAAAAGGACGCCGCGCTAGGAGGAGACTCTATGGTGGGGAAACTGAACTTCCGGTCATCTCCAGAACTGAATGGAGAACTTCCGGTTAGGAGTTTTGTGGCTCCCGGTGTTTTCTTTGCTGTGGGAAATGGGTCCAAACGGCTCTTTTGAGTGTTTAAGTTGCCGACCCCTGGCCTAACCCAAAGTTCTCCCTTTTCTTGAAATGCCATTTTATTTCCGGCTAGCAGAACAAAGCCTGGGGTGGGTTCCGGCCAGCATTACTACCGGTTTGGCGCGCACCTGCGCATTTGCAGCTTAAAAAGGCCTGCACATGTGCACAACATCATAATAGGGGGGGGAAATGGTGAAGATTATTCTGCGCATGCGCAGAACGAAAAATCAAGATGGTGGCTGCGAGGATAGAACCGGTTTGGCTGCTTGTTCAGCCGAACCAGTAGGAACCAGCCTCTGGCATTGGCCTTTTGACAACAAAGGAAGCTCTCTTCCTTTGGTTTATGTCTTTTGCTGATCTTGTTTTCGAAGCCTTGGCTTTATTTTATTTATGTATTTATTAGTTTGTCAAACATGTACAGGATAGCAGGTATAAGTATAAACATGGACATGAACAAGGAAATGAGTAGAAATAAATGGGGACGGTAGGACAGGGATGGTAGGCACGCTGGTGCGCTTATGCATGCCCCCTTTACGGACCTCTTAGGAATGGGGTGAGGTCCACGGTAAACAGTTTGAGGTTGAAGCTGTTTGAGGGTTTGAGGATGTAACAATTGAGTTGGGTAGAGCATTCCAGGCGTTGACCACTCTGTGGCTGAAGTCATATTTTCTGCCATCAAGTTTGGAGCGGTTGACCTTGAGTTTGTATCGATTGTTTGCCCACGTAATGTTGAGTTTGAAGCTGAAGTAGTCGTTGACAGGTAGGGCGTTGTGTACTATGCTTGGATCCTCCTAAAATATCATACATAGGAATTACAATACAATGCAATAGTAGAGTTGGAAGGGACCTTGGCGGTCTTCTAGTCCAACCCCCTGAATAGGCAGGAAACCCTATACCGTTCCAGACAAATGGCTATCCAACATCTTCTTAAAGACTAAAGACTTAAAGACCAATGAGGCTTTTTAAAAAAAACCCGCCACATGCATGCATGCGCACACACACACACACACACACACGGGCCTTCAAAATTATCATGGCTTGAAGGAAGGGAGTTGGAGGGGAAGGCGAGGATCTTGAAACCTTCGGCTTAGGCAAAATGTCAGATGGGAAAAACAAAAGCTGGAAGAAGGATGACGACCACTTAATGCTAATTAGATAAATGCATGTCAAGTCAGAGGATGGTTGGCAGAGGAACCAGCCCCCTTCGCCCTCCTCCCCCCCCCACTCCAAGACCAAAAAGAAAAAAGGGCCCCGTAAAATCAGAGTTCAAAAACAAACAAACAGAAACCACATGGACAGTCATTCCCCCCCCCCCCCATGCAGTGGTTTTAATACAGCTCTCCACCAAAGGATGAAGCCCAAACTCATTGCAGATTGCCTTGGCAAAGGCAGGAGTTTCATGAATGTTGGGGAAAAGGTTTTATTCACCGTTCTCTTGTGCCTCTTTGCGGAAGGAAGGAAGGAAGGAAGGAAGGAAGGAGGAAAGAAAGAAAGAAAGAAAGAAAGAAAGAAGGAAGAAAGAGAAAGGAAGAGAAAGAAAGAAAAAGAAGAAGAAAAGAAGAAGAAAGAAGGAAGAAAGAAAGAAAGAAAGAAAGAAAGAAAGAAAGAAAGAAGAAGAAGAAAGAAAGAGAAAGAGAGGGAGAAAGGGAGAAAGAAAAAAAGAAACAGGGAGGGAGGACAGGAGGTCAGATCCAATTTGAACTGAGCCAGATGTTTTGCCAACTCTTTCTCATGGTGGCTGCTTAGCTCCAACAACTGCTTCCTGTTGAGGCCCTAAGGAGCTTGGGTGGGCAGGTGAGGAGTGGAGTGGAGTGGAGGGGCCAGTAGAGGCTGGCGAGGCGCCCATCGATGTGAGTGACATCGAGTTGGCCATGCCCATCCAGTCACATGACCACTTAGCCACACCCACCCAGCCGGTCATTAGGCAGATCATATTAGTAGTCGGCGGGATTTAAAACTATGAATTTAGTGGTCCCTGAGGTCCGAAAGGTTGGTGACCCTGCCTTAGACTTCTTCATCCAATTGAAGGAATGACATTTGACCTTTGTCAGCTTGCCGAGCCCCTTCTAAAAGCTTCCTAGCCCCTGCCCCAACATGTGAACCCAATTAGCCAAAGGAGCTTGCCTCCAGTGCTTAGATGCCCAAGGTAGGAATTTTCTGCTGCTGTGAGTGGCATTGGGAGGCGAATTGCTTTAAATGACAAAGCTAAGTGTGTCTCTCTCTCTCTTCCTTCTTTCTTTCTTAGAAGTGCTGTGGGGGGAGAGGGGGAGAGAAGCGGAGGGGGGGGGGAGAAAGAAAGCTTTGTTCTCCTCTCCTCCCCAAACACCCACTTTCTCTGACAAATGTCGCGTAAATTATTCAGAATAAAGTTCATAAAGCAGTTGAGATTTGAAAATTAAAAAATAATCATAACGGAGGTAATAGCAACGATAAATCTCAGTTCAGCCCCGCAATTAAATGTCAGCAAGAAGCTTTGACTGAACATGGGGTGGGGGAGTTGTTGCCAAGCCCGGAATCATTCCATCAAGATATACATTTTATTATTATTTTATATATATATATATATATATATATCCCCTTTCTTACACATTTGGCTTTCTCTTTGATGTCTTTCTTTTTCTTTCTTTGTATTCATTTTTATCTTCCTTTTCAAGCATCTTCCATAAAAGGGTTATACACACACACAAACAGAGATGATGTGTAGATGGATGGGTAGGTAGGGTGGTGGAGAGAGGGATGGGATGGGATAGGATAGGATAGGATAGTGGGTGCATGAGTGGGTGGATGGATGGATGGATGGATGGATGGATGGATGGATGGATGGATGGAGAGATAGGTAGGTATGGTGGGTGAAGAGAGGGAGAGAGAAAGAGTAGGATAGTGGGTGGGTGGGTGGTTGAGTGGGTGGATGGATAGGTATGGTGGGTGAAGAGATGGAGAAAGAAAGGGCAGGATGGTGGGTGGGTGGATGGATGGGTATGGTGGTTGAAGAGAGGGAGAGAGAAAGGGTAGGATGGTGGGTGGGTGGATGGATGGATGGATGGATGGATATGGTGGGTGAAGAGGAAGAGATAAAGGGTAGGATAGTGGATGGATGGATAGATGGAGAGGTAGGTATGGTGAGTGAAGAGAGGGAGAGATAAAGGGTAGGATAGTGGGTGGGTGGGTGGGTGGGTGGGTAGATGGATGGATGGATGGATGGATGGAAAGATAGGTAGGTACAGTGGGTGAAGAGAAGGATAGGTAAAGGGTAAGATAGGATAGTGGGTGGGTGGATGGATGGATGGCCAGATAGGAAGGAAAAGGGAGGGAAACAGGAGTTCACAAAGTTTTGATATCTTAAGTTCAAAGAAATTTGATTAAGAAAAGACCAGCCTATATGTAATGCCCAAAACCTTTGGCGACTGTGTTCTGCCTTACAAAGTTCTTGCATTTCAAAGCAAGTCTTTATTT
Source organism: Natrix helvetica (assembly GCF_964273705.1). NCBI lineage: Eukaryota > Metazoa > Chordata > Lepidosauria > Squamata > Natricidae > Natrix > Natrix helvetica. Next base: position 7,013,863 of record NC_138564.1, read on the forward strand.
TTAAAGTAACATTGCAAATAAGCCCACCCAAAGGACTTCAGAAACATGCCCCCAAGAAGGCTCTTCATCGTCCTTTGACCACTCATGGTAAAGGAAGCGGACATGCATTAGACGATGCCATGTAGCTTCTACTGAATCTAGTCAATGAGCAAAATGAAGTCTTTCACTTCTTGGAATTTAAGGAACCATTCTAGCAGCTTTGATCTTGGGCAGGAGTGTCTTGGCAACTTCTAAGACTTATGGACTTCAACTCCCAGAATTCTCACTGGATGAGGAACTCTAGGAGTTGAAGCCCACAAGTTCTTAAAGTTGAAGTTCACAAGTCTTAAAGTTGCCAGATTTGGAGATCCCTGACCTTAGGTAAAGTGGGAATTAAAGCCTAAGAAACACTGAAGATGAACACTGAAATAGCTGCCTTTTTCTTTTGTTTTTAATGAAAATCACCTACGCTAATCTTCGTTGTTGTTGTTAGTCGCAAAATCATGTCTGACCCATCGCGACCCCATGGACAATGTTCCTCCAGGCCTTCCTGTCCTCTACCATCCCCCAGAGTCCATTTAAATTCACGCTGACTGCTTCAGGGACTCCATCCAGCCACCTCCTTCTCTGTCGTCCCCTTCTTCTTTTGCCCTCCATCGTTCCCAGCATGAGGCTCTTCTCCAGGGAGTCCTTCCTTCTCATTAGGTGGCCAAAGTCTTTGAGTTTCTTCTTCAGGATCTGGCCTTCTAAAGAGCAGTCAGGGTTGATCTCCTCTAGGACTGACCAGTTGGATGGCCTTGCAGTCCAAGGGACTCAATGCAGGAGTCTTCTTCTCCAGCACCAGAGTTCAAAGGCCTCCATTCTTTGGCGCTCAGCCTTTCTTATGGTCCAACCTTCACAGCCATCCATTGCAACTGGGGAAACCATAGCCTTGACTAAAGGCACTTTTGTTGGCAGGGTGATGTCTCTGCTTTTTAGGACGCTGTCTAGATTTGCCATCGCTTTCCTCCCCAGGATCAAGCGTATTTTAATTTCTTGGCTGCAGTCCCCATCTGCGCTGATCTTGGGGCCCAGGAAAGTAAAATCTGTCACTACCTCCATTTCTTCCCCATCTATTTTCCCAGGAATTGAGAGGGCCAGAGGCCATGATCTTAGTTTTCTTAATGTTTGACTTTCAAACTTCGACCTACCTGTAAAACCACAAGGAGGACTTCAGAAATCTTTCCAGCTTTAGTCACGTCTGGCCTGTAGCAAAACAAAAATCCCAATCGCGATTATTGGCCAACCATCCAGATCAGTTGCATCACTTGGTCTGGTCTGAAAAATGATCCTGTCCCTTTACAGCCCAAGGCCAAGGAGGGGAGGATTCTTTGAATTGCTCACCCTTGACTTGCCTCTAAGCACAGTTAAAATGTCACCACAGTTTTCCCCTCCCAACTTTTTCTAGGCACATATTTATGACTGGTTGGTCGGTTGGTTTCCTGACGTATGCTTCCCCAAAAAGCACGAGGCAGAGTCCTGGTCCCGGCAAAAAACCTTTTATTAAACAAATGTGAATTCCTCTCATTCACATTCAGCCAAGGCCTGGCAAACAGTCTTTCAAAGGAATATTTATGACCACAGACCTTATCTAGCTTGGAAAGCTGCCATGTCAATATTTTCCAAATGAGGCACTGTGTGGAAGGAAAGACTTGGCACAGAGTCTCTGAGATTCACCGACAGATCTTCACACTCCTGAAATGAATCGAACGACCGAACGAACAAATTGTTTCCTGCAAAAGCCCACTCCCCTTTCGCTCCCCTTTCATTTCCTATGGGGAGGGCCCAATCACCTTCTACCTGTGACTTTACTCCCAAGTCGACCCTGATTTCTCAACTGTTCTTTTCTTCTGACAACTCTGCGTACCCGCACACTGGGAACAGGCTCCAGCTGTTCCTCTGCCTCACTGATGTCTGAAGGCAGCTGATGACTGGTAGGCGGCCTTGGCCCCCTCTCTGCCTCTGACACAGAGCCCTCATCAGAGCCTTCCTCAGACTCCAGGACTGGCCCAGGTTCCTCCCCAACCCTCCTCCCTGTCCGAATCTGCCACCAGCTCTGCAGGCCACAACAGCCCATTGTAAAAACACGAAGATCCAGGAAGCGAGTGCAGTAGTAGTAGTGGTTGTAGAGAAATGCTAAATAAGTCCATGTCGCTTCATTTTGGGCTCCAGCAGAGGATCACAGACCTGATGTGATGCTCCTGCCTCCTCTAATGGTTCAGCAAAGGAAAAGGCTGAGAAGTGCTCTCTGGGAGGATCATTTTTTAAAAAAAAAACCCTTTTTTCACACTCTCTATTAAATTCTGTCCTTCCTTACCCGGTGCCTAACCCTTCTGGCCTATGGCTGTCCTTCGGAGCGGCAGCCTCCGTGATGTAATGTTGCAAGACGGGTCTAATGCCATCTTCTCTGCGAGCTGCATACTAACTAAAACCTCCACGCTGACATTTTTCCTGGTGCAGAAGAACTTTGGCTAATGAAACTCGTATTTCAGAATGGGCTCTGACAGCTGCGTCTTCAGGAAGGGAAAGGGGGGGGGAGGAGATGTTTCACTGCAAGGTGTGTTCATATAAATGCGAACTTTGGGCACGGAGGGATTGGGAGCAGGGAAGGGAGGGAGGGAGGAAGGAAGGAAGGAGGGGAGGGAAGGAAAGAAAGAAGGAGGGAAGGGAGGGAAAGTGGAGGAAGGAAGGATTGGAGGTAGGAGGGGAGTGAAGGAAGGAAAGAAGGTGGGAGGGGCAGGAAAATGGAGGAAGGAAGGAGTGGAGGGAGGGAGGAGTGGAGGGAAGGAAAGAAAGAAGGAGGAAAGGGAGGGAAAGTGAAGGAAGGAGTGGAGGGAGGGAAGGAAAGGAAGAAGGAGGAAAGGGAGGGAAAGTGAAGGAAGGAGTGGAGGGAGGGAAGGAAAGGAAGAAGGAGGAAAGGGAGGGAAAGTAGAGGGAGGGAGAAATGAGTGGAAGGAAGGGGAAGAAAGGAAGGAGTGGAGTTAAGGAAAAAAGAAGGAGGAAAGGGAGGGAAAATGAAGGAAGGAGTGGAGGGAGGGAAGGAAAGGAAGGAGAGAAGGGAGGGAAGATAGAGGGAGGAAGGAGTGGAGGGAGGGAAGGAACAGAGAAGGAGGGAAGTGGAGGGAGGGAGAAACGAGTGGAAGGAAGGGGAAGAAAGGAAGGAGTGGAGGGAAGGAAAGAAAGAAGGAGGGAAGGGAGGGAAAGTGGAGGAAGGAAGGAGTGGAGGAAAGGAAGGAGTGGAGGGAGGAAAGAAAGAAGGAAGGAAACCAACCAATATCGGTTATTGTCAGGATTTGTAGTAAAATCAAAAACTGCCTGAATCAAAACCGCCTCAGAAAAATCCAGGTTTGATTCTGGGCAAGATTTGAACGGCCGGACTAGAACTCCCCGTCTCCCGGAATTCCAGCTTGGTGGCTCCTTCACCAGCAGACCCCAGGGGCTGCGAAGTTTTCTTTTGTGTTCCTCGCAAGTGAGCAAGTGGCCCACGAGGCAGGAGGAGGAGGAGGAGGAGGAGAACTCACAAACCAGCCCCACAGCTTCAGTTCTGGGAAGGGATGGCTTCGGGCGACATAACAATGAGAAGATGGAAACCCTTTTTTTTTAAAAAAAAAAAACAGGCCATTTTCTCTCTTGTAGTGGTGTTACTCCCTAACCGCAGTTTTAAAACTAAACGGTCGCGGTTAGCAAACTGCCTCACCCTGTCGAAAGACCAGGAAATCTCTGGATTGACATTTCTTTCTTGTTTTGCATACGAATTTTCTAGTCTAATGGAAGCTAACTGGATTTCGGGAATCCCTCTTACGGCTGTTTACATTTCCACATCGATCGGAGCCGAATCAAGCATAGAGAAAAGAGAGAGAGAGAGAGAGAGAGAGAGAAGGGGGGGTTTATTTTGTCTCTCTCGTTGTGCAAAAAATCCCACGAATCGTTTCTTCCTTGAGTCAGCCCAGATTGTTACCAGCTTTAGCAACGGTCTAATTATTTCTTTGTTCCGAGTTCACAAGACGTTGCAGAAATATTTGTTGGTGGAGGGGGGAAAGCATCGAACACGGTGTTTTATGGACATTCCAGGATTTTGCAATCATGAGTAAAAAAAAAGAAAGGCACCCAAGAGTTGACCATTTCTTAACCGAGGTCCATGAGTGTTGTCTGGGGGGAATGGAATGGGTGTGGGAATGGAGAGGAGAGGAGAGCAGAAAAGAGAAGGATGGAGAAGAGGTTAAAAATGAAATAGAATAGAATAGGAGAAGGAATAGAATAGGATAGGATAGGATAGGATAGGATAGGAGAAGGAATAGAATGGAATGGAATAGAATAGAATAGAATAGAATAGAATAGAATAGAATAGAATAGAATAGAATAGAATAAGGAATGGAATGGAATGGAATGGAATGGAATGGAATGGAATGGAATAGAATAGAATGTATCTATGCTGCTATTCTCTAGCTCAGGGGTATCAAACTCAAATTTCGTTGAGGGCCGTATCAGGGTTGTGTTTGACCCCAGAAGGCTGTGTGTTGTGTGTGTGTGTGTGGCCAAGGGCTGGGCGTGGTCATAGTGGACAGTGGGCATTTGACAAGATGCATGTTTTCTCCTCTTCTTTCTTCCCACTGTCCTTTGCTATAACCATTTTCCGATCTCTTCTACCAGTTTGCCGTTGGTTGTAGGACTTAACTTCCAGACCCCTTATCTTTGTTGCTGTTCTCTAGGGCAGAGATATCAAGCTCAATTTCATTGAGGGCCACATCTGGGTTGAGTTTGACCTTAGAGGGCTGTGTGTGTGTGTGTGTGTGTGTGTGTGTGTGTGTGTGTGTGGCCACGGTGGGCATTTGCCAAGATGCATTTTTCCCCTTCTCTTCTTTCTTTCCACAGTTCTTTGCTACAACCATTTTCCGATCTCTTCTACCAGATATTAGGGGCAAGACGTTTATTACTTACCCTTCATACTCCACTGAACTTTTTATTTCTAAATTTATACCCCGTTGTTTCACAGTAAATTGCTTTTCTGGGCGGAAAAGCTATTTATACTATTGTATTATTTTTTTATTATTATTCAACTAATAATAAAAACAAACACAATGGCGTAAATAAACACGACAGCACAACATCTAACAGCAGAGGTCAATTCCCGGGATAGTGAACAGAAATGGCTTGTCAGTTATAGATTGTTGATGGTAGATTAAGCGGACCTACAGTGTGTAAAATCTGGCGTTCAGCTGTAGTATTCGCATAGGATAGTTGCTTGTTTTCTGTCCCGATCAGGCAATTACTTCAGGCCACATAATTCGAATCCAGTCCTCCTGCAGCACTCGGCTGGCCGAAAACAGGCTACACTGAGGCCCCCGCGTGGCCTGTTTTGGACTGATAGAGCGTTGCGGGAGGCTGAGGAGGCCAAAACGAGCCGCGTGGGGCCCCACACGTGGATCCCCATGAGGCCGGTTTTGGCTGGAAGACGCGCCGTGGTCCGGTCGTTTGATATTTCCAGTCTGTTCCTGTGGGTCAGATTTAAACATCCCGTGGGTCAGATCTGGCCCGTGGGCCTTAAGTTTGACACCCCTCCTCTAGGGCAGTGACGGCTAACCTTTTCGCATGCGCAAGCATGAAAGCGCATTTGCAATGTGTGTGCGACCTCCCCATGCCCCGCCCCCCGCATTTTGAGTCCAAGTTTGGGCGAGCATCGCTTCTTCCCAGGTGCCCTGTGGTGAGATGGGTAAAGGGCTAAGACAGTGATGGGTTTCAAAAACTTTTAGAACCTCTTCTGTAGGTGTGGCCTGCTTTGTGGGAGTGGCTTGCTGGCCATGTGACTGGGTGGGAGTGGCTTGCCAGCCATGTGACCGGGGGGAGTGGCTTGCCAGCCATGTGGCTGGATGGGCATGGCCAACTTGTAAAATGTGGTGAAACTCACTTAACAACACTCTTGCTTAGCAACCAAAATGTTGGCTCAGGAACTCTGGCATTGAAGAGTGCAAGTCTTAAAGCTGTCAAGTTACAAGACCCTTGCACCCCTAACCCTTTAGAAAAGAACCCAGGGGTGTTCAAAGTTGGCAGCTTTAAGACTTGTGGACTTCAACTCCCAGAATTCCTCCTCCAGTCATGTTGGCTCAGGAATTCTGGCATTTGAAGCATGCAAGTCTTAAAGCTGTCAAGTTACAAGACTCTTGCACCCCTAACCCTTTAGGGGAAAAAAACCCAGGAGTGTTCAAACTTGACAGCTTTAAGACTTGTGGACTTCAACTCCCAGAATTCCTCCTCTCGCTCTTCATCTTGATGACGTGCGGACGGGCGGGGGGAGGGAGCTGGAACCAGTACTAAACGGCACTGTAGATTTGTGGAACCTTTTCTATAGAATTAAATGAATTTATAGAATTTTATTGAATTTATAGACCGCCCCCTCTCCCCAAAGGGAGAGGTTAGAACTGGCAGGAACCCACCCCTGGGCTAATACTACCATCCCATCACTCTGGAGCTGAAGGGGGAGAGATCTTTATTAGGTAGACTAGACTGCTCAGGCCTTTTAATGGCCCATTGACAAAGGTGAGGGCTACTAAGAGTGAGTCTGTTTCCTACCTCAAAACACATCTCTTTATTTCTGATCCAGGGAAAATATAATATTCTTCCTTTTCAGTATTTCTCAGGATATTCCATTCTGCTAGGAGGGGGGTGGGTACTGACTTCCTATAAAGGAAAAGAAAAATAAGACCCCCACTCTTTTCTCCCTCCGTCCCTCCCCATCATCGCAGGGGGGGGGAGGACAAGGGAGAGAAAGGGAATCTAAAGGAGAGGCATTAACAAGCTCCAGGCAGCCGTTTATAAGCCGCTGCTCAAAATTTATAGATGTTTTGGATCCTTGCCACGCAGAACAGATTGGCAAACTGATCAGGATCACAGCATGCTGTCTAATGAGCCCCACACAATTTTTCACCCCATATTTTTCCAATAAAAAAGCAGTTAAATACCAACCACAGCCAGAACAGACCCGCCATCTGCCTGCCTCTTTCTACAGCCATCATTAAAATGGTTTTTGGCAGTTTACACCTCAACTCTTTTCTTTTGCCGTTCTCCTCTCCCTCCCCTCCTCTCCTCTCCTCCCCCTCCCCCCCCCACCCCAGCCCCACCGGCTTTCCTCTGTGCAGATGTGGAACGAATTTTCCGACGGCCCTGGGATGAAACAAGGGATTTTATAGATTAACTGCCTAACGCCTGGGTCTAATTTTAAGCATCTTTCGCGCACTGGTGGCATCGCTTTAAGTGAGCTAATTGTAAGAATGTAACTCCACTGGCAATCTTTGGGCAAGGCGGAATGACGTTGGAAATTAAGACTGTGAAAGGGTCCGTGTGAATCAGGCCAGATGCATTCAGGAAACGTGGAAGGAAGGAAGGAAGGAAGGAAGGAAGGAAGGAAGGAAGGGGAAAGAGATGGAAGGGAGGAAGGAGGGAAGCAATGAAGGAAAAAAGAAGGAAGGAAGGAGAAAAAGATGGGAGGGAGAGAAAGGACGGAATAAAGGAGAAAGAAGGAAGGAAGGAGAAAGAGATGGAAGGGAGGAAGGAGGGAAGGAATAAAGGAAGAAAAAAGAAGGAAGGAAGGAGAAAAAGATGGGAGGAAGGAAGAAAGAGATGGAAGGGGGAAGGAAGAAAGGAAGAAAGAAAGGAAGAAAGGAGAAAAAGATGAGAGGGAGAAAAAAGAAAGAAAGAATGAATGAAAGAAAGACAGACAGAAAGAAAGAAAGAAAGAAAAAGAAGTGAATTTAAAATTATGGCAGGATTGTGCCATAACAAAATATGCTACCTAGTTACAGTTAAAGCCTTCACTGCTGTATGTTTATTCTGATCCTTACTGGAAGTCAATAAGAGGGACAACCATTCCAGATCTGATGGGAAGTCTCTTCATTTGATCCTGGAGAACAAATTTCCAAGGATCAGGTTGAGTTGTAGAGACCATCAGATAGGCAAGAGCCCAACCAGGTGATCAACAATGAGTAGGAGCCACGTGCCCCAATCAGAAAAGATCTTACCTAATATTTTTACTAAGCAGGAAGTTCTACCATCCAGGCTTGTTGGATGCAGCTGATCTAGAACCCAGGTAAGGAGTTCAGGAACAAACAAGTTTAATAAATCAAGGTCTAACAGAATATTTTAAATGTATCTAAACTGATGGCCATCCTTCTATTCTATTCTGTTCTATTCTATTCTATTCCTCTATTCTATTCTTTCATATTTCTGTTCTGTTCTATTCTATTCTATTCCTAATTCTTAAATCCAAATTCTATTCTATTCTCATTTGAATTCTCTGGACTCCTGATTTCCTGTGCTTGACACCTGCCTTGGGCAGAGGGTTGGTCTACAAGACCTCCAAAGCCCCTTCCAGCCCATGATTCTATGCTGTTCTCCTGAGATGCTGGAGTGACTCATAAGACCCAGCTCATAAACTGCTCTTGAAGTAGAATAGAAGAATAGAATAGAATAGAATAGAATAGAATAGAATAGAATAGAATAGAATAGAGAAATGGAATGGAGAATAGAGAAATGGAATGGAGAATAGAATAGAATAGAGAAATGGAATGGAGAATAGAATAGAATAGAATAGAATAGAGAAATGGAATGGAGAATAGAATAGAATAGAATAGAATTCTTTATTGGCCAAGTGTGATTAGACACACAAGGAATTTGTCTCCAGGCCTCAGTCCGGATGAAAATGTTTGCTTCTGATGCCACCACCCCAAAGGAGGAGACATCGAAAGTAGACTCACCCCTGATGTGGTTTGAGGAACATCTGAACAGCATTTCTGTAAACCCCGTGGGAATTCCACCTGCCTCCTTATTTTTCATTTTCAGAAAAAGGGACCTGGCTGAGTTTGCAAGACGAGATGATGTGTTGTTTTTATTTTAAACAAAGCTTTCTGTTCTGTTTACCTTTTGGGGGTAGGTAGGAAGAAAATGAAACAATCCCAAATTGAAAGAAATGCAAATTTCACCACATTGTACCCGGGAGCAAAAAAAAAATATGTTACGATCACAGAGCGAGTCTAGTTGAGGAGAACTGCTGACAGAGGTTTTAATTCTCCATTCTAATCATGGTCTGGATTTCGGAAGAATCCTAAGAGGGGGGAAAACATAAAGCTTTTCCTGTTCTCTTAATATTTGCATATTAAAGAAATTGGTTTGAGACAAACAGAGGTGGAAGTGGTGGGGGTGGAGAAGAGGGCCTTTAAAGAAGCCTTGTGAAATATGTCCAACTGACGCTGGGAGAAAAATTCCATCTTCTCCTTTTGGAGAAGGGGGAAATGTTCGACAGATGTTTCTCCTGGCAACCCGCTGGACAAGGGCCTGCATTTTTCTTGGTAACATTTTCAGAAGTGGACCTTGGACCTTGCCCTCTTCTTCCTACTTCTGAAATGGAGGCACTGGGCTAAGTTCACCCAACTGGCTCCGTGCCTAAGGCAGGACTAGAACTCACATTCTCCCAGTTTCTTCTTGGTGCCTTTAACTACTACCTCAGCTGGTTCCCTTTGCTTTTGAGTTGGTAGCATTTGCCTGGAGAAGTCCCTGCAGTTTTCTTGGTAATGTTTTCAGAAGTACTGTTCTGACCTAGGCTTCCCCAGCAGCACAAAGCCGAGTCCTCGTCCCGATAAACCCCTTTTATTTAATTTACAGGGAATTCCTCTCCAGCAAAGTCTTTCCTCTCCCACAGTCTTTCAAGATAGTTCACAATTACCGACCTTTTATCAGGCTTGGAGAGTGGCCAGGCCGAGATCTTTCAGACGCCGCAATACTTGGCAAGAATGCAGGAAGGAACTAATTGTCTCCTGCAAACTCCACTCCCCTTTCGCTCCTCTTTTATTTCCTCTGGGAGGGACCATTCATTGTCTGACCTTACTCCCCAGTTGACCCCTGTTCTTTAGCTCTTCCCTTTGTCCGGCAACTCTGCGCATGCACACACTGGGAACAGGCTCCAGCTGTTCTTCTGCCTCACTGATCTCTGACCCCAAAGGCAGCTGATAACTGGAATAGGGCTCTGTCCCCCACTCTTGCCTCCGACACAGAGCCCTCATCAGAGCCTCCCCCAGACTCCAGGACTGGCCCAGGTTCCTCCCCAACCTCCTAACTGTCCAAATCTGCTTCCAGCTCTGCTGGCAGGCCACAAGTATCTTGCTTTCTTCTTCTTCTTCTTCTTCTTCTTCTTCTTCTTCTTCTTCTTCTTCTTCTTCTTCTTCTTCTTCTTCTTCTTCTTCTTCCTCTTCCTCTTCCTCTTCCTCTTCCTCTTCCTCTTCCTTCCTCCTCCTCCTCCCTTCTCCTTCTCCTTCTCCTTCTGGCTGTGAGAGAGGGACTCACCCAAGGTCATCCAGTTAATATCCTTGCCAAAGGCAGGGTTCTCCAGAGCTTCGGACAACTTTCATTCTCTAGGCCAGTACTTCTCAACCTGGTCAAATTTAAAATGAGTGGACTTCAAACTCCAGAATCCCTACAACCAACATGCTGACTGAGCAATTCTGGGTGTTGAAGTCCTCCCATCTTAAGGTTGACCAGGTTGGGAAAAAAAACCCTCCATGCTTGCCTGAAGATATGAGAGTTTGGAGAACATTAAAGTGCAGACCATAAGCTAGCCATAGGAGAGACACCAATGCATGTTTCTGCAGCCAAAGACTCCAAAATAGTTCTATTTTCCTTTGCCAGCTCTTGGAGAAAATGTCGCTAAAATCCTGTTGGAATTCTCTGCGGGCTCTGCTCACCCTACAGGGATTCCAGAAGTTAATCTCTTCAGTGTGGGTGCTGCTGGTGGGTATAATTTGCCCCCGCTGGGCAGGCAATCTGTGCGCATGAATTCCAAATTGCCATGTGGTGGTACCACATGCCATTTCAGCCGCTGCAGATGCTGAGGCATAGTTTGAAAGGGGCTCATGTAATAGCATGGCTTCCTTCCTTCCTTCCCTCCCTTCCATCCACCCTCCTTGTCTTCTGCAAACTCCCCTTTTGCTCCTCTTTTATTTCCTCCGGGAGGGCCCATTCACTGTCCACCTGTGACTTTACTTCTGGGTTGACCCCTGTTCTTTAGCTGTTCCCTACTCCTGGCAGCTCTGCGCATGGACACACTGGGAACAGGCTCCAGCTGTAACTCTGCCGCACTTAACTTTGACTCTGAAGGCAGCTGATAACTGTCAGACGGCCCTGGCCCCCACTCTGCCTCTGATGTAGAGCCCTCATCAGAGCCTTCCCCAGACTCCAGAACTGGCCCATGTTCCTCCCCAACCTCCTCACTGTCCGAATCTGCTCCCAGATCTGCTGGCCACTGGCGGGCCACAACAGATGGCAGTGGGAAACGGGGAGAGAGCCATGCGCATTACCCAATCTGCTCTCCAGGAGCTTCCCTGGTGGACCTGGTGATTATGAAGGAATTCCCCGAGGTCATTAAAGGGAGGAAGAAATGGAAGGGGCTTCTAGAGATAACTTAATGGACTCATGTGTAACTGAGAGAGATTGAGAAATGATTTGTTGGTTGTGTTTTCCTTGGACAGGAATGTTCAGTTGAAGGAGTGAGCTGGCATGCTCCTTTTCCTGTGGTATTTTTGTGGCGGTTTCTTGACTCTCCTGAATTATTGGTTTCTCCTTTTTCCTCTCCCAACCGGAATTCTGGTTCCCCCCACCATAGAGTCTCCTCCTAGCGCAGCATCCTTTTTCCTCTCCCAACCGGAATTCTGGTTCCACCACCATAGAGTCTCCTCCTAGCGCAGCGTCCTTTTTCCTCTGCCGACCTGAATTCCGGTTCCCCCACCATAGAGTCTCCTCCTAGCGCAGCATCCTTTTTCCTCTGCCGACCGGAATTCTGGTTCCACCACCATAGAGTCTCCTCCTAGCGCAGCGTCCTTTTTCCTCTCCCAACCGGAATTCTGGTTCCACCACCATAGAGTCTCCTCCTAGCGCAGCATCCTTTTTCCTCTCCCAACCGGAATTCTGGTTCCACCACCATAGAGTCTCCTCCTAGCGCAGCGTCCTTTTTCCTCTGCCGACCTGAATTCCGGTTCCCCCACCATAGAGTCTCCTCCTAGCGCAGCATCCTTTTTCCTCTCCCAACCGGAATTCTGGTTCCACCACCATAGAGTCTCCTCCTAGCGCAGCGTCCTTTTTCCTCTCCCAACCGGAATTCTGGTTCCACCACCATAGAGTCTCCTAGCGCAGCATCCTTTTTCCTCTCCCAACCGGAATTCCGGTTCCCCCACCATAGAGTCTCCTCCTAGCGCAGCATCCTTTTTCCTCTGCCGACCTGAATTCCGGTGCCCCCACCATAGAGTCTCCTCCTAGCGCAGCGTCCTTTTTCCTCTGCCGACCTGAATTCCGGTTCCCCCACCATAGAGTCTCCTCCTAGCGTGGCATCTTTTCTCCACTACCGGTCCTAACCAAAAGCCTTATCAACTGTGAAGCCGACTGGCGAGAGGGAGCCACAGCAGAGGGATGAAAGAGCGACACGGGGCTCCAAAGCCGCAGGTTGCCAACCCCTGCCTTAGACATTGGAACACCGCTATCGTATCACCCATAGTCCTATGGTTGTTGTTGTTGATTAAATCCAGCATTGAAGTTGTGCAGAGCTTAAGAGCCCTCCCTTTCTCCATTCGTGGGATTGTGTGTCTTTCCTTGCCTTTTTTGCGCCACCTTTTTTTTTACACATGTTTGTATGGCAACCCCTCTCTTTCTCACCTGAAAAGGGCACACCGCGTATTCTCCATTTCCTCCCCCCCCCAAATGGATGCCCAACCACTCCCTCCCTCACTTTGCCTTGGCCATCTGTTTTACTTTTAGCCCTTGGGGGCTTTAAAACCAAGCACTGCAAAACCCTTCAAACAAATCCTGGGCCCTGCTTTGAGACACCCCACACAAACACTGTTGGGTTCACCTCTCACCCACCCCTGATTGCCTCTGAATGGTTGGGGTCTCCAATAATTTTCTCTCCCTGCACAAAGCCGACCGACAACTAAGCAGACAAAGGAACAGAATCCAAAGCTTGCCAGAGGGGCGGACTCCTCAGATGAAGTCCCCCCCCCAACCTTCCCCGTTTTCAACATCCCACCTTCAGAAGACCCTTTTACACACACACACACACACACACACACACACACACACACACACACCATCCTCTTTTCAGCTTTCTCCATTTCCAGGAAGGTTGGCTTTTGAAGTGACAACAGAGGTGGCTTGCTACCGCTTCGCACCAGTTCAGACGAACCGGTAGCGGGAATTGCAACAGGGTCGCCGTACCGGTAGGGACAGCAGGCTCGCCACGCCCCAGAACTGGTTCCCCGGTCACCATGGCATGTTGCTGGTTTTTTTTTTACATTTTTTAATGTTCTGCGCATGCGCAGTCCTATTTGCAGGCGATTGTCCCCACGCATGGCGCACAGAGAGCTTGCATCAGTGCATGGCGCGTGCATCCGGTGCATGCATCAGGCACGTGAAGTGCACGCCAGGCGCACGTGCTCACTTCGCTCGCCCCTGCACGCAAATCACACACACACACACCATACCGGCAGTAATGCCAGCCGAAACCCACCCCTGGGTGACAAGAGTTGGAGCCGACCGGTACGGCCGGAGGAATCCACTAGATAAAACCAAGCTTTGCCGGAAAGAGCGATGCCTTTAACTCCAGGGCGAGCCAGGATCTGTTGCCCGGAGGAGCATTTCATCTTTAATGTGGGGGTTTTCTCCCCCCCTCCCCCCCCACCTTGTCAAAGCAGCCGTCTCCTGCTGTTAGGGTTGCCCGTTTGGTGCCTTTGTGTTCTCCGTCTTTCTCTTTCTCTCTTTCCCTTCCGGCTGACTGCTTCTCTTTCGGTAGGCCTCGGGAGACTGGAACAAGCCCTGGATTGTTAGTGACACTCAGACACTTTAACACTTAAAGTAGAAGGTTTGATTTAATCGCCAGCCTGTCATTTATTATTTGTCTCCTGTGTTCCACTGGAACGCCCGCTGATCAGCTGCCTGCTCCCATGGGAGACCCTCCCTCCTCTCCTTCCCTCCCTCTCTCTCTCTCTCTCTCTCTCTCTCTCTCTCTCTCTCTTTTTAATGTCTAAATCCTCCATACAAATTGCACGGCTCCAGCATTTCCCAACGGGGCCCATTACTGCCTGTGGGGCATTAAGGATCATTAATAGTGCTGTCAGCAAGCTAGCCAGTTGGTTAGCTTCTCATAAATAGGAAATTAATCCATCGACTTCATTAATAATGCCGAGAGAGAGAGACACACACAGAGAGAGAGAGAGGCAATTCGTTTGCCCTTCACGATGCACCGTCTTCCTCGGAACGGACACCCCCCCATCTGTAATGCGAGAAGACAGGGCTGTAGATTGCCATCCCATGTCTGATTCAGGGAGGGGGAGGTTGAATTACTGGAAGATATGTTATCTTAGGTCTTATATGTTGGGGGAGGAGTGTTGTTGGCTTCTTGTTGTTGTTTTGTTTTAACTGTCCTTTCCTGCTATTTTAGGCACCCTTCCGTGGAAACATGGAAAAAATGAAAGAGTGGAGGGGGGGGCGTAATAAGAAGGAGATCTCAGGAGTGTTTCTGGTTTAATTCTCCCTTGATTTTGATTTACATTTTTCGTAACCGAGTGTAATCTCTCTAGGTCTTTCTTCTCTTCCTCCTCCTCCTCCTCCTCCTCCTCCTCCTCCTCCTCCTCCTCCTCCTCCTCCTCCTCCTCCTCCTCCTCCTCCTCTTTCTCTTCCATTATGAAAAAAATCTCCTCCTTCTCCTCTTTCTCTTTCATTATGAAAAAAATGCGGAAGAATAGAATAGAATAAAGAAAAGACTATATTTGAGTTGGGTGGCTATATAAAATTGTCTAATAAATAAATAAAAATGAAGAGTGGAATGGAATGGAACGGAACGGAACAAGAGTACATTAGAATAGAAGGGAGTAGAATAGGAGAGAGAATAGGAGAATGGAATGGAATAGAAGTTGGAAGGGACCTTGGAGGTCTTCTAGTCCAACCCCCTGCTTAGGCAGGAAACCCTACACCACTTCAGACAAATAGCTATCCAACAACTTCTTTAAAATGTGCAGCGTTGGAGCATTCACAACTCCTGGAGGCAAGCTGTCCCACTGATTCATTGTTCTCGCGGTCTATAAACAGTTGCCCCATATCTTCATGGTATGTTCAAACAGGTACCTACCAAGTTCTTTATCGCCTTGAAGAAGTACGATCTTGAGCGTTTCCTATTTTCCCGGCTGCATTCCATTTTTTTTAAAAAAAGAGAAAATTGAGAACAAAAGGAAGAACAAATAGATGAAAACGCAATCAAAGTAAACAAGACTGGATTTTGTGATTGGTAGTGAATCTCCTGGTTTGGTTTGGTTTAAAAAAAACAAACCATCAAAGGCTTCTCAGTTTTTTTTCCCTCCTGCCTTTCATGTTCCAGATTCCTCATTTGTAGACCTTAAGGGTCAAGAACTTAAAAAGAGTTTTTGTATGGAATTTTTTTTTTTTTTGGTCCTTATTTTAGCGTCACAAGACCAGGAAGCATCCAAGAAGCCCAAAAGAAGCGGGAGAAGTTCCTTTCGTGGAGCTAACATCCCACGCAGAACAGCGGGGTGTAACGGCCGGCTTTTTTCATTAACGCATCCTTTACAAGCGAGCCCAAGACACGCTTGGAAATAACGAGGGCGGCCGGAGCCTCGCGCTTTTCATTAATTTTAATTTTTCATTTAATTAAAACAGTCAGGTGAGGCACGTGCCCTTGGCAGGTGTCACATTCCGTCTTGAAGGGAGTGCACCCCCGTTGCCTTCCGTTATTAACTTCTCCGTTTGAACAAGCTCGGGTCGAGTTGGAAAGCGATGTCGCTGTGTATGAGAGAGTGATGGGCCCGGTCAGACGTGGTATTTAAGGCCCAGAGGTGGGTTCCCACCGGTTCGGCCTGGTTTGGCTGAGTAACTAGTCATTCGGCTGGCCACGCCCCCAAACCCATAGGTCCCGCCATCTTGTTTTTTGCTTCTGCACATGCGCCGAAGCAATTTTTTTACTGCTGTGAATGCGCGAGAGAGAGAAGTGCGTCCCTGAACCAACCGGGAGTAACAGAAGCCGGAGCCCACCTCTGATGCAACCGGTTGTGACCGGTTCAGGCCAAGAGGGAGCCTAGCCCACTGTATAGTGGGTGGAGAAAGAGGATCAGAATAGATTGCCCGTAACTTAGGTAAAGATTTCTGCTGTCCACTTGTGAGCCAGAATTGTCCGAAGAAGTTTCCGCATGCATAACTATATGCCAAGCGCATCCTTGAGCACTACCAGCAGTCACAGAAGCTGATACCCACCCCTGCTTCAGCCAGTTTGGACCGGTTCAGGCCAACTGGTAGCGGCGACCTGCCCACCCGCCCCAGCTCTATGCCGTCCTATTTAGCCACGTTTTTGATGCGTGCGTGTGTGTGCAAGCTGCGCGTGCGAGCAAAGCACATGCACGGAAGAGCGTGTGTGAGCAAAGCGGGTATGCGCGCACAGGGCAAACCGTTGGTAAACTTCTATAAAGAGAAATTAGGAGAAATTTCCTAACAGTGAGAACAATGAACCAGTGGAACTGCTTGCCACCAGATGCTGTGAATGCTCCATCACTGGAGGCTTTTAGACTAGCCTGCCTGAAATGGTAGGGGGTCTCCTGCTTGAGCAGGGGGCTGGACTGGAAGACCTCCCAGGTCCCTTCCAACTCTATTCCTCATTGATTGACCCAGTGGAACCATTTGCCTCCAGAAGTTGTGGGTGCTGCCATCACTGGAGGCTTTTAAGGAGAGACTGGACAGCCTGAAATGGTATAGGGTCTCCTGCTTTGAGCAGAGGGCTGGACTAGTTGACCTCCAAGGTCCCTTCCCACTCTGCGATTCTGTTCAGTGTGTTGAAATAGTTAACGTTTCCTTCCTCCTTCGACCTTTCCCCTCCTCCCTCTCCACGCCATTAAAAACCAAGGCCGCTGTAAACAATTTATGGCTTTCTTGGAGGAAGCCAATTAATCTGACGATTTTTTTTTCCTGTAGCCTCCTCTTTAAAGTGTTGCCAAACTTTTGCTTGGCCATTCCTGGCTGGAGGTACAGCCGTGAAGGAAGCAGACATATTCACAGATGTTGAAGATGTTGGCTGCATCTCCAGGTTCAAAAAAACCGAAAATCTTCTCTCTCCACCATTGGGCATCTGTGCACGGGTACAAATGTGCCTTGTTGGAATCCTCTTTCCCACATTTCTATTTTATTTCTATTTTATTTATGTGTCAAACATGTACAAGGTAGCAGGTATAAGTATGAGCATAAACATGAACAAAGGAAGTAGGTGCAGATAAATGGGAATAGTAGGACAGGGACGGAAGGCACCCTGGTGCGCTTATGCACACCCCCTTTACGGACCTCTTAGGAATGGG
The DNA here is from genome assembly GCF_964273705.1 of Natrix helvetica. Lineage (NCBI taxonomy): Eukaryota > Metazoa > Chordata > Lepidosauria > Squamata > Natricidae > Natrix > Natrix helvetica. The sequence continues at coordinate 7,031,259 of NC_138564.1, forward strand.
GTGAAGTCCACGGTAGACAATTTAAGGTTGAAGCTGTGGGGGTTTGGGGCTGTAACAACAGAGTCAGGTAGAGCATTCCAGGCGTTGACCACTCTGTTGCTGAAGTCGTATTTTCTGCAGTCGAGTTTGGAGCGGTTTACTTTGAGTTTGTATCAATGGTTTGCCCGAGTATTATTGTGGTCGAAGCTGAAGTAGTCGTTGACAGGTAGGACATTGTAGCAGACAATTTTGTGTACTGTGCTTAGGTCTGACCGCAGGCGGCAGAGTTCCAGATTGTCCAAGCCCAAAATTTCGAGCCTGGTGGCATAAGGGATTCTGTTGTGAGCAGAGGAGTGGAGGACTCTTCTCGTGAAATACCTCTGGACTCTCTCAATGGTATTAATGTCCGATATACAGTGTGGATTCCAGGTAGACGAGCTCTATTCGAGAATTGGCCTGGCAAAGGTTTTCTATGCCCTAGTTAGCAATACAGTGTTACCTGGGAGTTTTTACCCAAGCATACTATTTTTTCCGCGGGGCACAGCAGGGCCTGAAGGACACTCCTTTGTCGATGGGCGCATTGCGTGAGCTGATTGATGGCGTCCCCATGAATGAGTTGGACTGCAGGGTATTTCTTGGGGCACTGGCTGCAGTTAACCTAGATAATCTTTAAGAAACGGGCATTTTCTTGGACATTCCAGCTCATGCACTGGAAAATACGACGGTTACGGTTTATCTGCAAGAACGACAAACGTTGGCTTTTGTGCAAGGAAAACAACGGCCCTTAAACGGCGCGTTCTGCAGAGGGAGGGAAGTCAGAAGTAAATCTTTTTTTTCGTTTTGCTTTCTTGGCGAGATGCGGCTTTTAAAAATTGAGTGTAAAACACACAATTAATGATTAAACAATCACACTACAAATCAGGCAAGCAACCTCAAGGCGACGGGGCTCCATATTAGCGCTCAAATTGATGTTTACTCATGTGCAACCTGGATGAAATTGAAAGAGGAAAAGGAACCACAGAAAGAAAAGGAGGAAGGGGAGTGGGGGGAGAAACCTCCCCTCGCTGGCTGTCTCTCCCTCGCTTGTTTTACAAATGTTGGGGTTTTTTCCCCTTGGGAGAGTACAGAAGCTTGTTGCCACATCCGTCTCTCGAACAGATTCGAAGGCTGCATATGTCACTTGGAAATCTAATCCCCTTCCTGGTTTGGCTTTTTGATGGCTTCAGATGCAATCAGTCGCAATCACGGGACGATTTTACAATGCTTTCTCTCACCTAGGTTCCTGAATGTGTGACTAAAATTGAAGCAGAGACTCCTCCTTGGAATGAACAGAATAGAACAGAATAACAAGAATTCTGTAGTTCTAAGTTGCTTCTCTCCTTGATTACTTTCCATCCATTGCTTCTTGACCTGCCCTCAGGTGCTTTGGAGAACAGTTTGACCCCCTCTTGTATAGAATAGAATAAATAGAATAGAATAGAATAGAATAGAATAGAATAGAATAACAGAGATGGAAGGGGCCTTGAAGGTCTTGTAGTCCAACCCCCTGTCTGGGCAGGAAACCATACACCACTTCAGACAAATGGCGATCCAACATCTTCCTAAAAACTTCCAGTGTTGGAGCATTCACAACTTCTGGAGGCTAATTGTCCCACTGGTTAATTGTTCTAACTGTCAGGAAATTCCTCCTTAGTTCTAAGTTGCTTCTGTTCTTGATTAGTTTCCACCCATTGCTTCTTGTTCTGCCCTCAGGTACTTTGGAGAATAGCTTGACTCCCCCTTCTTTGTGGCAGCCCCTGAGATATTGGAACACTGCTATCATGTCTCCCCTCATCCTTCTTTTCATTAAACTAGACATCCCCAGTTCCTGCAACCGTTCTTCATATGTTTTAGCCTCCAGTCCCCTAATCCTCTTTGTTGCTCTTCTCTGCACTCTTTCTAGAGTCTCCACATCTTTTTTACAAGGTGGAGACCAAAACTGAATGCCGTATTCCAAGTGTGGCCTTACCGAGGCCTTATAAAGTGGTATTAACACTTCACGTGATCTTGATTCTATCCCTCTGTTGATGCAGCCTAGGACTGTGTTGGCTTTTTTGGCAGCTGCTGCACACGGCTGGCTCCTATTTAAATGGTTGTTCACTAGATGTGCCAGGCAGCCTCGGCCCCCTCTCTGCCTCCCAACACAGGGCCTTCCTCCGAACCTTTCCCAAACTCCAGGACTGGCCCATGCTCCTCCCCAACCTCCTCACTGTCCAACTCGGCTGCCAGCTCCGCTGGCTGCTGGCGGACCATAACATTTAGATGCTGAAGCGTCCATCAGCCAACAAGCCACAACAGCCTGTTTGTCCTACATAGTAGCTGTTGCAGTCATGAGAAATCTTTACACCTCTCTGATTTGAGCTCTCCGTCGTCACTACCAAAACGTGACCTTAAGCTCTCCCCTTCTCTTGGTCAAGGCGCATCCTCTCCGGTTGAATAATAACTTAGCACTAACTGCTTCCAGAGGGAGAACCAGTCAAGTCTTCTCTTTCTCGGAAAGAGAGGGTGGAACAGTGGCAAGCGTGACACACGGGCTCTCTAGAGCCCAGGAAAAGCAAGCGATTAAAACACAGACGTTGCCTGAACCAAGGATCGGACGGCTCAATTAGCATCCCACAGAGTAAGGGGACAACCCCCGGAATGAAAGAAAGCTCCCCCCCCCCCAAGGAAGGGAGCTGCCCACTTAAAATCGCCGAGGCCAAACGCTGTCGGAACTGTCACTTCCGAAGACTTCAGCTGTTGATTTGCATGTCCTTCTTTGTCTTCCCTGTTGCTTAACCGTCTGTCCTGTTGATTCGTTGTGATTAGACAGGGAGACAAAATGTTTTGCAACGTTGGTTGTCGTCGTTGCTTTTAGGAAAGAAAACTCACATCCCGGGAAAAGCATGGCGGAGGCATCTTGCATTCAAGGCAAGTCTTAAAGAACGATAGAGGAGAATATTTGTAGCTCGGGTTGAAATAGGGGTTGTGTTAAGTAATTAAGCTCCCCCTTGGGAGAGCGAGTATGCAGAGAAGCGTAATGAGAGTGATATGGAATAACAGGCACAAACCAGCATACAGAGACACTGAATAGTATAAAAATATAGTAGTTTACTATGTAGAAATATAGAAGTATTCAGAATCTGGTTAACAGTCCAAATCATACATGGTTCAGTAATTCAGTTATCTAAATAGTCAGTCTAGCACACAAAATATAGCTAACAGTAGCAAACTACAATACCTTACAATACACCGATTAGCATCTAACAAACAGAGAGAGAGCTAACAGCCATTCTGGCTCCCTCTTATAGCTGCTTGAGATAACAAACCAATTACATTTCTCTAACATTTAAAGTAACAGTAACATAATCATAGTTTAATATACATTGCCAAGCCAAGCCTACGGTTAAATCCCTAACAGGTTCCCTGGTGTGCTCCGAGCTGGGTGGTTTTCTGGGAGACGTTTCATGACACCACTAGGGAACATCATCAGTGTGAGAAGGGAGTGGGGCTTGTGGAATGGAGGAGGAGGAGGAGGACTGTGTGGTCCTTATTGCTCTCCGAGATTGGTGGTTTTTCTGGGAGACGTTTCATGACCCAACTAGGGAATGCCATCAGTGCTAGAAGGGAGTGGGGCCTGTGGAATGGAAGGAGGAGGACTATGTGGTCCTTCTTGCACTCTGAGCTTAGTGGTTTTCTTCCAGATGTTTCATAACCCAGCTACGGAATGTCATCAGTTAGGACTGATGATGTTACCTAGTTGGGTCATGAAACATCTACAAGAAAACCACCAAGCTCAGAGAGCACCAAGGACCCCACAGTCCTTCTCCTCCTCTCTTCTAGCACTGATGATATTACCTAGTTGGGTCATGAAACATCTACCAAGCTCAGAGAGCACCTCCTCTTCATCCTCCTTCAACCCCACATCCCTCTAGCACTAATTATGTTATCTAGTTGGATCATGAATCATCTGCAAGGAAACAAGCAAGCTCAGAGAGCACCCAGGACCCCACAGTCCCCCTCCTCTTTCTCCTTAAACCCCACTTCCTTCTAGCACCAATGATGGCACCTCGTTGGGTGATGAATCGTCTGCAAGAAAACCACCAAGCTCAGAGAGCACCAAGGACCAAGACATAAACCAAGCACTGGCGGCCGGAGACTCGCATTCCCTTCCCTGCTCCTAGGCTCAGCTCAGATCAATGAGCTCTATCAATGTTCTGTCAATAAGTAGTGAACGCACAGGTCTTTCCAGATTTACTAAGTAATCACTTAAAAGCATTGACGGGGCTTAAAGAATCAAATGGACAATCCCTAGTAACTTCTTCTGAGCATCTTCAGGTGTGGTTGGGTCTTCTTCACATTTGCTTCCTCTTGACCTTTTATCCCCACCCCCCACTCCAGCATGGATATATTTGTTCAATAAATGTATATCCCACCTTGTCATCGGTCCTTCCTCCACCATAACACTCTTGGGAGGATAGTTGGGCTAGAGAGAGAGGCCTTTGAAATCTGGTCACAAGAAGCTTACGGAGAGAGCTCCCAAGCTGTGGACTGGTAACTTCATACGATAGCAATGTTCCAGAATCTCGGGGGCTGCCCCGAAGAAGAGGGAGTCGAGCTATTCTCCAAAGCACCTGAGAGCAGGACAAGAAACAATGGGTGGAAACTAATCAAGGAGAGAAGCAACCTAGAACTAAGGAGGAATTTTCCGACAGTGAGAACAAAGGAGAAAGGAGCTGCCCAGGGGCCATGCATGCGGCCAGAAAATGAACTTCTGGTTTTCAGCATGCCAGCAAGTCTTCCAGTTACTGCCATGCTCACAGAAGAGATCAGCTCCTCCGGTTTCCGGCAGTGCTGCATGCGCAAAAGCCAGCTGATCGTCGTGTGCACATGTGCGCCAGAAACCCGGAAGAAGTATGGTCGACGCCACAAGCGCCAGGCGACATGGCTCCGTGTGACACTTCGGGCCTGCGTGCCGTAGGTTCGCCATCCCGGGCATAGAGTTTTCTCCTTGAGCAGAGGGTTGGGCTAGAAGGCCTCCAAAATCCCTTCCAACACTGTTCTTCATTTTAAATTGTGTGTTCTGTTAACCTCCGAAGAGTCCAGGTGGCCGAAAGAAAGACAACCTGGGTCCCCGAGGTCACCGGCTGTTGATGTGAACGCTTCCTTAAATTCCACAGCCACAAAGGTTCTCTCAAACCCGGTCTTGGGCCAATAGCAGGGGGAACCTGGAGGCAATCTAGAGGATCTGACTCCCCTCTCAAAACATGGACGCTTCTTCATTGAGCGCCATTTGTTTGTTTGACTATTTGATGTCTGGTTTTGCTTTCACGCTCAAGAGAAAATAACTCCGTCCTTTTTTTCCCCTTCCCTTCCCTTCTTCATTATTATTATGTTTTTTTAATTCTTTTCTCCCTTCTCGGGTAATTTCTGTCATTAATTCCTCTATTTTCACTCCCTGGTCCCCTGCTGGCAGCTGCCATCTGTAGCAATATTTCTCCTGCCAGAAAGATTGGCAAGTAAGGTCCACTTGTGCCTGACTCAGTTCTCCCTCGCTGACAAGGATGGGGGAGCCTGAAGTGTCGAGCTTTCAGCTTCCCCTCCCTCACTACACACCTCCCCTTCCCTACTCCTCTCCTTCACACGTTCACACTCTCCTAGACAGCATGTTAACTTTGAGAAGGCTGCTTCCCAGTTGCAGCGAAGCTTTACGGACCCCAGGCTTCCCTCCGCAGTTCCTGAACTAACGGGGGATTAAGTGAAAATTGCCCATTTGGGTTGAGTGGCCCCAAGGTGATCCTCTCACGATCTGAGCATCAAAAGGGCTAATTGTGGGCCTCTAGTCCAAGGGATGCGGGGGCTCAGTAGCTAAGATGCTGAGCTTGTCGATCAGAAAGGTCGGCAGCGCAGCGGTTCGAATCCCTAGCGCCACGTAACGGAGTGAGCTCCCGTGACTTGTCCCAGCTTCTGCCAACCTAGAGGTTCGAAAGCACGTTAAAAAATGCAAGTAAAAAAATAGGAACCACCTTTGATGGGAAGGGAACAGCGTTCTGTGCGCTTTTAGCTTTGAGTCATCCTGGCCACATGACCACGGAGACATCTTCGGACAGCGCTGGCTCTTCGGCTTTGAAACGGAGATGAGCACCGCCCCCTAGAGTCAGGAATGACTAGCACATATGTGCGAGGGGCAGGGGTGAAATTCAGCAGGTTCTCACAGGTTTTGGAGAAGCAGTAGCAGAAATTTTGTCTAGTTTGAAGAACTGGCGAATACCATCTGTGGCTGGCCCCAGAGTAGGGAGGAAATGGAGATTTTGCAGTATCCTTCCCCTGCCACGCCCACCAAGCCATGCCCATGGTATTTTAAAAATGTGAATGTCACCACTGGTGAGGGGAACCTTTACCTTTAGTCCAAGGGTTTCCTAATCTTTTCAGAATGTGGAGTTGGTTGTCATTTTTTTTAAAGGATTTTCAGATCAAAAGGCAAAACTCTTGCAATAGTATGTGCAAATGGCCTTGAGAGGCAGGCAAAGGGGTGAAGAGGAACAGTCAGATAAGAGGGAGCCTAGCCCGCAGCTGTATAGTGGGTGGAGAAAGAAGATCAGAATATACCTTCCATATGTTAGGTAAAGATTTCCACTGTCCACTTGTGAGCCAGGATTGTCCGAAGAACTTTCCGCAGGTGTAACTATATGCCAAGGTGCATGGAATGCTGTTACCTTGCCACCAAAGTTGTACCTATTTATCTACTCGCATTTGCATGCTTTTTAAATTCTAGATGGGCAGGAGCTGGAGCAAGGAACGGGAGCTCACGCCATCACATAGCATTTGGATCTCAAAACCTGGACTGTCAGCTTTCCATCTTGTCTGGCCAGATTTCCTGTCTGGCCTACTTAATACGGCTAAGAGCTGTAGTGGCAGAAAATGGACTACATTTTCATCCTTAGTCTTTCAAAAAACAAAACTTCCATCAAGTTCCTAGTTTTGACTGTTCTCGCCGAGGCTCCCCAAGAGCATGAAACAACTCCTTGTCCCGACAAAAACCCCTTTTATTAATTTACTGTGAGTTCTGCTCATTCAGATCCAGCAAAGTCTTTCCAGGGAGGATTTACGGTCACAGACTTTATCTGACTTGGAGAGCTGCCAGGCCGAGATCTGCAGAACTTGGCAAGGAGTCTCGGAGAGTCATGAACCAATTAAGCGAACTAATTGTCTCCTGCAAACTCCATTCCCCTTTCACTCCTCTTTTATTTCCTCTGGGAGGGGCCATTCACCGTCCACCTGTGGCCTTACTCCCAAGTCGACCCCTGTTCCTCAGCTGTTCCCTTCTCCTGGCAGCTCTGTGCATGCGCACACTGGGAACAGGCTCCAGCTGTTCTTCTGCCTCACTGATGTCTGACTCCGAAGGCAGCTGATAACTGACATACGGCTGTGGCCCCCTCTCTGCCTCCAACACAGAGCCCTCATCACAGCCTTCCCCAGACTCCAGGATTGGCCTATGTTCCTCCCCAACCTCCTCACTGTCCGAATATGCTGCCAGCTCTGCTGGAATGCATTTTAGAAAAATGTTCCATCAATGTCCTGCTCATAGCAGGAATCCAGATTAAGGCATCCTTGCAGTAGAGACTTGAAGCTGAGAAACACAAGTCCCATGGGTCACTCCAATGCTCCTAGGAGGCTAATGACTACTGTAGATCATCTCTCAGGAAGATGACAACCGAGAGTTTTGAGATGGCCCTCATTTTTTGCTTCCCAAGGAACGTGCATTCTGAATAAATCTGAATTCTGACAAGAATATATCCTACTGTTACGAAACCAGCTGTTCCATAACACACCCCATGGGAAGAGTAGATACATCAGCAATTTTGGAGATTAGAAGGATCTGCTTAGCGGCTGCGAAAATTGCACCATGGGTGTACGCGTTTGAGAGCGTGTCAAAAAATAATCTGAATTCCAAAACAACAACAACCACCACAAAGGCGCATAAGACGCTCTAAGCATGCCAATACATCGAAATGCTCCTTTTGTAAAACTCCACTTTCGTGGTTCGTTAAAAGTGCCCGAATGTCTTAAAATACCCCTGTTTCCCTGAAAATAAGACCTCCCTGGATAATAAGCCCAATCAGTCTTTTGAGTGCATGCGCTAAAATAATCCCTTCCCCGAAAATAAGCCCTCCCCCCAAAATACTGCAACACAGCAGCGGCCGTGAAGTGACCACGCTCGCCGCCTCCTGCACCTCAAAAATAAGATCTCCCCGAAAATAAGGCCAAGCGCTTATTTTGGGGATCAAAAGAAAATAAGACCCTGTTTATTGAAGATTTTTTTTAAAAGGGAAAAAAAAGAACCATTAGTTTGTCACTGGGCAGATAATGTAATGATTGTAAAATCCTGTTGTTTTGACTGGTGTTTTTCTCAACCGGAGTATGTGACTCGGGGGTTTCTTGTTTGTTTTCTTCTGTTTTGTTTTTAAGGCTAGGAAGGAGATATTTCGAAAGTAATAGCAGTGACGTGCCTGAAGAAATATTTATGCAGTATTCACACAGAGACTTACTATAGGAATACCAAGAAAGATAGATGGATAGATACTCAGTTCCGCGGGTTACTAAACATCTCCTTACAAAAATGACTCGAGGCCGTCATAAAAATCAGAGGAGAAGCAGCATTTGAAAATATTTTTAAAATCATCTCTGCCGGTTCTTTGGAAATCTTGCAGGAATTGTGCATTTTATTGAGGTCAGCCCTCCCTCATCCATCTCATCTCTCCCCTGCTGAAGACATGTGGAGCGATGCAAATCACAGATGGTAATCTCCGTCACCTTCTCCACACTCTGCGGTTGATGTTTTAACCCAGTTACTCTTGCGGTTGTTAAGTGAATCACACAGTCATTAAATGAATCCAGCTCCCCCCCCCCATTGACTTATGACTGCTTTGCACGTTCGCATATGTGCAGTTCAGTAGAAATTGTTCTGCCCATGTGCAGAACTAAAAAACAAGATGGCGGCGGCAACCGGAGAACCGGTTTGGAGGCATGGCCAGCCTGGATCGCTGCCGGTTCTGCGACCCAGGCTGATATACCACTACCGGTTCAACCGAACCGGGCCGAACCGTTAAGAACCCACCACTGCCCAAGACGGTATAGCCATTGTAAATACATGTCAGTTGCCAAGTGCCCAAATTTTGATTTTGTGTTGTAAATGTGAAGACCAGTTGTGGAGTGGTGTGGTGGAACTCTCGCCTCACAATCAGGAGGCTGGGAGTTCGATCCTAGGTAGAGGCAGATATTACTCTCTCTCTCTGGGCACAATGAGAATATATCTGCTGAAAAAAAACTCCACATTGGCAACAAGAGAGCATCCGGCCAGTAAATAGTCAGCTCCAATCAGTTACCCAGACTCCACCCCACGAGGAATTATGGGGTCATTAAAAGAAGATGATGTGAAGACCAGTTGTAAGTCATCTTGGGTAACTTAAGCCCCTTGGGTAGAAAAAGGAGAACTGACCAAGCGTAATCCAGAAATTATTGTGTTACTTTTTTTTCAGTGCTGTGGTGACTTCAAGCAGTCACCAAATGAATGGTTGTAAGTACCATCTAAACAGGGCAAATTACAGGTGTGAATCTCATTAAAGCAGCATCTTCTGTTGCAGCTGCTTTAATGAATCACAAAATGGGTGGGGTTTTTTTTTTCACACTCCAGCTCCTTCTCAGTGACTTCTCTCTAATCAAATTCAAAATATGGTTAAGGCTTCTTGTTTAATCCACTTAATCTCTACCTTGACATAGCCAACAAAGCAAGGAGAGCCCGTGGCTTCGAGGTTAATACATCTACCTAATATGCGAGTAGCCCGGGTTTGAATCCCAGAAATGGGTAGCTGACGAGAGCTAATAGCTTGAAATAGATCTATACTAGTCTCCCTTTATTTCTTTGTCGGTAAAATATAAATTCAACACAACAATAGTGTGTTGCGGAAGTGACTGCCTGTGAAAGTTCCTGGATTGGTGCTGAAAGGCAAAAGTGAAAGCAGCATTGCTCCGTCCCATACTTGGGTAGACCAGCTTGCCCTGATAGATTGGTCTCACAGGAAAAAAAATACTTAATCTTTCCCCTGGTGTAGCCGACAAAGCTAGGAGAGCCAGTGGCTTAGAGGTTACTACATCCACCTAATACGCAAGTCGCCCAGGTTCGAATCCCAGAAAGGGTATGGCTGGCTGACAAGAGCTGAATACCTCTCACCTGGGGGGAAAAACACTTGAAGTTTTATTTCTTGGGAAAAAGAAAGAAAGAAAAATAGGCATTCATTCCTGTTTTTCCTGCCCCCCCGCCTTAAGCGCCGCCGATCCCCTCCTTTTCTTACTGGCATCTGAAGGGTGATCTGTGAATATTAGCACATGTTTTGTGCGTATGCGCAGCAGTTTCGTGATTGATATGTTTATCCTTAACCCAAACCAGTCATCTGCTCTTTCTTTTCAAACTTGAAAGAACCACAGATGGAGAACATTTTTCGGGGTCTAAAGCAGAACAGCGTAAATTCAACGTTGGGTGGGGGGGTGGGGGGGAACACTGGCAAATTTTTTTTTTTTCACTCGATGCTGGTTTATTCACATCATGAACCATCACAAAAAGTTTCTCAGTGTTAGGAGCCATTTCTAAGCCCGTCTCCCAATCTGGATCGACTTTACGATTGTAGAATATATTTTTATCCTGCTTATTGTTCTCTTCAGGGGGTTTGCAACCAGACTCTATAAGAAATGCATAAAGCCTCCCCCTCCCCTTTTGGGTTTCTTACTGTTGTTATTATAGCTGGTGGTGCAGCCAGCCAGATGTTTAGACTTCTTATAGCTGGTGGTGCAGTCAGCCAGATGTTTAGGCTGGATTTAGCGTGTTTATCCATCTGTTGCAGTGACGGCTAAACTTTTTTGGAGCAAGTGCCCAAAGCCAATCAGAGAGGGTGCTGCGTGGCACCTCTGGTTTGCCACCACGGATTTGTCGGGACCTGGGATAGCCAGAGGGGGTGGTTTGATGGTGTTAGTTGGTATCGTTGCAGGATGGAAGCTGTTTGATGTAAAGCTTGCCTTTCGTAATTGACCAATATTGATTTTTGTCAATGTTGATACTATTCAAGTGATACTCCAGATGTTTTGGGATTGTACTCAAAAGCGCTTGTCACTGTTGGCATCATCTTTGCCTTCTTTTGCCCTAGTTAGAATAGAATAGAATAACAGAGTTGGAAGGGACCTTAGAGGTCTTCTAGTCCAACCCCCTCCTTAGGCAGGAAGCGCTACACCACTTCAGACAAATGGTTGTCCAACATCTTCTTGAAAACTTCCGGTGTTGGAGCATTCACAACATCTGGAGGCAAACTGTTAATTGTTCTCACTGTCAGGAAATTCCTCCTTAGTTCTAAGTTGCTTCTCTCCTTGATTAGTTTCCACCCATTGCTTCTTGTTCTACCCTCTGGTGCTTTGGAGAATAGCTTGACTCCCTCTTCTTTGGGGCAGCCCCTGAGATATTGGAACAGTTGTTCCACATCCACAGATGCTATTATTATGACAGTAAAATAAAAACTCATTATTGAAGGCTGCTCATCCCGACTGTTTCACATTTTACTTAGGACTTTCAAAACTTCCTTAAAGAAACCTGTCTTTGGTCAGAGATTTTCTTTTTCCTAGCAAGCGATTGTGTTTTGTTTTATTTTACTATTTTATTTTATTTTTTTATTTCAATTTATTTTTTATTTTACTTTATATTATTTATATTATATTTATTTTTAAATTTAAATTTAATTTTATTATTATACTGTTATTATTTTATTTTATTTTTACTTTATTTTAATTTTATATTTTATTATTTTATTATTCTTATTTTATTCTTATTTTACTATTCTTATTTTATTTTGTATTTTATTTTATTATTTTAATATAAATAATATAGTAAACCCGACTAGTAATTAATGCCAAATCTGGCGAAACAACTGGCCGCTGTGATACAATTCTGTTGATTCAATAATAGTAATAATTTTATTTCGGTTTTTGCGGGTGGGAAGAAACATTGAGATCCCCCAGCATGAAGGGTTCTCAAATCCATCTCTCTTACACCCAGCTGTCCAAGAACCTGAAGGAGGCCTTTGGAAAAGAAATACACCAACGCTGATAATTCACAATTTTTGCCGTTGTTGTCACCAGAGATTTGAGCTTCCTGCTTGGTCCCGGTGTGTGTGGCGTGGGGGAGGGAGGGGAGTTGGAGAGGAAGGATCAAATTGGTACCATAACACAGCCAGACGCAACTCTCTTGAAAGATGGGTCCTTCCATTATTGACTTAAGGAAATCGCAGGAGATTTATTAATAACCTTTGGCTAACTTAAATAGCTCTAGTGATTTCCAGGTGTGACCCAAGCCCTGGCTGATTAGACACAACTACAACTTACTTACCCCCTCCGGACTAAAAGGAGGAACTCATGTGGTCGGTTTTCAAGAGTTCTGCTAGTTAAACTCCCCAAATTAAGGGGGGGCAGACCTTAAGAAAACATGGCCTACCAGACTTATTAGGAGTTCCTTTGTTGCAACAGGTTTAACCTTACCTTCTGGTTTCAAGAAGGAGCAGTTAAGTAGGAAGGACGAAATGTCAACAGGAAGTCAACAGAGGGGAATTAATAAGGCTCCGTGTATTTTTCCAAAGCGAGCAACCGAGAATATTTATATATATTTTTAATCCATCCCTGCTTGGGAGATTCAGATGACACGGCCACCTCTTCTAAATTGTGTTTACCCTTTTGATGCTTGTTCAATTGAATTGGAGGCCTCGCTAAGTGCCGCCTCTCTTTGTTGAGCTTTCCTAAGCAAATGTTAACTCCGCAGATGGTGTCGACGTCAAGGAAGAGCCGTTGGGTCAAAAGAGACATCTTTGCAAAAACTGGGGGGGGGGAGGGTTTTCCTCACTGGGTTTAACGTCACCCACTTCATACCGCTTCTATCAAGCGCTCGGGGAAGTCAGGAGATCCAGGCAGTTCAAATGGGTATAAAGGCTTCTCACCAGCTTATATCCGCTCTACAAGAATCTGAACTACTAACGGTCAAAGCAATTTGGCAGTAGATAAGGAATTCACGGTGGTGGGCTGGACTTTGCTTGTGGGCACAAATGGACTGATGATGTGTTTGACCCCACCCTTGGGCTGAGCTTATCATCTCATACATCACAGGTGGGGAACTATGCCCCCCCCCCCTTTATGAGTTGTGGACTTCAATGGAGAACCTGGCCATCAGACAAGAAATGTAGCTTTGGTTTCCACCAAGTCCTGCAAAACGGATCGAGCGATTGCGGAAATGCAAAGCTACTAACAAACATTATCTTCCAACAATAAAGCCCATTATCTATCTATCTATCTATCTATCTATCTATCTATCTATCTATCTATCTATCTATCTATCTATCTATCTATCTCTATCTATCTATCTATCTATCTATCTATCTATCTATCTATCTATCTATCTCTATCTATCTATCTATCTATCATCTATCTATCTATCTATCTATCTATCTATCTATCTATCTCTATCTATCTATCTATCTATCTATCATCTATCTATCTATCTATCTATCTATCTATATATATATAATCTATCTATCCCTCCCTCCCTCCCTCTCTCTCTCTCTCTCTTCCCCCCCCCCAAATCAAAAGCATGAGATCTCATTACTATGGCCGTTGTTTTAATCTAACCGCATTCTTCTTCTGCCTCATTAATATGGCAGCACCGAGCTTTTATAAATTTGTTGCCTTTTTAATGAATATATGGCTCTCCCCTGGTGTTCCAATTAGCCTTTAAATGAGATTTTTTTCCTCTCCCCCTTTTTTTAAATGAGCAGGAACCGGGTTCTTTTTTTTGGGGGGGGGGGTGTTGGTGAGTATTCCTATTTGCCGTCTGTGGCATCTCGCTTTTGACTAAGCATCAAAGAGACTTCACTTTCTCCCAGCTTCAGAGGCTATTTCTCACCCAAGGGAATTTGTGTGTGGGTTTTTTTTCTCTTCCTTTTGCATTGATCATGCGGAAGTTGTCCAAATTAAAAAATCAGGAGCTACACCCTGCCCAGTACACACGACTGGCCCAGAGGGGAGGGGGGGTTGATGTTACCACCAAGGTACCGCGAGCGTCCCAGTTTTACGGACTCTTGTTTGAGGCACGTACAGCTCGTCCCAATATGATTAATTACCCGGGTTTTTTATAATGGTGGCAAATCCTTAATGTATTCTACAGAACTGCATCGCTCCGGCTTCGTTCATCGCATGTTGTTTGTTCTGGGCTTGATCCATCCCCCTGGACTTTACTGAAATCTCTCTCTGCGCTGGGTTTCTTAACGATGCCACCTTAGTTGCTTACCTAGATTTATTCGGAACTAGATGACCTGTGACCCACTGGGTCTTCATTTCGGAGATATTTTCTTACCTAAACAGAGAAACAGAATGAACAAGGGCAGGCTTAAAAATAGCAGGAGTGTCTTCCGACTTCCTGCTGGCTTCCCCATGGAGCTTTTTTTTTTTTTGTGGAAATCTTGCAGGAAGCAAGATTTGGAAATTTCCCTTCCATTCTCTCTTCTCTTCTCTTCTCTTCTCTTCTCTTCTCTTCTCTTATCTTATCTTATCTTATCTTATCTTATCTTATCTTATCTTCTCATCCCTTCCCAGCAGGCAAGTAAGTGGCTGCTGCTCAGTGGTGGGATTCAACCAGTTCGGGCCAGTTTGGGAGAACCGGTTGTTAAATTGCTGGCTGGCCCTGCCCCTTCTTGCCCCATCCCTTCCAGGAGCCCCCCTCCCCCATGGCCCGTTCTTGCTCCCAGGAGGCTGCAGGGAGGCCTACTAGGCTCAAAACAAGGGCCAGGGGAAAGCACGCCACCCCAGCCCGTTTTTGCTCCCAGGTGGGTGCAAGAGGCCGAGTGATGTCTGTCACACCCATTGGCCATGCCCACCATCGCCACGCCCACCCAGCCAGTCATTAGGCCAGAGAACCGGTTGTTAAATTATTTGAATCCCACCACTGCTGCTGCTTGGTGGGGGAAGGGAGCGAGGGATTGCAAGACCGGCTGGGAAACTGTGACAGAACGTTGAAAATGAAGATTCCACAACTTTGGGATTGCAAGACTGGCAAATCACACATATGCGTGAGAGGAACCTTTACCTTTACTGCTAAAGCCAAGATGGCAAAGGGGTGAAACCTTCTCTCTCTTTTTTTAAAATTCATCTTAATTGTCTTCTTGCTCAGTAGTTGCAAGTCAATTAGCGCTCGACTTCAGTTGCGGCCTCTGCAAAGCAGACCCACTAAAAGTGAGCAAGGCTGTGAAATCAACCAGCCAAGGCAGGTCCAGATTGACTAAATACTTTTGAAGCCTGTAATTATTGACCGATGCATTAAGCCTCTGGAGATCCTCCTCCTTTAGAATTAGTTCTCTCGGTTCAGTTTATGCAACCGCAGCCAAAAAAGCAAACACGATCCTTGGCTGTATCAAGAGAGGCATAGAATCAAAACCGCGCAAAGCATTAGTACCGCTTGAGAAAGCCTTAGGAATGCTGAATCCAATTTTGGTCGCCACGTTACAAAAAAGATGTAAGGACATGGTGACTCAGTGGCTAAGACACTGAGCTTGTCAATCAGAAAGGTTGGCAGTTCGGCGGTTCGAATCCCTAGCGCCACATAACGGAGTGAGCTCCCGTGAGTTCTCCCAGGTTCTGCGAACCTTGCAGTTCGAAAGCACGTAAAAAATGCAAGTAGGAAAAATAGGAACCACCTTTGGTGGGAAGGGAACAGCGTTCTGTGAGCCTTTGGCGTTGAGTCATGCTGGCTACATGACCACGGAGACGTCTTTGGACAGCGCTGGCTCTTGGGGACGCTCATCAGCTGTTTCAGGCTGCAGGGATTGCTATAGCCTACTGCTGCCTCCGCAAGTCCCATTTTCCCCCTTTGCTGCAAGGAGGTAAATTGCTGGGAGGCAGAGGCCAAAGGGTGGGGGCCGGTGGGTGGGTGGGGCTACATTCAGTGTATGAGACACACCCAAATTTTCACCCTCTTTTAGGGGGGAAAAGGTGCGTCTTATACTCCAAAAAATAAGGTAGATGTCTCTGAGAAGCTTTCAAGCAGAGCATAAAAGTGAATCTTCTCCTAATCGGGTTTCCCAGCTTCCCGCCTCTGATAATGGAATTAATATTCAGCAAATATGATGAGACTGTGATAGTCTCCATGACCTTGTTCAATCTGGTTGTAAAGTCCTTCAGATGGTGGCCTTCACTGTAGCTTCTGGTAGCCCATATGTGGTGTGTGGGGGAAAATATCCTTCCTTGACAGTCTCTTGGTCCACTCTCTTTACACCTGCGTAGTTTTACAACCTCTATTAACACCCTTTCCTTGTGTTTCGAGAGCTAAGCGTCGACAGCTTCTCTCTTTTACTTCCTTGATGGCTTTTTGAGTTTTACATATTTGGCACATTTTGCAGCTGTCCAAGATCATAACTCACCTTCGGGTTGAGGAAGTAAGCGGAACTTAACCTATGAGTTAATGACCGAGCTGTTAAAATCAGGGAGGGATTATCTCTTCAAATTCAGCCTCCGCTTGTATTTGCTAAGAACCAAATAAAATTATGGTTAGACTCGTTAGACCAGCAAGAGAATCACACTTCCTTGAAAGACCGTAGAACAGGGGTGTCAAACTCAAGGCCATGGGGTGCTTAGATCTGGCCCATGGGAGCGCCCTGGGAACAGCGAAGGACTGGGAGCCCCACTGCCTCTGCTAGCAAAAATGGAGCTCGGGAGGGCTGCTTACGGCCTTCCCGAGCTCCATTTTTGCTGGCAGAAGATTGCAGGAGGCCATCTCAGCCCAAAACGGAACTCAGGAGCCCATTTTCTCTGGCACAGTACTCAGTGTCAGGCCTGGAAGCCATCTTTTACATTTGGGCTTTGTGGAAAAATGGGAGGTGGGATTAGATGGACCATGGGAGAGATATAGTCTAAATAACATTCCTTTCACAGACAGCCACGGTCACCTTGCCCTGCACCTGGAGGGGCGTGACTGGGAGGCATCTCCAGTTGGGACGGTGCCTGATTGGAACATGGGATGGACATGTGGGTGCTGGGCAGGGACCTGGACTTCCTTTTGGGTGGGGAAAACCTGGAAGCTTTCAGATTCGGGTTTTCTCAGATGCGCCAATAGGACATCTCTCATAAAATGGAACTTTGAGGAAACTCAAGCTTTGGAGTCTTCTTTCGTTGGGGGATGTTACCTGGAACCCTGACACTCGGGCCACCACAGGTGCCCCCGACACGAGTGACGTCAAGCTGCCCCCCCCCCAGCCACGTCCCCCCCCCAGCCCCACCAAGATCAAGCACAATCCTGATGCAGCCCTCAATGAAATCGAATTTGACACTCCTGCAGTAGAACATCTTCAGGGTGTCGTAGTGGTGTGTTCTATCAAGCAAACAGATCTCTCTCCTTGCACCGATTCTGTAGCCTCCTCCACATTGCCTAACAATGATAAATGGGGTTATAATATTGGCTGTTGAACCATAAGCCACAGATAAATGTGCTTCTGAGAACTTCCATTAAGTCCCTAAACGCATTATATATATTTGGTTTAGAAACCTAATATTTAATATTGGTATGTGGTCTAGCGGTTTGCTTTTATTCCTCTTGATAATCTATCCCCACTTCCTTTCCTTTTTTTAAGGCTCCTCAACTCATTAAATCTTATATATTGCAAGGGATTTCCCGTTCTAAGCAAAACGAAAGATGTGTAGTCAATCTTATTTTTTTTAGAGGGTCGTTTTCCTGCTTTTTTTGAGGGGAGTAACTAAGGGGTTTTTTTTTCCCCTTCTTGCACAAATTAAGGGTTTCCCCCTTTAACTGGGAAAAGACCCCAGCCAAACTTGGACCTAACAATTCTTTTAAATGATGGGTTTTTACGGTTGCTTTTAGTGAGAAGTGCTCAGCACCTTGAGGCCTACACAATTATTGTTTGAATGGAGCATAAGAAATGAGGCTGCAAATGGCATTCCGTCTACACCACAGCCAAAGTCTACAAAGTCTTCACACAGGTTCTCAACAACTTTCCATTTGATTGAGCCACAGACAGGATGCAAGAGAATCAACTGGGGTTGCAAAGATATTTATGGCTTCACTGATACCTTTTTCCCCCCCAGAAGTAGATAACATCGCAAACCCAGTTAGGTAGTTGTGTTCTTCTACAAAGAATGTGGTTGCGTTCTCCTCTGGATGAAAGGTGAGAGTCAACACCTTTTAACCAAGGGCTTCCATGGCTGGAAACTAATCAAGGAGAGAAGCAACTGGAACTTTTTTTAAAAAATAAATATTTTTATAGTATATTTTTTCTTTATAATACGTCACATGTATTATAAAGAATAAATATATAGAATGTACAATTATGAAAATAATATCTATAACTGTGACATACAACATTATGTATTTAAAAGAGATTATATTTATATTTATATTTTATATTTATTGAATTTATAGACCGCCCCCTCTCCCCGAAGGGAATATTGGTTACAATCAGGGCGTATAAAACTATATACTCAAAAAGGACCAGATACAGCCAATACGCTGCCGCTGCAAAACTCTTCTCTCTCCTCTTCTCCCTCTTGTTCCTTCTCTTTCCTTCTCTTCTGTTCTCCTCTTCTCTCTATTCTCCACTTCCCTCTCCTTCCCTCTCTCTTCCTCCTCTCCCCTCGTCCCTTTCCTTCTCTCCTTTTCCCTCTCTCCTTCCCTCTTCTTCCTTCTCTTTCCTTCTCCTCTTCCCTCCACTTTTCTCTCTCTCTGAAGGTTTTTAAGAGGAGATTGGACAACCAATCCTAGATTCTAGGATTTGCTGCTTGAGCAGAGGGTTGGACTAGAAGACCTCCAAGGCCCCTCCCAACTCTATTACATTCTGTTCTTTTTTGCTTTGGGTGGAGACATGCCTTAACTCTGGCCTGTGCTTGTAAGATCCAGCAAAGTCCGATTTCGCCTTACAATTTCCATTGCGGGGCTGGCATATCATTTCCTTCCGAGGGACACCGGTCGGCTTCCGGACCCTGCTTAGAAAAAGGCCTCGGGTCTCCCAGTTTCCCCCACTCTTCATCATCTCATTTTGAGGAGGACGGAGTCCTTGAGAGCACCGTGCTGTAAGAGGGTTCATGGTTGCCACCAGTCTCTTCTAAGCCAATTTCCATCAGGTTTATTACACCTTGCAAATTCATTACCGCTCAACTCACCTGTGTCAGAAGCACGTGAGGGAGTTATTGCCCTTCCTTTAAAGAGCTGGGTAGGCCGAGACGGCTCGGTAACTCTGTTTTAAGGCCTCGCGTCCTCTTATTTAATATAGTTTTATCTCCCGTCTCCCTGGGTAATCATCGCCTTAAAAAATATAATCCCCATTAAATCCAGCCTGTGCTTCACCACGGAACAAATCAATGCCATTCTCAGATGGTTTGAGATGGTTTAAGTGTGATGGAAATGTGGGCAATGAATTGCACCCAAGTGGAAAACCTTTCTCCCTCCTCCTCCCCCTCCTCCTCCTCCTCCTCCTCCTCCTCCTCCTCCTCTTCCCCCTCCTCGTCCTCTTCCTCCTTCTTCTTCTCCTTCTTCTTCTCCTCCTCCTTCTCCTCCTTCTCCTTCTTCTTCCTCTTCTTCTCCTCCTTCTCCTTCTTCCTCTCCTCTTCCTCCTTCTCCTTCTTCTTCTCCTCCTCCTCCTCCTACTTCCGCTTCTCCTTCTCCCCCTCATTTATCCTTTAGAGAAAAGGGGGAAAGAAAAAATATTACATCCTTAATTCAAAGAGAATGTTGATTTGTGAGTCACAACACAACTTCTTCTTCTTCCTCCTCCTCCTTCTCCTTCTTCTCCTCCTCCTCCTCCTTCTCCTTCTCCTTCTTCCTCTTCTTCTCCTCCTCCTCTTCCCCCTCCCCTCCTCTTCCTCCTTTTCCTTCTTCTTCCTCTTCTTCTTCTTCTCCTCCTCCTCCTCCTTCTTCTCCTCCTCCTCCTTCTTCTCCTCCTCCTCCTCCTACTTCCCCTTCTCCTTCTCCTCCTCATTTATCCTTTAGAGAAAAGGGGGAAAGAAAAAATATGACATCCTTAATTCAAAGAGAATGTTGCTTTGTGAGTCACAACACAACTTCTTCTTCTTCGTCGTCTTTCTCCTCCTCCTCCTTCTCCTCTTCCTCCTCTCCCTCCCCCTAGAGAGAAATGGCTGGCAAGATTGATTCTTTTTCTCATGTCACAGCAGCTTCGTTTCAATTTTGCCCCCCTTCAGAAGCAGAGCTGAATCTGAACGCTAAATCTTCCATGCCTGAACCGCAGAGTGCAGAGACCAATGCAAAGTTACATTTCACTTTAGGCTGACAGGTGGGAAGTCATAATCATGTTCTTCCTCTCTACTGTGATGTTGTGATGAATTTGTGATGAAGACTTAAAATGGAGCTAGGAAGGCCCTCTTGTCAAACAGTGGTGTGTGCCGGTAGCTTAGAACGAACTACACATCTGAAAGAAATGTTGTCCTTTCCACCTCTCATGGGAATTTCAAGATATCTAAATGAGAGTTGAAGTCCAAAATGTACCAAGAATGCCAAGTTATTTATTTTAGGCTGGTCCTCATGGACTTTATGACTTTTACCAAAGCATAAACTCCAGTTGTGCTTTGAGGTGGATTAAAAGCCCCTGATGTTGTGTGAGATGTGAAATAGGGCTCTCTTGGCTGTCCCTGGTGTTGTCTGAAGTCTTCTCCAACACCAAAGTTCAACTATGTCCAAACTCATCCAGGTCCCAAAGGTTCTTTTCCAAAAGGCAACTGGACTTTCTTTTTTTTCCCCTCTTGAAAACATTTTGCATCTCCCCATTTTTTGTGGGGATAAATACTTACATGATTATACTGAGATTTACAGTAACCGTATTTTTCAGAGTATAAGATACTCCGAAGTATACTCCTAGCTTTTGGGGAGGAAAACAAGGGGGGGGAATCTGCTTCTGCCTCCCAGCAATTTGCCTCCTTGCAACAAACAGCAAAAAGTACAGACAATATACACTGTTTGTAATGTTACATTTCAGACAATACTTGTAAAGATGCTGTTAAAATTGATGTACTTTCTGTAAGTATAGTTATTCTCTGCTATTTAAAAGGAGATACAATAGCACTGAGCCTCTTCAGATCAAGCATTCATTTTAAAAAACTTCTTCATTTTGTTAAGCCGCCTAGAACAGTAATAAAGCAGTCTTCAAAAAATAAGTCTAATAATTTGAACATTCTATAGGCATTTATAGTTATTGACTTACCTCCTTGCAGCAAACAACCTGATTAGCACAAGAAAAAAAATCTGCCTCTGCCTCCCAGCAATTTGCCTCCTGGAGAAAACAGCAAGTTTCACTTTCAATTTCAGCTGGGCCTCCCGATCATCAGCTGTTTCAGGCTGCAGGAATTTCCATAGCCTACTGCAGCCTCTGCAAGCCCCATTTTCCCCGTTTGCTGCAAGGAGGTAAATTGCTGGGAGGCAGAGGCCAAGGGTTGGGGGGACGGTGGGTGGGTGGGGCTACATTTGGTCTATAAGGCGCACCCACATTTTCACCCTCTTTTAGGGGGGGAAGGTGCATCTTATACGGTACATACCCAAAGGAGAGAAGGGGGAAGTGGTCCCCCAAAAGTTAAATAGCAAAGGTGGGATTATTGGGGAAAGATGGGGGGGAATTGGGGAGAGGTACTAAAACAACAGAATTAAAAAGGAGAAACAAGATTGGAAAGAATAAAATATAGGAATGTCAAGAAAAAGAAAAGGCTAAGCAAATGGGCGGAGAGAACAGAATATAAGAGAAATGATCTTCCTGAAAGACTAAGAGAAAGTGGTTGAAATGAGGAAAGAATGAAAGGGATTTATTAGTAGAATAGAATGAAATCTAGTAAATATAGCCAATGGTATACATTCAGTACGGTGTGAGGGAAATAGATTATAACTATTACTTGTGAATAACTAACTACATGAAATGTTTACTATATAAAATTAAATCTGAGGATGTATGTTATGAACAGTAAAACCAGAATAATAGATGGAAACAATATATTAAACTTCATTAATTTGGAGAGGCAAATAATGACATTGTCCATATATGAAGAAGAAATTAAAATTAAGCAGGAGGAAGTTAAAATATGTAACAAAAATAAAAAAAACTTGGTTTGAAAACATTTTGCATCTCATCCAAGAAGCTTCTTCAGTTCTCCTGAAGAAAATTCTAAAGACCTGAAGAATCTTCTTGGATGAGAAGCAAAACATCTTCAAGGAAAAACAAAGTCCAGTTGCCTTTTGGAAAAGCACCTTTGGGACAATCATGTCCTGAATGGTTGATAATCTTCATAGATAGATATCCTTTTTTTCACTTCCGTTAAGTATTCTAGGAAGAAGCACTGTGGCTTGCAATTCTGACCCTTGTCAATCCTTGTACGTTCAGACCCATCATGTCCTTAACAGGTTAACAGAGTTGGAAGGGACCTTGTAGGTCATCTAGTCCAACCCCCCGCCCAAGCAGGAGACCCTATACCATTTCTGACAGATGGCAGTCCAGTCTCTTCTTGAAAGCCTCCAGGGATGAAGCTCCCACAACTTCTGAAGGCAACTTCTCTTCCATGGGTTGATTGTTCTCACTGTCAGTAAATTTCTCCTTATTTCTAGATTTAATCCCTCCTTGTTCAGTTTCCATCCATTATTCCTCGTCTGGCCTTCAGGTGCTTTGGAAAGCAACTTGATCCCCTCCTCTCTGTGGCAGCCCCTCAAATATTGGAAGACTGCTGTCATGTTTCCCTTGGTCCTTCTCTTCACTAGACTAGCCAGGCCCAGTTCCTGCAACTGTTCTTCATGTTTTAGTCTCCAGATCTTTGATCCTCTTAGTTAGATTCAGATTGACAGAGTTGGAAGGGGCCTTGTAGGTCATCTAGTCCAACCCCCTGCCCAAGCAGACCCTACACCATCTCTGACCAATGGCAGTCCAGTCTCTTCTTGAAAGCCTCCAGTGATGAAGGTGGCACAACCTCCGAAGGCAACTTCTGTCCCATCGGTTGATGGCTCTCACTGTCAGAAAATTTCTCCTTATTTCTAGGTTGAATCTCTCTTTGGTCTGTTTCCATCCATTATTCCTTGTCTGGCATTTGGGTGCTTTGGAGAATAGCTTGACCCCCTCCTCTCTGTGGCAGCCCCTCAAATATCGGAAGTCTTCTATCATGTCTCCCCTGGTCCTTCTCGTCACTAGACTAGTCATGCCCAGTTCCTGCAACCGTTCATCGTAGGTTTTAGCCTCCAGTCCCTTAATCCTCTTTGTTGCTTTTCTCTCGCCTTTCCCTGTTTGGGTCCTGCCTTCTTCTCCTCTGCCAGCTACAAGCTCTTCCAACCAAGCTCAGGGGCAATCCTTTGTAAGTGGAGATGGCTGTTTCCTTCTTAACCAGAGCTCAGATATTGCCAAACGGTTCTCTCTCTTCCCTCCCCCCCACCCCCACCCCTTTTCTACAAGAGCAGCAAGCAGTCAGCATCTAATCAGGTTTTACTCCTTTGTTGTAGCTATTGATCCTCGGCCCCTTAAGATGCAAACAGCCGGGGTTGACAGGATTCAGGGCGTTTTATCATCAATGGAAAGTAATTATGCTTGGCTGCACCAATATTGGATTGTTAAGCCCCAGGATAATGCGCAAGGTAAAGACATTTAGAAGGCAGTCCACTTGGGGGATTTCTGTAAATGTGATGGATAGAGTGAGAGAAGGATAGCTGAATTACAGCCCTTGGGGACTGACAGGCGCTAGGAACAGGGGGGGAAGGAAGGAAAGGAGGAGGAGGGGGGAAGGAAGGAGTGGTTGGTCATCTTGATGGAGCAAAAGGGGGAGAGAGAGAAGGAGGGAGGGATGGAGACGGCAGGCCCCGCGTGGACGGTTAGACCCACATGGTACACCAAGCCTTAATTGTCCATTACCACCTAATCTCTGACAACTGTGCTCCGAGGCAGGGCAGGGCAGCAGCAGTAGGACACAAGTCTCTTGGGGATCCCAGCAACCTTCTGACCTGGTTGTGCAGCTTGCTGCACATAAGAGGTTTTCCCAAGTCATGTTGCTTTGGTTGGAGATAGAGAGAAAAGGTTCACCCTTTAGAGGACACTGGGGATCGGCGGAGGGGCAGGAAGCGAAGGGGCCGAAGGGCAGCCGATGAACGAAATGCACGCGTGGGACAGATCGGGGAGGGGGTGGGGGTTGCAGGTTTCAGAGAGTGTAGGGGTAAGAAGTGGGCCTTTGAGTAGGAAGCACGGATACATGTGTTGTGTGCATGATCTCGGGTATCCAGGTATATAGCGATATGAAAGATAGATGGATGGATGGATGGATGATAGGTACATAGCTAGAGAGATAGAGAGAGGGGGAGAGAGAGAGATGCATAGATAGATAGATGATAAGTACATAGGGAGAGATAGAGAGAGCTGGATGAATGGATGATAGGTAGGTAGAGAGATAGAGATAGATAGATGGATGGATGGATGGATGGATGGATGGATGGATGGATGGATGATAGGTAGGTAGGTAGGTAGGTAGAGATAGAGAGATATAGATGGATGATAGGTAGATAGATAGATAGATAGATAGATAGATAGATAGATAGATGATACATAGGTAGGTAGGTAGGTAGGTAGGTAGGTAGGTAGGTAGGTAGGTAGATAGATAGATAGATAGATAGATAGATAGATAGATGATACATAGGTAGGTAGGTAGGTAGGTAGATAGATAGATAGATAGATGATAGATAGATAGATGATAGATAGATAGATAGATAGATAGATAGATAGATAGATAGATAGATAGATAGATAGATAGATATAGATAGATGATACATAGGTAGGTAGGTAGGTAGGTAGGTAGGTAGGTAGGTAGGTAGGTAGGTAGGTAGATAGATAGATAGATAGATAGATAGATAGATAGATAGATAGATAGATAGATGATACATAGGTAGGTAGGTAGGTAGGTAGGTAGGTAGGTAGGTAGATAGATAGATGATAGATAGATAGATGATAGATAGATAGATAGATAGATAGATAGATAGATATAGATAGATGATACATAGGTAGGTAGGTAGGTAGGTAGGTAGGTAGGTAGGTAGGTAGATAGATAGATAGATAGATAGATAGATAGATAGATAGATAGATAGATAGATGATACATAGGTAGGTAGGTAGGTAGGTAGGTAGGTAGGTAGGTAGATAGATAGATAGATAGATAGATAGATAGATAGATAGATAGATGATACATAGGTAGGTAGGTAGGTAGGTAGGTAGGTAGATAGATAGATAGATAGATAGATAGATAGATAGATAGATGATAGATAGATAGATGATAGATAGATAGATAGATAGATAGATAGATAGATAGATAGATAGATAGATAGATAGATAGATATAGATAGATGATACATAGGTAGGTAGGTAGGTAGGTAGGTAGGTAGGTAGGTAGATAGATAGATAGATAGATAGATAGATAGATAGATAGATAGATAGATAGATGATAGATAGATATAGATAGGATAGAAATGATAGATGGATGATAGTGTGTGTACATACATACGTACATATACAATCATCTATATCTATCTACATATCACATGATCAACAAGCCCTGCCTACCCAGCTGGCCATTAGGGCAGAGAACCAGTTGTTAAATTATTTGACTCCCACCACTGCCTACATCTCTCTGCATCATTTATCTAACCTCCCATTTTTTATACTGTATCAGCCTCTGGGACCATCTTAACCCCCCCCCCCCGCCCCACCCGAATGCCTCCTGAGTCAACGCATCATGTATGTGCACGTATATTAAATGCAAAAAAAAAAAGGAAGGAACGAGGGGGAGGAGAGAGAGAGTATGTAATTGTATTTGCCATATCCAAGACCAAAGTAGTTATTTCTTTTTATTGGGAAAATTGTTAGATTTGATGGCAGTATGTAATTAGTAGCTTGCCAGCCCTAATTACAAGGCTGAGCTCCAGCAGAACTGATGTAGCACCCCGGTGCATCACGAAGCCAAGACTCTGGAAGGCCGCCAGGTTTGCAAGATCTTCGTGTATTTGTCACAGTGAAAGATTGTTGCTGTGATAGCTTGTGGGATGAACGAGAATGAGAAGCAAGGAGCTGGGTGTGTACTGCAAACTTTCCTTGTTCCGCGAACCACAGTTGCAAAACCACAAATTACAGCTTCGCAAACTTTTTCGATTTTAAAGGCCCCGACTCCCTGTATAAACAGAAGTTTCTTTGTGTGTGTTAGCAAAACACACACAAAGGAGGGTGTGCGTGTGTGTGTGTGTGCATTTGTTCCAATGCCAAAGCAGCAGCTTGGGTTAAAGAGGAGAGGCGGGGAGGGGGGGTGGATGGGAAGTCATCCGGCTGTTTTTATACTTTTTTTTTTTTTGTTTCAAGTATAAAATGCATTCGCTCTCTGGTATCTAGCGAAAAACATATTTTGTTTTGATAGAGTTGACGCCTGACATCTGGGGAGAAAAAAAAAGCCCCCTACTAAAACTACTTTAGTAGTTGTTAGCAACTCCCTAAAAAAAATGTTTTGCAATTGACTAAGGGATGCGATGTTACAGTATGATAAAATAACGTAGAAAACAATCAGAAACAAGAGATGACTATCTGAAGGGAAGAAGATTGCTTGTTCACAGCACTGATGTTTCACAAAGATTGTCGCCCCGTGATGTGGTTTGCTCAGATTTTCTCCAAATGGCAGGATAGCCTTCTCAGGGCCTTCTTCAATTATTTTTCAATTACTTCTCAATTGGAATTACTTCTCAGATCCCTTCAAGTTCCCAGTCCTTCCATTGTGGGTTTTGCGCACCCCATTCTTTCTGCCCTCCCTGCTTTTTACCCATAATATGATTAGTTTAATATGGTATGTGACCTTAGGAGTTGTAGACCATAGTTGGACTTGGGAGTAGATCATAGTTAGAGTTTGGGGTGTTATTTGTCTTAAAGACGTAGACCATGGTTGAGCTTGTTGGTGGTGTTTGTCTTAGAGATGTAGACCATAGTTGGCCTTGGAGTTTGACTTAGAGATGTAGATCACAGTTGGAGTTTTGGATGTTATTTGAGACGTAGACCATGGTTGAGCTTGTTGATGGTGTTTGTCTTAGAGATGTAGACCATAGTTGGCCTTGGACTTTGACTTAGAGATGTAGATCACAGTTGGAGTTTTGGATGTTATTTGAGACGTAGACCATGGTTGAGCTTGTTGATGGTGCTTGTCTTAGAGATGTAGACCATAGTTGGCCTTGGACTTTGACTTAGAGATGTAGATCACAGTTGGAGTTTTGGATGTTATTTGTCTTAAAGACGTAGACCATGGTTGAGCTTGTTGATGGTG
Organism: Natrix helvetica; assembly: GCF_964273705.1. NCBI lineage: Eukaryota > Metazoa > Chordata > Lepidosauria > Squamata > Natricidae > Natrix > Natrix helvetica. The sequence goes on from NC_138564.1 coordinate 7,058,648, forward strand.
TTTGTCTTAGAGATGTAGACCATAGTTGGCCTTGGACTTTGACTTAGAGATGTAGATCACAGTTGGAGTTTTGGATGTTATTTGAGACGTAGACCATGGTTGAGCTTGTTGATGGTGTTTGTCTTAGAGATGTAGACCATAGTTGGCCTTGGAGTTTGACTTAGAGATGTAGATCACAGTTGGAGTTTTGGATGTTATTTGAGATGTAGACCATGGTTGAGCTTGTTGATGGTGTTTGTCTTAGAGATGTAGACCATAGTTGGCCTTGGAGTTTGACTTAGAGATGTAGATCACAGTTGGAGTTTTGGGTGTTATTTGAGACGTAGACCATGGTTGAGCTTGTTGATGGTGTTTGTCTTAGAGATGTAGACCATAGTTGGCCTTGGAGTTTGACTTAGAGATGTAGATCACAGTTGGAGTTTTGGATGTTATTTGAGACGTAGACCATGGTTGAGCTTGTTGATGGTGTTTGTCTTAGAGATGTAGACCATAGTTGGCCTTTGACTTAGAGATGTAGATCACAGTTGGAGTTTTGGATGTTATTTGAGACGTAGACCATGGTTGAGCTTGTTGATGGTGTTCGTCTTAGAGATGTAGACCATAGTTGGCCTTGGAGTTTGACTTAGAGATGTAGATCACAGTTGGAGTTTTGGGTGTTATTTGAGACGTAGACCATGGTTGAGCTTGTTGATGGTGTTCGTCTTAGAGATGTAGACCATAGTTGGCCTTGGAGTTTGACTTAGAGATGTAGATCACAGTTGGAGTTTTGGATGTTATTTGAGACGTAGACCATGGTTGAGCTTGTTGATGGTGTTCGTCTTAGAGATGTAGACCATAGTTGGCCTTGGAGTTTGACTTAGAGATGTAGATCACAGTTGGAGTTTTGGATGTTATTTGAGACGTAGACCATGGTTGAGCTTGTTGATGGTGTTCGTCTTAGAGATGTAGACCATAGTTGGCCTTGGAGTTTGACTTAGAGATGTAGATCACAGTTGGAGTTTTGGGTGTTATTTGAGACGTAGACCATGGTTGAGCTTGTTGATGGTGTTCGTCTTAGAGATGTAGACCATAGTTGGCCTTGGAGTTTGACTTAGAGATGTAGATCACAGTTGGAGTTTTGGATGTTATTTGAGATGTAGACCATGGTTGAGCTTGTTGATGGTGTTTGTCTTAGAGATGTAGACCATAGTTGGCCTTGGAGTTTGACTTAGAGATGTAGATCACAGTTGGAGTTTTGGGTGTTATTTGAGACGTAGACCATGGTTGAGCTTGTTGATGGTGTTTGTCTTAGAGATGTAGACCATAGTTGGCCTTGGACTTTGACTTAGAGATGTAGATCACAGTTGGAGTTTTGGATGTTATTTGAGACGTAGACCATGGTTGAGCTTGTTGATGGTGTTTGTCTTAGAGATGTAGACCATAGTTGGCCTTTGACTTAGAGATGTAGATCACAGTTGGAGTTTTGGATGTTATTTGAGACGTAGACCATGGTTGAGCTTGTTGATGGTGTTCGTCTTAGAGATGTAGACCATAGTTGGCCTTGGAGTTTGACTTAGAGATGTAGATCACAGTTGGAGTTTTGGGTGTTATTTGAGACGTAGACCATGGTTGAGCTTGTTGATGGTGTTTGTCTTAGAGATGTAGACCATAGTTGGCCTTGGAGTTTGACTTAGAGATGTAGATCACAGTTGGAGTTTTGGATGTTATTTGAGACGTAGACCATGGTTGAGCTTGTTGATGGTGTTTGTCTTAGAGATGTAGACCATAGTTGGACTTTTTGATGTTCTTAGAGACTAACAATTGTAAATGTAAACCATAGTTGGGCTTAGCTAAATGTCTATGGAGTTTCTCAGTCCTCCAGGTCATGGCTGTCCCAAAGGTGCTTTTTCGAGAGACAACTGGACTTTCTGGTTTTTTCTTTCTGGTTTTTCTCCGTGAAAGCCCTTCACAGAGGCCAAAAACAGGATGCGTGGAGGCTGAAAATGGGGCTCATGGAGACCAAAAACAGGGTGTGCAGAAGGCCGCAAACAGAGTGCGTGGAGGCCAAAAGCAGGGCATGTGGGGGGCCGAAAACAGGACATGCGAAGGCCAAACTCAGAGGGCATGGAGGCCAAAAATGGGACTCGCAAAGGCCGAAAATAGCTGACAGATGGGGCGATTGGGTGGGGCTTCGGCAATATTGGCTCCATAAGACACACAGACATTTCCATTCATTTTTGGGAGACAAAAAGGTGCGTCTTGTGGAGCAAGACCTACGGTATGTAGGGATTCTAGGCTAATATCCTTTTTAACTCTGACCGCACTCCTTCTCCTACACCCATATGTCCATTTTTGTGGATCGGTACCCAGAAATCTTTGTCTCGGTCCACAGGGGCTCCCCATTAGACATCCCGAGGTCAGGGTTGCCTTTGAAGACGTCTCATCTTTACATCGTCCTTTTCGATGGACGGATAATCAGTCCGTATTGGGCCAAATTCATTCTCCCGACATTCTCCGCCTTTTGATCCTCCTTTTTCTTCTGGGGTTTGATCGTTGCAGCCCAGGGGACGTCGTCAAGAGAGCGCATGGAAATACGTTTTGATTTTAAATTTTTGCTGCGTGGAAATCGCGCCATGCTTCGGTGCCCCCGTAAAATTGCTCCGAAGGAGGCATCGGATGACCCAGCTCCGTCCGGAGATAAGAACCCGTCGTTGTGGTTGTGTAGTAAACTCCTACGGCGCCAGGGCAGGCTGTCGTGAATCTCAATGATTTTTCTAGAGAAAATGGAAGCCCGGAGCCACGGGGCTCTGCGGAATGAAACACGTCGTTAAAAATCTCTTTATGACAGAGAGAGGAAATTGACTGCTTAACATGAGCCCCCGCGCGCTCTGCGCGGGTTGCAGCCAGCGATGTCTTTACTTTTAGATTGCCTTCTATTACCTTGCAGATCATTAACGTACCCAGTGTGATTTGGAAATACATCATTTTGGCAGTGGCAACAAGCTGGGGATGAGTTTTCTCTTAATATCTCGCCGTTAGTAATACATATTTCCTCATGCAGGGTGCTAAACGTGAAATGCAGCTTTTATTACGATGGGTCTCCAAAAAAGAAAACCCACCACAAGGGTTGATGTTTCACGCCCTAGATATCAGAAGAAGTTGCAGCCTCCTTCAACCCATAAACGTTCCTGGGGTGGAATCAGAAACCGTGTGTGTGTGTCTGTGTGTGTATCTGTGTGTGTGTCTGTGTGTCTGTGTGAATGAGTGCACTGCTTCCCTATGTCCTCCATGTATGGAAGGAATCAGGTATGGGTGAATGCAGGAGGGTGGAAGGCTTCTTCGGTGTCACAATTGGTGCAAAAGAATAACTATTGCAAAAAAAAATGGTGGGGAAGAGTCAATGGAATTCGCTTCCATTCAGAATAGAGCTGGAAGGGACTTTGGAGATCTTCTAGTCCACCCCCCCCTTCTCAAGCAGGAGGCCCTCCCCAATCCGGAATAAGAAAATAACAGAGTTGGAAGGGACCTTGGAGGTCTTCTAGTCCAACCCCCCTGCTCGAGCAGGCGGCCCTCCCCAATCCAGAATAAGAAAATAACAGAGTTGGAAGGGACCTTGGAGGTCTTCTAGTCCAACCCCCTGCCTAGGCAGGAAACCCTACACCACTTCAGACAAAGGGTTATCCAACCTCTTCTTTAAAACTTCCAGTGTTGGAGCATTCACAACTTCTGGAGGCAAGTTGTTCCGCTGATTCATTTCCCTAGTCCAAGGGCTGTTTCTAGGTGTGGAAAGGAGCAGGGAGAACATGGGACAGAAGAGGGGAGGAGGAAAGGGTGAGGTGGAGAATGGGACCCCCCCACAGCACAAGCAAGCATTAAAGCAACGAAAAGCTCATGGACTCCCATTGCCAAAGAACAGAATACCTCACGGATGTGTTATAAATACTTAGCGAAATTCAATAAACAGTGACAGAAGCAAACTTAATTCATCATCTGCGCTTCCAAAACGTCGCACCATACAGATAGCGCATATGTTCACTTCCCACTCTGGTTGGTGCCTTTGGCCATATGTTCACTTCTCTCCTGGCTTCTTGGCTTTAACCAACTGTGCATAGGGCTCTGTGTGTGTGTGTGTGTAGGGGGGGATAGGGAACAAGGGGGGAGTTATATCATAGCTGCCACTTCTCGATATGAGTTAATTCCTTTATTTGTCTGTTGTTGTTTTTCCTTATCCTGTGAGATAAGCCGCTGGAACCTGGAAATAAATTGCTGTTGTGTATAATTAGCTGGATGGATGGATAGATGGATAGATGGATGGATGGATATGAGAGAGAGAGAGAGAGATGAAAAACAGTATGATGGATGGAGAGATAGTAGACAGACAGGTGAAAAAAGAGGGGGATGGATGGATATGAGAGAGAGAGATGGATATGAAAAAAGAGTATGATGGATGGAGAGATGGTAGATAGACAGACAGGTGAAAAAAGAGGGGAATGGATGGATATGAGAGAGAGAGAGAGAGAGATGGATATGAAAAAAGAGTATGATGGATGGAGAGATGGTAGATAGACAGACAGGTGAAAAAAGAGGGTGATGGATGCATGAAGAGAGAGAGAGATGAAAATAGAGGGTGATGGATGGATGGATATGAGAGAGAGAGAGAGAGAGAGAGAGAGAGAAGAAAAAAGAGGATAATGGATGGAGAGATGGTAGGTAGGCAGGTAAGCAGACAGACAGAATGACAGGTGAAAAAGAGGATATGGATGAATGGAGAGATGGTAGGTAGGTAGGTAGGTAGGTAGGTAGGTAGGTAGGTAGGTAGAAAGACAGACAGACAGACAGACAGTGAGACAGACAGACAGACAGATAGATAGATAGATGAAAAAGGTGGATGGATGGATGGATGGATGGATGGATGGATGGATGGATGGATGGATGGAGATAAATAGATAAAATTGATTCAGGCAGACAGATAGAGGATAGATAGGATAGATGGGGAGGAAGAAAGGATAATAGACAGAAATAGGTGATAGACAGACAGACAGATTTTCTTTGCGTTTCCTCAAAGCCAATATATAATCTTCCCTCTCCCTATACCCGTATATATTTAATAAGTTGCAGACGAAGGTGGCATGTTGGTTATTACAAGCTTCTGCCTGAAGCCAGCTGTAAGGAACAGGGTTTGGCCCAGGGGCGAAGAAGGGAAGCCAGCTCTTCATAGCCTTCCCTTCACACATACCTTCCCTCCCTCCCTGCCAAGATTCATCCTTTAAAAAAAATTCCACCCAATAAAAGCGACTTCCTGCAAAACCTCCGTAGAGGGCCAGGCTGATCTCTTTTGATGTTTGTATTTACAGTTGGTCTCTCTCTCTCTCTCTCTCTCTCTCTCTCTCTCTCTCTCTCTCTCTCTCTCTCTCTCTCTCTCTCTCTCTCTCTCTCTCTCTCTTATTTGGATGTCATCTGAGTGAATTACTTCCTCTCCATCATCCCCTCTTCTTCCTGCAAAACTCATTTCTGCAGTTAGAGGCCCAGGCCCTCCTTCCTTCCTTCCTTCCTTCCTTCCTTCCTTCCTTCCTTCCTTCCTTCCTTCCTTCCTTCCTATCACTGGAAGTTTTTAAGAAGAGACTGCATAGCTATTTGTCTGAAATGGTATAGGGCAGTTGTTCTCAACCTGTGGCTCGGGACCCCTTTGGGGGTCCAACGTCCCATTCACAGGGGTTGCCTAAGACCATTGGAAAACACATATTTCCCAAAAATATATATATGGAAAACATAAAATAATCTTATGGTTGGGGGTCACCACAACATGAGGAACTGTATTAAAGCTCGCAGCATTAGGAAGGTTGAGACGACTCGTATAGGGTCTCCTGCTTGAGCAGGGGTTGGACTAGAAGACCTCCAAGGTCCCTTCCAACTCTGTTATTCTGCTTTCCTTCCTTCCTTCCTTCCTTCCTTCCTTCCTTCCTTCCTTCCTTCCTTCCTTCCTTCCTTCCTTCTTTATCACTGGAAGTTTTTAAGAAGAGACTAGACAACCACCTGTCTGGAATGTTATAAGGTCACTTGCTTGAGCAGGGGTTGGACTAGAAGACCTCCAAGGTCCCTTCCAACTCTGTTCTTCTGCTACCCTTCTGCTATTCTGCTACTTCCCCATGTGCTAGAGGCCTTTGCCAAGAGAGGCTGACTCTTCTTGCGCCTGGGGGAGGGGTCGCCTCCCCTCTTTTCCCCTCCCCTCTTCGCGCCCCACGCCGGCACGCGCGAGCCACCCACCCACCGCCTTTCCCCTTCCCCTCCCGCAGGTGCCAGGTTGCAAAGCGCTTGCCTCCTCCTCTTCCCATCCAGGGGGACAAAGCTGCAGAGCGGGGGGTGAGGATGAGGAGTGGGGGGAAGGGAGAGGGGGAAGAGCTGGCTCCTGCCCCCTACCTCCCCACCACCACCGCGCCTGTCCTCTTCCCCCACCGCTCACCCCCAGCCCCAAAAGCCGAACCGATCGGCTTTTCTTGGCTGGATTAGTCGCGCCTAGTCTCAAAGCCCCCCCCCCTCTTTTTTCTCTCTCTCTGTCTCCCTCCACCTCTCTCTCTCTCCCCCCTCCCCGCTTTCTCCCTCTCGCTCGCTCGGCTTACATACATTTCACTCATTCGCCGCCGCCGGGAAACGGAGCACAAGCTTTGCTTTAAGAAGGCATTAGCAGGAGCGGAGAGGGGGGGAGCGCGGAAGGAAGGAAAATAGAGGGGTGGGTGGGCAACGGAGCCCGGATCGCGCCTGGGCGTGTTGCCTCTGCCTTTGGGGGGTGGGCAAGAAGAAAAGAAGGGGGGGCAAAGAAAAAGCCAGCCAAGCGCTCAAACGGCCACTTCACCCCGCGGGCTCGGGGTTTCCAACGGCTCCCTCCTTCTTCCCTTCTTTTCTTTTCTTTTTTTTATCCTTCCTTTCTTTTCCCCCTTTCCTTTCTTTCTTCCTTTCTTTTTCCCCCTTCCCTCCTTCCTTCCTTTTTTTTTCTCCCATGGTTGGGAATGATGGCTTCCAAGGAGACTTGAACAAAAGGCCAGCGCGGCGGGAAGGCAGGCCGAGCCCAGGGCCGGCGCTGGAGGAGCGGCGGGGCCAAAGCCAGCGCGCCCCGGGCACGGAGGGTGCCGCCGCTGCCGCCGCCGCTGGGGGAGGGCAAAGCCGCGCTGGCTGCCGCCTCCTCTTCCTCCTCCTCCTCCTCTTCCTCCTCCTAGTCCTCGCCTGCTCGTTCTCCACCGCGGACGCCCCCAGCCTCTTCTCCAGCCAGGCGGCCCCGGCGATGCGCGGCCCGCAGAAAGCGCGGTGCCCGGGGGTGCCAGCTCAGGAGCGCTAGCTAGCCGGGGGTTGGGGACCCCGAAGAGAGGAAGAAGAAGAAGAGGAAGGGGACCACCGCCCCCCCCATTCCGGGGGAAGGAAACTTTATTGTGCTTCGTCTTGGGGAAGGGTCTCCTCGCCCGGCGCTTGGAAGGAAGCATCGGCCGGCCGTGCCAAGAGGCACAAAAAACAGGCGCCCCTGCCTTTCGGATCCTCCTCCGGCTTGGGAAGGGCGGCGGAGCGTGGGGGGGGGGAGCCGGAGCAGCTGAGCCACCGGGACTGGCGAGGCTTCCCCTCCGCCGTCGGATGCGTCTCTGCGCCTCGCTCTCCCCTTGGCAGCTCCGGGGCCGTGGCGCTTTGCCTGCCTCCTTTCCCCGCTTTGTGGATTATCGCTTCTCTGGTGCTGGTGGTGGTGCTGAGTCGGCCGCTGCCCGAGGGACCCGCCGCCCGCTTGGACGCCTGCAAGAAGGGCCGGCTGCACCGACAGCCTCCGGGTGAGTAAGGGCGTGGAAGGGACGGCGAGTTCAGACGTGCCCGAGCCGACGCGCGTTTGGGGTCTGTCTCCCGCAGGGCAATGGAGCCAAGAGGTGCGAGGGACGGAGGAGAATTAGAATTGGAATTAGAAGTAGAATAGGGTTAGAAATTGAATTGAATTCTTTATTGGCCAAGTGTGATTGGACACACAAGGAATTGGCCTTTGGTGCAGAAGCTCTCAGTGTACATAAAAAGACAAGATACGTTCCTCAAGAATCATAAGGTGCAACACTGAATGATACTCATAGGGTACAAACAAGCAATCAGGAAACAATATCAATACAAATCGGAAAGATACAAGCCACAAAGTTAGAGTCCTTCAGTCTTAAGTGGGAGGAGATGGGTGATAGGAACCATGAGAAGACTAATAGTAATGCGGCCTTAGTGAATAGTTTGAGAGTGTTGAGGGGGTTATTTGTTGAGCAGAGTGATGGCCTTTGGGGGGGGGGACTGTTCTTGTGTCTAGTTGTCTTGGTGTGCAGGGACCTATAGCCTCGTTTTGAGGGTAGGAGTTGAAGCAATTAATGTCCAGGATGTGAGAGGTCTGTAAATATTTTCATGTCCCTCTTTTTGACTCATGCAGGAGCGGTACCTTAATGTGCAGGGCAGGAGGGTTTTCTGCCCTGCGAGCGCTGGGGATGATGGGCAGACTAGTCCGGGTTGGGAAAGGATCCTCGGGCCACCCTTGAATGCAAAGAAGCGAGACTTGGCTTCATTATCCCCCCACTTCTTGGGCTTCCAACGTTCCCTGTAGTTTCCGTCTCTCCCTTCCCCCATCAATCTCCTTGCAGAAAAAAAAAGGTTCATTGAATGCCTTTCTTGCTTGGTTTGGTTTGTTTTAATCTGGGGTGTGGGTGTGGTGTCAGAGAAAGAGGAATAAATCCACGGAGGATTTTAACCCACTTTGGTTGCAGGGGTGGCAAACGAAATTCAGACATTCCCTTTTCAGCCTTGCAATTCTTCCCAAATCTTTCAGCATGTGTACACTGAGAGCATATGCACCAAAGGCAAATTCCTTGTGTGTCCGATCACACTTGGCCAATAAGGAATTCTATTCTGTTCTATCCCCAAAAAATAGAAGTTTCGTCTCCTTGCTTCTTCTCCTTCTCCTCCTCCTCCTGCCCAAGGAGAAGGAAAATATATTAATGGCTTGGGGGAGCGAGAGCGGGATTTTCCAGAGCTTGGGTGCTGCCAAGAACTGACACCGTCCAACACCTCTCCACCACCACCAAAGGAGAGGTGATTGGCAGAACCGTCTTAAGTGGTTGTTTTGACGAGTGAGATTTATTTCCTTGAAAATAGGTTTCTTTGGAAGCCTGCCCTGCTCTTTTTATTCTCGGCAATGTCAACTTCCCAGAAAGTTTTCTTGGAAAGGGAGTTTTTATTTTTTATTTTATTTTTATTTTTTTGCAATTCGAAGCCCATCGGATTCGTTGACTTTCTAGGAAGGGGTGGGAGGGTCCCTCGCCCTCCCTCCCAGGAACCCCACGGCAGTTCACAATACGTGGGTAAGCCAGGAGTGGAACCATTCTTCAAACCGTCTCGTGTTGCACGCCTGCGTCTCTTGCACACACACAGGAGGACATGCTGTCAACTGGATTAGAGTCCAGTTCGGCCACATGTGGAAGGATAATAAGATTAAAACTGCTTTCGATCGTAAGCGTGGCCCAAACAGGATATCGTATTGTCTATTAAGAGCTTGTAAAACTGACTTGGAGAAGAAGAAGAAGAAAAACCGGGCATATTTTGCATGTGGCTCCAGCTGGAATTGTTGGGGGAGGATGAGAAGTCCCCTGTTTTAGCAATCAGAATTTATTTTTAATTTTTTTGCTCTTAAAGCAGGAGAGGAGGGAGGAGGAGGAAAGGCGAGTGGATGTGATCCTTGGCAGAGGGTAAATAACAGCTGCTTAATTTGCAAGAATAGCTACAGAAGTAAACCGAGATAAACAATAAACTGAAATAAAAATCCAAGCAAACAAGCAAAAGCGCCGGACAATGAAAGCCGTTGTTTCTATCACCTCTGCTTTCATCCCTTCTCTTTATCTATTGCTTTGCTTAGGTGCAGTTCCGTTGTGTGTAAACATTCATGGCTGCTCTGTTGGCTCCATGTTATTTTATTTTATTTTATTTTAGCAAAAGCAGCATTGTGTTGGAGTTCTGGGTGGATAAGAGTTGCATTCATTCCGGTGCCAAGTTCAAAGAAGCTTCTGATCAGCCCGTAACTGAAACATAATATTTTGACTGAGATCTCTTAAGCTAAAGCAGCTGCGGCTCTCCTTACTTTCTCGGTTCAGTTTTATTTGTCATTTCTTCCTCTTGGGTGGGGTTTTAATTCAGGAAAGAGAAGGGGGGGTGGGACCCGCAGTTAGCCTAAACCTAATTGTTTAAAAAGGGTCTTTAGAGAATAGTCCAGTGTAACTGATATGGTTGTTTGGCCCAGTAAAATATTGTCAAGAAACCTTCCGAAGATCTGCAGGTTGCATTTGTAAAAGAGCAAAAAAACAACAACAACAACAACAAACCATTGTAGGCCCTGTTAGGAAGGCTTGTCTATCTCTTCTTCTCACTATCCAGTCCCGTTTGACAGCAACGTTTTGAATCCATTAGACCGCCAAAAGGGCAAAATGTATGGCATGGAGGGTATTTTGCGTCGCATGCAAAATAAGACCCGAAAGAAAATGGTGAGATTTGAATAAGAGTATGTTAGAGTCGAAAGGCCCCAAAGAGCCTTCCCTGTCCAGATGAAACGATGATAAAGGAATAAGTAAGCGAGAGATTTTAAACATAAATGGAGCATCATGACTTTCAAATATATAGAGGAGAGAGAGACAGAGACAGAGGAGAGAGAAGTAAAGAGGGAGAGAGAGAGAAAGAAAGCGAGGGAGAGAGAGAGAGAGGGAGAGAGAGAAAGCGAGGGGGAGAGAAAGGGGGAGAGAGAGGAGAGAAAAACAGAGAGGGAAAGAAGAGAGAGAGAAAGAAGGAGAAAGGAAGAGAGAGAGAAAGCAAGGGGGAGAGAGAGAGAAAAGGGGGAGAGAGGAAGGAGAAAAGGAGAGAGAGAGCAAGAGAGAGAGAGGAGAAACGCACAAAGCCAATAAAGAATATTGTATTGTATTAAAGGGGAAAAAAGAGAGACTTTGCTTCCAGAGATTGTTTAGAACTGCAGTGGGTTTCCCCCCCCCCCCCCCACCCCATGCAAATCCTTGGGCCTCCTCCTTTTCAAAACAAGCTGGTAGGTTTTATTATCTATTCTCACTAGAAAGTTGATCTCAAGCTAAGGATCTTGCTCAGCAGCACAATATCCCCTGCCTGTCCTCGTGTCTAAAGAGTTAAAACCTCTGCTCACCATTTTACTCTGGCGCTTTACGTTTATGCATTAAATCCGATTTTCTCTGCATGTAGAGTCCCAAGGCAAAGTGTGTGTTTAACTGCTTACAAATGTTAAAACTCTCCACTGGTTCCCCCCCAATCCCAACCTCCTGGTGTCCCTGATCGTTTTTTTCTAAGCAACCAGCCTAAAATCCCTGCCCTGTTTTATTAACTTCCTGTGAAGGAACAGGCATTTTAAACTTTTACTGCTTTATGAATTTTCCCATTCAGGTAAATAATACGATCCATTCAGTTTTAGGCTATACTTTTTTATGAAGCGCTAAAGGGCCTTGGGAAGTTGGCAGGAAGATATTTATCCTCCGTTCATCTCCCTTTTAAATCCGGATTTTTGTCAATGCGCCCTGATGTTTCTTGTCAAAAAAAAAAAAAAAAAAAACCCAGAGTCTTTTATTACGGTCATAGATCAGGAAAGATAGACATTGTGCATTTGCTCACTTTCAAGGAAACAGCAGGAGAGAGAAGCTATTTTGCAATTCTCTGGGCTACGAAAAGGAGCTTTGATTTAATGGTAAGCAATTTTGCATGAAAAATAAAAAGAAATACTTTTTTGGCCCTGACTGAATAGGAGATGGAGAAGAACAGGAAATCAGGGCTCTCGTGTGCAGCAAAAAACCTTCGGTGGAATGAGATTGATTTATATTAAAATGGAGAGATTGCCAGAAGAGTCTTGATTGGTATCTTAGCCCTGGCTAAGAAATAAGTTCTTCTCAGCTTTTTTTTCCCATCCTTGAAGGTAATGAATTTTTGGGACAGGGCCTCCAAGGTCTTAGCCAAGAGGCCACCTCAAGCGTTGTTCTTCTCTTGCCACACATCTCATCTATCTTGGAGATCTTCTCCTTAGTAAGACCACACGTGGAATACTACAACCACGTTCTGCTCACCAGAAGAGGTTGAGACTCTGGAAAGAGGGCAGAGAAGAGCAACAAGAACGAATAGGAGGTTGAAACATACAAAGAACGGTTGCAGGAATTAGGTATGCCTAATCTCATGAAAAGAAGGACCAGGAGGAACATAGAATAGAATAGAATAACAGAATTGGAAGGGACCTTGGAGGTCTTCTAATCCAACCCCCTGCTTAGGCAGGAGACCCTACACCACTTCAGACAAATGGTTATCCAAACTCTTCTTAAAGACTTCCAGTGTTGGAGCATTCACAACTTCTGGAGACAAGCTGTTCCACTGATTAATTGTTCTCACTTTCGGAAAATTCCTCCTTAGTTCTAAGTTGCTTCTCTCCTTGATTAGTTTCCATCCTTTGCTTCTTGTCCTGTCCTCAGGTGCTTTAGAGAACAGGGTGACCCCCTCTTCTTGTGTCAACCCTTCAAATATTGGATCATCGCTATCATGTCACTCCTAGTCCTTCTTTTCATCAAACTAGACATACCCGGTTCCTGCAACTGTTCTTCATTTGTTTTAACCTCCAGTCCCCTAATCATCTTTGTTGCTCTTCTCTGCACTCTTTCTAGAGTCTCCACATCTTTTTTACATCGTGGCGACCAAAACTGGATGCAGTATTCCAAGTGTGGCCTTACCCAGGCCTTATAAAGTGATGCAGTCTTCCAGTGTTTGAGAGCCTCCTACAAAGACGAGGGGGTCAAACTATTTTCCAAAGCACCAAAAAGCAAGACAAAAACAATGGTTGGGAAATAACCAAGGAGAGAAGCCACCTAGAACCAAGGAGACATTTTCCTAATTGTGAAAGCAATTGACTAGTGGAACAAAAGTTGCCTTCCGAAGTTATGGGAGCTCCATCACTGGAGGCTTTCAAAAAGAGACCAGCAAACCATTTGTCTGAAATGATATAGGATCTCCTGCTCTGCATGAGCAGAGGGTGGGACTAGAAGACCTCCAATGTCCCTCCCAACTCTTTATTATTCTGCATTCCTTGTTATTATCCCGTTGAGGTATAAGGGTGGAGGTCTCCTTGCCAACCCTGTGTTGGCTGTTACAGATACGTTCTTCGTTCTTGCCGGCACTAGTTGGGTGTGATGAGTCTCTGTAAGCCCTCAAAATAGTTGGCCATCAGGTTCTTTGCAACATGGACATTGTTGTCTTCTTCCTTCCAACTCATTAACTATGGGCTGTTTCTCACCACCCTTTGCAGGAGATCCTGTGTTTTTCTTTGCAACGTGGACATTGTTGTCTTCTCCTCTTCCTCCTCATTCATTATCCATGGGCTGTTTCTCACCCTTTGCAGGAGATCCTGTGTTTTTCTTTGCAACATGGACATTGTTGTCTTCTCCTCTTCCTCCTCATTCATTATCCATGGGCTGTTTCTCACCCTTTGCAGGAGATCCTGTGTTTTTCTTTGCAACGTGGACATCGTTGTCTTCTCCTCTTCTTCCTCATTCATTATCCATGGGCTGTTTCTCACCCTTTGCAGGAGATCCTGTGTTTTTCTTTGCAACATGGACATTGTTGTCTTCTCCTCTTCCTCCTCATTCATTATCCATGGGCTGTTTCTCACCCTTTGCAGGAGATCCTGTGTTTTTCTTTGCAACGTGGACATTGCTGTCTTCTCCTCTTCCTTCCAACTCATTAACCACGGGCTGTTTCTCACCGTTCTTTGCAGGAGATTCTATATTTTTGTGTTCTGCCTTCACACGCCAGGCAGGTGCAATATGAATACCACAAAAAGGGCGTAGCTCCTTTTTTTCCCCAAGCCAGAAGTGAAGTGCAATGAGTGTGTGGCCAAGACCCAACTTTGCAGATGGGTTTGATAGCATGGGAACCTGTCAAGGCACCAATGGTGCTTTTGAGGATTCATCAAATCAGTCTTACCTTTATTTTCTGGTAGTTAGGTATTTTCTACTGTGGACTCCTTGGTGCTTTTTAAGCTTGATGTTTTTTTCTGGCAGACGTTTCATGACCCAACTAGGTAACATCATCAGTGCTTAGGACGGAGTGGGGTTTGCTCTCTTTTTATATATTAGTGGCTTGCCCCGTCAGTGTTGATGGGAGTGTTTATTAGTGATTGGGCTGTTGTTGATTACTGACTCAGTTGGGGTTGCTGTATTGGGGTATAAACAGAGAGAAAATGCCACTCCTTTCTAGCATTGATGAGGTTACCTGGTTGGGTCATGAGACATTTGCATGGAAACCACCAAGATCAGAGATTACCAAGGACACCATAATTGTCCTCCTCCCCCTCCTCCTCTATTCAACAGACCCCATTCCCTTCTAGCACTGATGATGCTACCTAACAGGGTCTTGAAATGTCTCCAAGAAAGCCACTAAGTTCAGACAGCACCTAGAACCCAACAAGCCGCCGCCTCCTCCTCTCCACAAACCCCACTCCTTTCTGTCACTGATGATGTTCCCTAGTAGGGTCATGAAATGTTTGAAAGAAAGCAGCCAAGCTCAGAGAGCACCAAGGACCCCCCCTCTCTCTCTCTCCCTTCCCCCCCTCTCTCTCTTCACGCTCTGGGGTTTAAAAGAGTCCTACTAAATCACCAGATTTGTTGCTTACCCGTGTAGAGAGGGAAAAAAAATTAAACCCCGCTTACCAGTTTCAATCTTCACATGCCCATCATATTGTTGATTGAAAACGAAAAGTCGCTGTTTATTTTTTTTTCTGGATTTTCTTTTTAATGCTTCGGTGAAAAACCTGTCCGTCAGGTATCCGTCGGACGGATCGGCCCAAACCAGCTTCCAAGCCTGAACGATTTGCAAAAATTTTAATGAGGAATGAGAGAGAGAGGGAGAGGGAGAGAGAGAGAGAGAGAGAGAGAGAGAGAGAGAGGGAGGATTCTTGGGTTAAAAAAAATATCTGGCCTTTACAGGAAGTAGCTGTGTTTCGAAATATGCCTTTTTGAAACCTGAAGGGAGTTATCGTGGAGACTGGGAAGAATGTGGAATTGTAAGAAAAGGGGTGTGTGTGTGTGTTTGTGTGTTTGCCAAAGGCTTGATTGGTGCCTTAGGCGAAATTATGGTCTGCTTTTATTTCCTTAAAATTCTCCCAAGATGGCCAAGTGACCAACCTCTTAATTCCGGGTGAGAGGCATACACGCCAGGGCTATAAAACATTACAAGCTTATTCTACCTGCCATCTCAGCTTTCCTGTCCTTGCTTCATTTTACCAACTCTAGCTAGAGCCAATAAAATAAAATAAAACATTGGAAGAAAACTCAGCCAGTTTTTATTATGTGTGTGTGTGAGAGAGAGAGACAGAGAGTCACAGAGAGAGAGAGAGAGAAATATTTGCATTTAACCTTCTAAGTCTACTTCCAAGTTTCTGTGGCTTGTTTCTGCAATATAGTGGATTGATTTAAATCGACTCCCCAAAGTTTTTTTTAAAAATGTATTTATTTATTTATTTATTCATTTATTTCCCCTCTTTATTTTTGCAAACAACACAAGACGAACATATCCAACACACCTTCCTCTTCCTATTTTCCCCATGACCACAACAACCCTGTAAGGTGCATTGGGCGGGGAGAGAGAGAGAGAGGGAGAGGGAGGGAGGGAGAGAGAGAGAGAGAGAGAGAGCAAACTGGCCCAAAGTCACCCAGCAGGCGTTCATGTCTAGGACGGGGTTGGAATTCCCAGTCGCCTGGCAAGTGGCCTAAAGTCACCCAGACGACTTTTTCAGACCTAGGGTGGAACTAGAACTCCCAGTCTCCTGGCATCCAAGGTCACCAAGCCAGCTTTCACGGCTAAGATGGGACTAGAACTCACCCATCTCCCACTTTCTAGCCTGGTGCCTTAGCCACTAAAACCAAACTGGTATTAGAATAGAATTAGAACTAGAACTAGAAATAATAGAAATAGAAATAAAATAACAGAGTAGGGGGGAACTTGGAGGTCTTCTAGTCCAACCCCCTGCCTAGGCAGGAAATCCTACACCACAAATGGTTATCCAACATCTTCTTAAAGACTTCCAGTGTTGTGGAGCATTCACAACTTCTGGAGGCAAGTTGTTCCACTGATGAATTGTTCTTTGTTGTTGTTGTTAGTTGCAAAGTCATGTCCGACCCATCACAACCCCATGGACAACGTTCCTCCAGGCCTTCCTGTCCTCTCCCATCCTCTGGAGTCCATTGAAGCTCACGCCGACTGCTTCGGTGACTCCATCCAGCCACCTCATTCTCTGCCGTCCCCTTCTTCTTTTGCTCTCCATCGTTCCCAGCCATGAGGCTCTTCTCCAGGGAGTCCTTCCTTCTCATTAAGTGGCCAAAGCCTTTGAGTTTCCTCTTCAGGATCCAGCCTTCTAAAGAGCAGTCAGGGTGGATCTCCTCTAAGGCGGTTTGATCGCCTTGCCGCCGGATTTCTAGTCTGTGGCGCCTTCAAGGGGAAGAAATGCATTGCATAGAGACCACATGATGTTTGTCCAATGTGACTGCAGTCACACCGCCCCATGGGCTGGACTACATTCCCTATCTCCCCCAGACTAGACTGGGAAAGAAGGATATTCAACGTTTTCAGTGTTTGCATGAAGAAGGCGTCGTGGGGAATGTTATCCTGCGTCTAGATCTGTTAGGCGCTGTTGTGTTTGGCTTCTCCAAGAGAAACAATAATTAAAAAAATAAATTCTAGGGCTATTACAGTAGAGTAGTTATGATTGGCACCCCTGCTTCAAAAGGTGTACATAAACCAACCAATCAACGGAAGGAAGAGCAATAAAATACGTCAGCAAGTAGCAGAAACTGGGTGGGGGGGGAAGGGACTTTCATCCCACTGCTGATCTTTTTTTTCTAGACGCGATCAATAAACTTTGTTGACAGAAATAACAGAACGGATGGCCTGGAGAAAAAAAAAGCCTGTCTGTTATTTTCTTTTCCTTTTTAATGGGGATTTATTTTCGTTTAAAAAGGCCAGGCATCAGCTGACGATTTCGGAAGTCGCAGGCTGACCCCTGCTGGGGCTGGTGACAAGGTTAGCTTCCTCCCCATTCCTCCTTTTTTTCTGTAGAGGTGTGAAAAACTGGCTTTGGGCCGGCTGACCCCAAATTTGCTCTCCCCGGCCACAATTTTTTGAAAGCCAAAAGAAGACGAGGGATCGGATAACCTTGTATGCCATCTTGTGGCTTCGGAAGAACATGGCGTCATCATCATCTTCATCATCAGCCAGATGTTCAGACTGGCATTTGGCATTTCGGCCCACCTCTGGAATCCTTCCCGAAGATCCCTGAGATAGGCAGATGGGTGGTTGGATGGTGTTAGAACTTGTAAGGATGTCCAGCTGTCCCAAGCGGAGCTGCCTTTCGCAATTGACGGGTAGTGAATGCGTCAATGCCGATAGCGTTCAAGTGGTGCTCCAGATGTTTTGGAGATGGCACCCGGGGGGGGGCCTATTACCAGTGGGGGCATCTTTGCTTTCTTGTTGCCGTCGTCATTCCGCTTCGGGTCCTTTATGGTTGCACGCGCGACCGTGTGAAACTGCCGCTGCCGGTTCTTTGGCGGCGTTGGCCCTCATTCGCACCCCGTTCTTTTGCTGAGGACTAGCGCGTTCATAATTTATTGGTGTAGTAAATACGTGGGGTCCAAGTAATGTGGGCTTTTGCAATTGACAGATGGATGTTTGTGTCATGGCACAGATTGTCCAAGGGCTGTCCAAGACTTTTGGATATGGGCACTAAGTGTGCCGATCACACCGGGACCGGATCACACTGGCTGATGCCAAAAACCTTTCACTTTTAATTTTCAGATCTTGATACTTAGGGATCCTCTCCAATTCTCTGTCCCTGGGGATTTTACTGTCCCTGGTATTGCCATACCTCCACCTCCTCCTTCTCTTCTTCTTCCTCTTCTCCTCCTCCTCCTCTTCCTCCGCCTTTTCCTCCACCTTCTCCTCTCCTTCTTCTCTCCTCCTCCTTCTTCTTGTTCCTCCTTCTCTCCTCCTCCTCCTTCTTCTCCTTTTCTTCTCCTCCTCCTTTTCCTTCTTCTCTTTCTCTTCCTCCTCCTTCTCTCCTCCTTTTTCCTTTTCCTTCTTCTTCTCTCCTCTTCCTCTTCCTCTACCTTCTCCTCTCCTTCTCTCCTCCTCCTTCTTCTCCTCCTCCTCCTTTTGCTTCTTCTCCTTCTCTTTCTCCTCCTCTTCTTTTCCTTCTCTCCTCCTCCTTTTCCTTTTCCTTCTTCTCTCCCCCTCCCCCTCCTCCTTCCTCTGCCTTTTCTCCACCTTCTCCTCTCCTTCTTCTCTCTCCTCCTCCTCCTTTTCTTCTCCTCCTTTTCCTTCTTCTCGTTCTCTTTCTCCTCCTTTTCCTTCTCTCCTCCTCCTTTTCCTTTTCCTTCTTCTCTCCTCCTCCCCCTCCTCCTCCTCCTTCCTCTTCCTCTGCCTTTTCTCCACCTTCTCCTCTCCTTCTTCTCTCCTCCTCCTCCTTCTTTTCTCTCCTCCTCCTCTTCTCCTCTTCCTTCTTCTCCTTTTCCACTTCTCCTCCTCTTCCTCCTCCTTTTCCTTCTTTTCCTCTTCCTTCTCCTCTTCTCCTCTTTCTCTCCTTCTCCTCCCTTTCCTTTTCCTTCTTCTTCTCTCCTCCTCCTCCTCTTCTTCCTCCTCCTTTTCTTTCCTCCTCCTGGCCTGGGTAGCCTTGAAAATTGTATTCATTCATTCTCTGCAGGTGCCAAAAACCCTCCTCCTCCTCCTCCTTTTCTTCTTCCCCCTTCCTCCTCCTCTTTCCTCCTCCTCCTGGCCTGGGTAGCCTTGAAAATTGTATTCATTTCGTGCAAGTACCGAAAACCCTCCGTGATTTACAGCAACGCAGCCAAACAATTAAGCGTACGGCTCTTCTCCTGTTGTGACTCTGCCCCCTGTCTATGCAGTGTTAATTATTATAATTTCTCTTCCTCCTTCATTATTGCCATGAGTTGACGTTAGCCAGAAGTGAGATGCACGGGAAAACTGGAACCTAACAGCGCTTGGCTGAGAGGGATAGAAATGGTTTTTGTAAAACAAACTGGAAAACAGTGAGCATCCAAGGGGCAAAAAATGATGTATACCAGTCTTGGTGAACCTTTTCGGCATGGAGTTCTGAAACAGGAGTGCACACGCAAAAGCATTGTGCAGAGCAGTTCCCTGGCACGCATGCGCACGCCGGGAAGCTAAGCTTCCCGTTTCCGGCACGCATGCATGTGTGAAGACCAGCTGGCCAGCACGCATGCCCACGCCGGAAACCACAAACTCGGCTCCCCGGCACGCGCATGTACACCAGGGACCTGCTTTTCCATTTCCCAGTGCTCCTGCCATGCGCCAAGACCAGCTGGCCGACGCACCAAAACCCGGAACAGCAACGGGCGACTGCCGGCATGCCCAGAGAGATGGTTCTCTGTGCCCCCTGTGGCACGCATGCCATTCGGTTCGGTCTGTACATTATGAAGTTGCTTCCAAAGCTAGGGTCCTTCCTTACGCCCCCGGCCATCAAAAGAAGTTCGTGTACACATTCCAAGTGACAACAGCACTGGAAAAATGAACTTAATGGCTGGTTTTCCACACTTAACCACCATTGCAGCATCCCTCATGCCATCACATGATCCAAATTCAGACGCTTGGCAACCGACTCATACTTAGGACGGCTGCAGTGTACAGTGCGGTCCCTTTTTTGTGACCCACTGCAGGGATTCACTTAACAACTGCCGCCAGGAAAGCAAGATATTCTCAGAGAGCCAAGGTCACCTTGCCCTGCCCCTGGAGGGGCGTTACTGGGAGGCATCAGCAGTCTTGGACAGTGCCTGATTGGGCCATGGGATGGACCTGTGGGTGCTGGGCAGGGACTTGGACTTTCGTTTGGGTGGGAAACACCTGGAAGCTTTCAGGTTCGGGTTTTCCCAGATGTGCCAATAGGACGTCTCTAATAAAGTGGAACTTTGAGGAAACTCAATCCTCGGAGTCGTCTTTCGTTGGGGGGGTGTTACTCGGAATGCCTGGCAGTTTTGTGTCGCCCTTTTAAGACAACTCCAGGCTCCGTCCCTTCAATGCAGGAGACAAAAAATTGCAAGGTGACAGCTTTATTAGGCGATGTACAGCTTTAAGCCGCTTCTTCCGATGCCAAACACTGCAGAAAAAAAAAAAATCTGTAAAAAGTCACAATATGCTCAGCCTGGGGATTTTCCGAGAAGTCAACTCTTGGCTGCCTTCCCATGGTTTTCAAAATTAATTGCCTCCTCAGTTCAGGTAGGTTTAAAACCCATCCTGGAATCTAAGACCCGTTGAGCAAAAAGGGAGGCTATTTGTTAAAATCTGCCTCCCCCCCCTGTCTCTCTCGATCTCTCCTTTCTCTCTCTCTCCTTTCTCTCATCTCTCTCTCTTTCTCTCTTTCTTTCTGCCTTTCTCTCTGTCTCTCTTTCTTTCTCTCCCTCTTTCTCTCTCTCTCCCTCTGTCTCCTTTCTCCCCCCTCTCTCTGTCTTTCTCTTTCTTCCTCTCTCTCTCTTTCTCTCCCCCTCTCTCTGTATCTCCTCCCTCTCTCTCTTTTTCTTTTTCTCTATCCCTCCCTCTCTTTCTCTCTCATCTCTCTCCCTTTCTCTTCTCTTTCTCTCTCTTTATTTCTGTCTCTCTTCTCTCTCTCTCCCTTTCTCTTTCTCTCTCCTTTCTCTATTACCTCACTCTCTCCTTTCTCTTTGTCTTTCCCTTTCTCCTTTCTCTCTCTCCTTTCAGCCATCCTCTCTCTGTCTCTTTCTTCCTCTCTTTCTCTTTCTCTCCCCCCTCTCTCTGTATCGCCTCCCCCCTCTCTTTCTCTCCCTCTCCCTCTCTCCTTTCTCTTTCTCTCTGTGTCTTTCTCTCTCTTTCTCTGCCTCTCTCTCTTTCTCTCTCCCTCTCTCTGTCTATTTCCTCCCCCCCTCTCTTCCTCTCTCCACCCACCCTGTGTCTCTTTTGTGGCGAAGTTGAAATCTACAGTCTGTTGTGAATGTAATGGGAACCCTGCCTGCAGAAAATGCCATTATTCATCTCATCCCCAGCTCATTTATTTTATCTGCCATAACAGTGATAAAGTAAGCGGCTTGGCATGGCCGATAAGCAGTGGAAACATCTTAGAGCTATTGGGAGAAAAAAAATAGTTAAAGCAGATCTAAGTACGGAGAGATAGCGGAGAGGGGGAAAAAGAGACCCAGGGTGCTGACAGGGCTTGCTGGCCAGCCCCCGCTGAGCCGCGAGTTAATAAAGATTTTAATGGAGAGACCTCATTAGGATTAAGCAGACAATCTCTTATCTCAGATTTACACAACAGGGATGGAGGGCCTGCGCTCTTTGTTTCTAAACCTCTTTGCGGTGTTTGCTAAATAGCCCGTGGAAGAGAGGGGGGGGGGAAATCCTGTTGGAACTGGGCGGTCCTCTGCCCAAAAACCAGAGCAATTGACAAAAGACACCTTTGCAAAGCCCCCCCCCCCCTGTGAAGTCCTGTAATGTTGTTTGTCTTTGGCTTAAAGCACCATGGGTTTGCAGGAGGGAAGGGAAAGGGGAAAGCAGCTGAAATACCCTCAGCCTTGCTGGCTGGGGATTGCCGCAACTGCAGTTGTGTCTAGGGTTAGGATTGTTTGAACTAGCTTGTGTTAACCCAGCACCGTCACACAATCCTAAATTGCGTTAACCGAGGGATATAATCAAGATCAAGGGAGGTACTAATACCACTCTATAAAGCCTTCGTAAGGCCACACCTAGAATCCTGCATCCAGTTTTGCTCACCCTGAGTATAAAAAAGATGTGGAGACTCGAGAAAGAGTGCAGAGAAGAGCAAACAGGATGATGAGGGGACTGGAGGCTAAAACATACGATGAACGGTTGCAGGAACTGGGCATGGCTAGTCTAGGGAAGAGAAGGACCAGGGGAGACAGGATAGCAGTCTTCCAGTATTTGAGGAGCTGCCACAGAGAGGAAGGGGGTCAAGCTTTTTTCCAATGGCCAGACAAGGAATAATGGATGGAAATTGAACAAGGAGAGATTCAACCTAGAAAAACAGGCTGCATTTTGCTCATTTTTGCCCCTTCCCCCAGCCCCCAGGAGCAGTCTACAAGCCTCCCAAAGCCTATGCATGCCCTGTATTTTTCCCAAAAAAAACCAAACAAACGAGGCGTGCAGAGGGTTTGGGAGGCTTGCAGAGTGCAAGAACTTCTTTTTTTAATTTACCTCTTCAAAATCTTGGTGCGTTTTATATTCCGGTGCGTCTTACAGTCCGAAAAATGCAGTATATCTTTTCATTATCACTTAGGGGCGTACTCACTTTTGTTGCCAGAAGTTTAGACATCCATGGCTGTGTGTTGCATTATTTTGAGGGGACGGCGCATTTACCCTGTTATACAAGCTGTGTACCCATTACTTTATACAATACAATAGTAGAGTTGGAAGGGACCTTGGAGGTCTTCTAGTCCAACCCCCTGCCTAGGTAGGAAACCCTATACCGTTTCAGACAAATGGCTATCCAACATCTTCTTAAAGACTTTACATTGTGGCCAAGTGTCATGTCTTCCGTGTTGTCACGTGAAAAGATATACTTAAATATTTACAAATTGTGAGGGGTGTACTAACTTCTGTGACATACTGTATATATATATATATATATATCCCCCCCTCTCCGATGATGCTAAAAGTGATTGTGAATGGACCTTTTTGTTTTGTCTGTCTGTAGAATTCAGCGGATCTGGAGTTACCTCATATCAGGAGCGGCTTGGTAGCCAACAAGGTACGGGATTATGGGTTACGTTACTCTCCAATGTGGCAGCCAGGAAGCTTGTTTAGAGTTTCTTCCCCGAACTAAATGGCTCTACTACTCTTGTCTTTTTTGTTTTGCCTCTTCTTCCTCGGGTGCTTCTACGGGTAGTCCTCGACTTACGACCAAAATCCCTGTCGCTAAGCCAAGACGTCCGTCAAGTGAGTTTCGCCCCCATTGTGCAAACCTCTCTTGCCACAGTCCTTAAGCGAATCGTTGCAGGGGTTACGGCAGTAGCCAGTTGTTAAACGAATCTGGCTTCCCCATTGACTTGTTTTTTGTCGTCAAGAGTATCTTGTGACCCTCCGGGCCACTGCAACCGTCATAAATATGAGACAGTTGCGAAGTGCCTAAATGGGGACGCCGCAACGGTTGTAAGTGTGGAAACATGGTCCTCACAGGCTCGCTTTTTTCAGTGCCATTGTCATTTCGCACCGTCGCTAAACAAGCTGTCATACGTCGAGGATTACCCGTATTGTATATCTGGCTTAGGACGGTCCCGATTTCAAACTGATGGCATATCTCGCTTTCCCTTCTTCTCAAGTACCCCATAGCCAGCGTTTCAGAATTCCGATTTTGGGGGAAAAAACATACGTGTCTCATTAAACTCCAGTGAGATCTGCAACTTTTAACTTGTGTCGTCTTCATCGGAGGGTTACATTAAGGTTAATGATGTGTGACAGGTATTTGTGGACTAAATGTGTTTGCGTATTTGTCTAGGGAGATTCTTCCTAAGTCCTTCAGGTCATGGTTGTCCCAACTGGGCTTCCTTTGTTTTTCCTTGAAGAGGTTTCGCTTCTCATCCGAGGAGCTTCCTCAAGTTCTGATCGAATGGATTCAGTCAGAACTGGAAGAAGCTTCTGGGATGAGAAGCGAAACCTCTTCAAGGAAAAGCAAAGCAAGTCCAAGTTGCCTTTTCAACAAGCACCTTTGAGACCGGTTAGTGTGTCTGTATAAATTGGTGAATGAATTAGCCCCCGTTGATGGACACCACCTTAAACTAACTCGTCAGTTCTCAACTTTGGCAACTTTAAAGTGTCTGGGTTTTGACTCTCAGAATTTGAAAGAAAAGACATTGAAATCTAGATTATTTTAAGCTTGCTGAGATTGAGGAGCATGGGTCTATCCAAATGACTGGAATTGTCACCCAATTTGCTAAGCCACCATTAAAAATGAACCAAGGTTAACTCAAGCTTGATCAAGCTTGGGTGAAAACATCTGCCAGTTCTTAACTTGTAAAGCATCTTCCGAACTTAGTTTATTGGCCAAGGTTTGGCCAAGTTTTAGACTTGGGTAATTGGGACTGTTGAGTTGTATGGTCCAACTTTTGGTTGAGTTTTGCTGAGGATTACAAGGTTCAGCTGATTGGAATTCTTCCCTAAAAGGATTGAAATTGAGAACCGGCTTATTACAACGGCCTTAGTTTTGTAAGGAAGGTGTTTTTTTGTTTTTCTTTTGGGTGGTTTTTGTGTGTGTGCAAATCCTGCCCCTTCGTTGTGCAAATGAAAATCCTGCCAACTGCCTTTTCAGCTCTTAAGTCTTCTGCTCTCATTAAGGAGGAAATATTGTTAGCTATTTGTTTCCTTTTGGTTGAGCTGTCTGCTTAGCTTCTAGTGGCAAAATGTATCAAAAAAAGGAAGATTTTCGGTGTGTTAAACTAAAAGAGGATTTTAAAAAGCAAGTGAAACTGCTACAAATGATTTTGCACTTTTCCTGGGATTTAAGGAGACCTGTAAAAGTTTCCCGAAAGACACAGATTAGGTCTAAATATACTCATTCAGTTACGGTAAATAGAGGCAGAATTATTCTCCTTCCTTCCTTCTCCTCCTTCCTTTCCCCTTCCTTCCTTCCTTCTCCTTCCTTCCTTCCCTTCTTTCCTTTCCTTCCTTCCTTCTCTTCTGTTCTTTTCCTCCTTCCTTCCATCTCTTCCTTCCTTTCTTCTCTGCTTCCTTTCTTTCTTTCCTTTCCCCTTCCTTCTCTTCCTTCCTTCTCCTTCTTCCTTCCTTCTCTTCCTTCCTTCCCTTCTTTCCTTTCTCCTCCTCCTTCTTTTCTTCCTTCTCCTCCTTCATTCCTTTCTTCTCCTCCTTCCTTCCTTCCTTCCTTCCTCCCTTCCTTCCTTATGGATGTGTTTCTGTGTTCAAGAGCATTTTCTCCATATATAGAAACTAGAGAGAGGGAACCTGAAATTCAAGACTCTTGAGAAACTGTTCTCTTCCCCCTCCCCCTCCTGTTTTTCTCTCAATTTGATCAATAAACCCTCATTGATTATCAACTGGGCCCGTATGCTCACTGGCTGAGACAAATGAGCAGAATGTTTCCTGCAGTCAATAATGGGGAGAGAGTTAGAAATTTAAGTATATAGCTTGTTGCTTGAATGTACACTGAGAGTTTATGCACCAGAGAGAAATCCCATGTGTGTCAAATTGGCCAGTAAAGAATCTCCTGTTCTGTTCTGTCCTACTCTACTCCATTCCGTTCTGTTCTAAATTCCTAATTCTCCATTCTATTCTATTCTTCATTCTATCCTATCCTATCCTACTCTAGTCCAGTGGTCACCAACTGGTGGTCTGTAGACCTCTGGGGGTCAATGAGAAAATATTGGTGGTTCCACAGAAAAATTATTTGCATTTTTTATATTGCATTAAATCAGGGGTCCTCCAACGACGTCCCCTGGGACGGACACGTGCAATGAACTCTTGTGTTGTTGCAGAGAGTCTCCCCCTTGGGGGTCTTTTTGTGCAGGTCAGAGAGGGGGGCAGAAGTTCAGAGTTAGGGTCTGCTTCAGCCTCCTGGTGGGGGGCTTTGGGTGAAGGCTGGAGGGAAGTGCCACTGGTGGCAAAGAGCCAGAGGGCCTCGTTCCAGTGGGACTGCATCATGGCCTGGAACTGGCTGACCATCTCAGCCCAGTGAGCCTCCAGGCGCCGGCACCTGGCCTTTCACTCTCACAGGTCTTCGCTCTGCTTGGAAAGCCTATGCTCCTCGTCCTCAGTGAGGTGCTTCTGCTGAGCCTCCTTCTCGGTCAGATCCAATTTGAACTGAGCTATTTTGCCAACTCTTTTCTCCTGGGGGCTGCTTAGCTCCAGCAACTGCTTCCTGTTGGAGTCCTAAGGAGCCCGGGCGGGCAGGCGGAGAGGGGCGAGTAGAGGCCGGAAAGGCGCCCCTTGACGTGAGTGACATCAAGTTGGCCACGCCCACCCAGTCACATGACCACCTAGCCACGCCCACCCAGCCAGTCATTAGGCAGATCATATTAGTGGCCTGCGGGATTTTAAATTATAAATTTAGTGGTCCCTGAGGTCCAAAGGGTTGGAGACCCCCGGTCGAGTCTGCATTCTGGCCTATGTAGAAAGGGGAAGCTAGTGAGCTTTGTGTGCAACACAACTGGACTGTGCTGACGAATGCGTCAGACCAAGGTGCATCTCCCATGGAGAAGCGAGTTTTCCTTTATTGGGCGGTCATTGCAAGAAAATTATAGTCCGCAGCAGGCTGAGCTCTTTTGTTCAGCTTTTCCAGCCATAATAGAAGAGGGGGCCACCGCCCCAGTTGACAGGCACTCTACGTCTTCCCTTCCCGTCACACGTTCCAGGTCAACAGCAGGGCAAAAACCTGACACTGTGAACGGATGACTTTAACGAGGCTGGGATAATTGTTTCCTTTTATCTTCCCGTTGTGCGCTATACGGTTCCTCTCCCCTGTTTATTGTTGTAACTCCTTCCCATTCTTTCCATTTCTTGACAATAATTTTGAGGCTGCACAGGCTTGAGGGAGGCGGTGGCTCAGCGGCTGAGCTGGTCGATCAGAAAGGTCGGCAGTTCGGCGGTTCGAATCCCTAGCACCGCGTAATGGAGGGAGCTCCCGTGACTTGTCCCAGCTTCTGCCAACCTAGCGGTTCGAAAGCAGGTAAAAAATGCAAGTAGAAAAATAGGAACCACCTTTGGTGGGAAGGGAACGGCGTTCCGTGCGCCTTCGATGCTGAGTCATGCCGGCCACATGACCACAGAGACGTCTTCGGACAGCACTGGCTCTTTGGCTTTGAAACGGAGATGAGCACCGCCCCCTAGAGTCAGGAAGAACTAGCACATATGCACTAGGGGAAGCTTTACCTTTACAGACTTGGGACTAAGAGCTGGAAGTCTCATAAGTAACACACACACACACCCATCACATCACATACACACTAGGGTGGGAGGCATATCATTGGGGAAAATTCAAAAGAGATAGTCCTTGACTTTCCGCCATCCATTTAGCGACCATTCAAAGTTACAATAGCACTGGAAAAAAGTGACTAGTGGCCGGTCCTCATACTTACGACCGTCGCAGCTTCCCCATGGTCACATGACCAAAATTCAGGCCCTTGGCAGCCAACATGCCTTTATGACAATTGCCATGTCCTGCAGTCGCCATTTGTGACTTTCCGGCAACCAAAATTAAGGGGAGACATCAGGTTTGCTTAGCGATTGAGTGATTCGCTTAGCAACCTCTCTGATTCACTTAATAAACGTGGCAAAACAGAGTCAGTGGGGTAACTTGCTTAAGACCCAACTTGCTTAGCAACTGGTCCCCATCCGTTGTGGTCGCAAGTCAATACAGTATCTGTATGCCCATCACGCTTGCCCATCCTACTGGAATCTGTTTCAGTGAGCTCTACAAGATGGCGGAGATGATCTGCTTTATGACCATTGCAACGGACTAACATAATTGCAGGCTCAATCATTGTCATAGATCAAGGATTACCTCTAAGAGATCGCATGGACTAACAGAAGGAATGCTCTCTGAAGGAGAGAGAGAGAAAGAGAAGGGGGAGAGAGTGAGAGAAAGAGAGAATCGGAGAATCGGAGAGGGAAAGCAGGGAAGGAAGGAAGGAAGGAAGGAAGGAAGGAAGGAAGGAAGGAAGGAAGGCTTGGATCCTACTTTCTCTCCATGCAATCCTATTTTTATCTATCATCTGTCTGACAAAGGGTCCTTTTCCCAGGCTTCAGCCATTCCCCTGGCTATTTTTGTCCCTGCTCTGCCAACAATCTTAGTAGCTGCAAAACTGAATGCACGTCCTTGGTTGTTACAATGCTTGTTGTTTGAAGTTATTAAAAATATCCTGTAAAGCCGTTGCAAGTCAAGCTGCCTGTTGCAATTGACTCACGGGGATTTTGTCAATACCGACGGTGTTCAAATAGTGCTCCAGATGTTTTGGAATTGCACCCAAGGCAACTATTGCTCTCGATACTGTTTATTTTTTCTTTCTATCACCACAATTAGTCTGCTTCTATTTGCAGCTCTTTGTATTTTGTTATCTTCTCCATTTCTTTCACTTCTCTTCTGCCGTCCCCAAGTATCGCCCTGTCCACTATCCAGGCTTTTTAAAAAAATATTTCTTATCAACAACTGTTCATAATTCTAGTGTGTTGTGAAGCAGATTACTTGTCTCTTTTGAGTTCTAAAGTCCCAGAGTACTCTAGTTTCTTCATTTTATGTTATTTATCTATTTTATGGTCCCACCAGTTCTCGCTTGCAGGCAAGCGGTATTTCTTGTAGTTACTCCAACGCACCGTAGCTGCTATTTTGTCATGCTGTCGTTTGTTGTTGTTGTTGTTGTTGTTGTTGTTGTTGTTGTTATTATTATTATTATTATTATTATTATTATTATTATTATTATTATTATTAGCAGTCATTTTGTTTTGCAGATTTTAATTCCGCACAACCCCCACAGCTTCTTCTCCATGTCTCATTCCAGATTGTGTGTTTTTTTCCTACCTGACCCAAAGAGAGACTTTTCCTCTTCGCCTACAACCTGATTCTCCTTCATCCCGAAATGAGAGAGATTTTGAGTTTGTTGGGATTCAGCGCTGTTGTGGCCTTCCAGCAGACTCAGACAGTGAGGAGGTTGGGGAGGAAGATGGGCCAGTCCTGGAGTCTGGGGAAGGCTCTGATGAGGGCTCTGTGTCGGAGGCAGAGAGGGGGCCAGGGCCGTCTGACAGTTATCAGCTGCCTTTAGAGTCAGACATCAGTGAGGCAGACGAACAGCTGGAGCCTGTTCCCAGTGTGCGCATGCGCAGAGTTGCCAGACGAAGGGAACAGCTAAAGAACAGGGGTCGACTTGGGAGTAAAGTCACAGGTGGAGGATGAATGGCCCCTCCCAGAGGAAATAAAAGAGGAGCAAAAGGGGAGTGGAGTTTGCAGGAGACCATTAGTTTGCTTCATTGGTTCGTGACTCTCCGAGACTCCTTGCCAAATTCTGCAGATATCGGCCTGGCAGCTCTCCAAGCCAGAGAAGGTCTGTGACTGTAAATCCTCCCTCAAAAGTCTTTGCTGGATGTGAAGGAGTAGAATTGACAGTCAATTAATAAAAGGGTTTTTTGTCGGGACCAGGAGTTTGCTTCATGCTCTTGAGAAGCCTCGGTCAGAACAAGCACACCATCCTGTGTGTTGAAGAGAGTCCCTAGTTTAGTAGATAATCTCAACCTGATACCCCTCTGGCCGGTTGACGTGGCCCATTTCAGACCCAGCCTTAGTTAGAAATGGACCTAATTGGCAGGGGGATAATAAAAAGAGTATCGTATGGAGAAACCTTCCGGGGATCAACGCCGTCAAATCTTCTTAGACAGCCATTCCAAATGCAGAGGCAACAAAACGCAGCTTTTCCCTTTGAGATATGCAAAGGCTTTGCGTGTTTTATTTGGCAGCTGTTCAACAGCCACCTGCCTTGTTAGCAAATTCCTGTTGGAAAGAAACAGGCGGACAGGCGTTTTCGGCTTGGAAAGGGAGTTGTTCTGTTGGAGGGAACGATTGTCATGTTTTTCTCAAGCGTGGCCAGCTTGATGCCACTCTCTGGACATGGCTGACTGGGTGGGCGTGGCCACCTTGATGTCACTCACGGCGTGGCTGACTGGGTGGGCGTGGCCACCTTGATGCCACTCTCTGGGCATGGCTGACTGGGTGGGCGTGGCCAGCTTGATGCCACTCTCTGGACATGGCCGACTGGGTGAGCGTGGCCAGCTTGACGCCACTCTGGGCATGGCTGACTGGGTGGGTGTGGCCAGCTTGACGTCACTCACTGGGCATGGCTGACTGGGTGGGCGTGGCCAGCTTGATGCCACTCTCTGGGCATGGCTGACTGGGTGGGCGTGGCCAGCTGGGTGAGTGTGGCCAGCTTGTCGCCACTCTCCTAACTGCTTGCTGAATGTTTCCTCTCCGCATTTGGTAGAACGGGACAAAATGATGTGGGTCAGCCCCTTACATTTTCCAGGATGGCCCTGCGGGCTGGATCTGACCACACCCGACCCGCGGGCCTTGAGTTTGACACCCCTGCTCTAAAGATAACAGCTATGAAGTACAGGCCCCCCCATTTAGTGAAGAAAAGGTATTCTCTGCAGCTCTGTTTTCCTCTCTCTGCAACCGACGGGGAAAAAAATAAAACCTGCCAGCTTCTGGCTCTCTAAATTGATAATGGTTGCTGGAAGACCTCCAGGCCATTGTAAATATGAACTTTTGTCAATATTCCCAGAGCTTCCTCTGGATTCGGGTGGTCTTTATTAGCTGAAGGTCACTCCATTATGTTTCCCCCCTTCTCCCCAGAGACCTTTGATTTCTTCTCTAGAAAGTATGGCCTTTCCGATTTCTCTTGACCGCAGGAGTGTCAAACTGGATTTCTTTGAGGACCAGATCAGCTCTGTAGTTCTCTGAGGGCTGGGGTGGGGTGAGGAGATGGGACCTCCTACAGCGCTTTCCTGGCCAAAACAGGGCATGGGGCCAGCATCCGGGGGGGGCGGGACTGGCCCGTTTTTGACCTGGACAGCTTCCTGCAACAGCTTGCTGGTCAAAACAGGCTGGGGGGGGGGGACGGCATGTATACCCCTCAGGCCGTTTTTTGGGCTTGATGGCCTCCTGTCCTGCAGCACTTTGCCAGCAAAAACGGGGCACGGGAGGGCAGGATGGCCCCTCCACATTTTGGCTGCCAGAGGTTCAGTGGGCCGGTCCTTTGCTATTTCCAAAAGAGATGATTTTAGAGGACAGGTAAATATGGCGTGCAAATAGAGTGGAAAGGGAATCGTCAGTCCCTGTGACATTGTAATTGGATGTTGGAGAAGGAGGTTGCAGCTGGATATGTCCTCTTTATTTGCCTCTTCTTGAACTTCCCAAAATTGCACAGTTGGGACCTTGGAGGTCTTCTAGTCCAACCCCCTGCCCAAGTAGGAGATTGTACCAGTCAAAATGGCTGTCCAGGCTCTTCTTGAAGACTTCCAGTGTTGGAGCATTCACAACTTCTGGAGGCAAGTCGTTCCACTGATTAATTGTTCTCACTGTCAGGAAATTTCTCCTTAGTTCTAGGTTGCTTCTCTCCTTGATTAATTTCCACTCCTTACTTCTTGTCCTGCCCTCAGGTGCTTTGGAGAATGTCTCGTCTCTTCCACAGCCCCTCAAACATTGGAAGACTGTTATCATGTCACCCCCTAGTCCTTCTCTTTGCTAGGCTAAATTAGTTAAGCTTCGGGGAACAACACCAAATCCCTTGAAGGCCAAGAAGTAACCTTTGGAGGTGGTGGTGGGGAAGTGCGAAGCTTTGAGACTCTTGAATTTTGCTCTGCTGCGTTCTTGTAATATTTATAATATTACAAGCATGTGATATGTGTTAATAAATTGCATGTAATATAGTATGAGTGGTGAGAATGTAATGCAATAATTCTTGTAATATTCTTGTAAGGGACGTGGTGGCTCAGTGGCTAAGAGGCTGAGCTTGTCGATCGGAAAGGTCGGCAGTTCGGCGGTTCGAATCCCTAGCGTCGTGTAGAGCTCCAGTGACTTGTCCCAGCTTCTGCCAACCTAGCAGTTCGAAAGCATGTAAGAAAAGTAGAAAAATAGCAAGTAGAAAAAATGCAAGTAGAAAAATAGGCACCACCTTTGGTGGGAAGGGAACAGCGTTCCGTGCGCCTTCGGTGATGAGTCATGCTGACCACATGACCACGGAGACGTCTTCGGACAGCACTGGCTCTTCGGTTTTGAAACGGAGATGAGCACCGCCCCCTAGAGTCAGGAACAACTAGCACATATCTGCGAGGGGAACTTTTACCTTTACCTTATTCTTGTAAACCCTGTTAGTCAGATTGAAATGTAAGACCCTCTGCTTTTTTTAAAAAAAAAACTAAAATAAAAGCTGAAAGCTGCTTGCCTTCACCCTCAAAAGATGGGGTGGAGAAGTTTGGGGAGGGGAGGGGGGGCTTTTGAAAGTCAGGCATGCTAATCTCCTTCATTGTACTCCAGGGTGCTTAACTTGAGGCGCAGACAAAGAACCCATAACAGCTGCGGTTAAGAGTAATCCAAGCATTTTAAGTGGAGACTTGGAAATCCCACGCAGAGGTGTGTCTTTGAAAGAGTGAATTGCAGATTGTCCGGACAAGCTCCGGCAGCTTCGGGGGCAGAAAAAAAATACCCCAAAGGTATATTGGGTGTTCTTTCAGAAATTCTGGACTCCTAAAAAGCGATGGGACGCGGTGGCTCAGTGGCTAAGACGCTAAGGTTGTCAATCAGAAAGGTCAGCAGTTCGGCGGTTCGAATCCCTAGACGGTAGATGATGTCAGCAAGAAGGATGGAGACCTTGTGTGTGGGGGGGGGATTCTACATCTCTAATTTCTAGACGAGGGACGCGGTGGCTCAGTGGCTAAGATGCTGAGCTTGTCAATCAGAAAGATCAGCAGTTCGGCGGTTCGAATCCCTAGGTGGTAGACGATGATGTCAGCTAGAAGGATAGAGCCCTTGCACAGATTACATTCCTGAGAAGAGAAGAAAAGGGGTGGGGGAATTAAACATCTCTAATTTCTAGACGAGGGATGGGGGTGGCTCAGTGGCTAAGACGCTGAGCTTGTCGATCAGAAAGGTTGGCAGTTCGGCGGTTCGAATCCCTAGCGCCGCCTAACGGAGTGAGCTCCCGTGACTTGTCCCAGCTTCTGCCAACCTAGCAGTTCGAAAGCAGGTAAAAAGTAGAAAAACAGGGACCACCTTTGGTGGGAAGGGAACAGCGTTCCATGGTCTTAACGTGGAGCAAAACAAAGTTAACAAACGATTCACATAACGACGGAAACTTTGGGCTCAATTGTGGTGGTAAGTTGAGGACTGCATGTACACAGCCTTTCTGAAGGCAGGGGCCCTTTGGTGGCCTCAGCTGCATTCCTTCCCTTCTCCCTCCCGTCATTTGAGAAGCAAAGCGATTAATTCTTTTCACCCGGAGTTGTTGTTCTCGCTTGCACTCTTCAGCAGGGAGGGACGTAGAAATAAAAAGAAGGAAAGGAAGAAAAAAAAATAGACGAGCAGAAAGCCTCCTTCCTCCGGGAAAGCTTTCTAAGTGTTTTGTCCTGAGGATATTCTTTAATAAGTCATCTTCTCCTCAGCAACTCCCAAAAGCAGACAATTGTGGCAGATGCTTCATTTTGTCCTGGAGCTATTTCAATCTTGATCCATCTTTTATCATCTCTAAGGATTGAGACAACAAAGGCCAATAAATGCCTTAGGATATCTCTCCCTCTCCCTCCCTCCCTCTCTCTCTCTCTCCCTTCCCTCCCTTGGTCTCTCTTTCATTCTGCCTCTCTCTCATTTTCTCTCTGATTCTCTCCCTCATTTTCTCTCATCTCAGTCTCTCTCTCATTCTCTCATTTTCTCTCATTCTCTCTCTCTCATTCTCTCTGATTCTCTCTCATTCTTTCCCTCATTTTCTCTCTCATTCTCGCGCTCTCATTCTCTCATTTTCTCTCATTCTAGCTGTCCCTCATTCTCTCTCATCCTCTCTCATTCTCATTTTCTCTCTCATTTTCTCTCATTATCTCATTCTAGCTCTTTCATCCACTCTCTCACTCTCTCATCCTCTCTCTCACTCTCTTTCTCATTCTCTCTCTCTCTCCCCATTCTCTCTCATTCTCTCTCTCATTCTCTCTCTGATTATCATTCTCTCTCCCATTCTCTCTCTCATTCTCTCTCTCTCTCTCTCTCACACACACACACACACACACACACACTCACACACACACACATACTTTTACCTTTTCCGTCTGTGCCTCGATTTCTTTCCGAAGAGGAATCAAGTTGCCTCTTCCTCCTTGCTTCCCTACAAGAGTACAAGCAGTCCTCGGCTTACGACCACAGTGGAGCCCAAAATATATGTCCTTAAGTGAGACATTGCTTCAGTGAGGCTTCCCCCTTTCACAACCTTTGCTTGCCACCGTCGTTGAGTGCCCCCTTTGCAAAAATGGCTGTGCATTGCCTTATAAAGTACTCCTGGGGAGGGCAAAAATGAGCGGAAAATGGGCCGTTCCTTGCTCGTTTGAGCCTCCCAGCCCCCAGGAGCACTCTATAAGCTTCCTAAAAGCTATGCCCGTTTTCACGAAAAATGGGGCATTTTTAGGAAGTCAGCCGAGTGCAAAAACCTTTTTTTAAAAAAATTTGCCTCTTCAAAATCTTGGTGCATCTTATACTCCAAAAAACACGGTACCTTTCGAATGAAAGAAGGTTGCCTTGGATCCTTGCCAGGAACTGGAGATATGCCCTTGCCTTTTGGTTGAGAAGATGGGGAGGGACGGAGGAAGAAGCCCTTCCTCCATGGGTTGGCCTAAGCCATCCATCGGTCCACAACCCAGCTGTGTTTTGATGTCGGGGAGGAGCTCTCGGAAGATTAAATTGCGACGTCTTTTGTTGCCATTAAACACCATCATTAATACAAGAATGGAAGACCTCCACCTTCCAACCCACATGGGGGGTTGGCTGAAGCTGCCATTCCACAGCTGTGTGGCTTTTCCAACCATCATCTGCTCAACGTTTGCTCCAGAAAGCTTATAGCTCAGTTGTAGAAGTCATGTTTTCCAAAACAAAATGTCCTTTGTTGTTGTTGTTAGTTGTGAAGTTGTGTCTGATCCATCGCAACGATGCTCCTCCGGGCCTTCCTGTCCTCTACCATCCTCTGGAGTCCATTGAAGCTCACACCAACTGCTTCAGTGACTCCATCCAGCCACCTCCTTCTCTGTCGTGCCCTTCTTCTTCTTCTTTTGCCCTCCATCGTTCCCAGCATGAGGCTCTTCTCCAGGGAGTCCTTCCTTCTCATTAGGGGGCCAAAGTCTTTGAGTTTCCTCTTCAGGATCCGGCCTTCTAAAGAGCAGTCAGGGTTGATCTCCTCTAGGACTGACCGGTTGGATGGCCTTGCAGTCCAAGGGACTCAATGCAGGAGTCTTCTCCAGCGCCAGAGTTCAAAGGCCTCCATTCTTTGGCGCTCAGCCTTCCTTATGGTCCAACTTTCAGACAAGGAATAGTGGAAGGAAACTGATCAAGGAGAGATTCAACCTGGAAATAAGGAGGCATTTTCTGACAGGGAAAACAATCAACCGATGGAACAGAAGTTGCCTTCAGAAGTTGTGGGAGCTTCATCACTGGGGGCTTTCAAGAAGAGACTGGACTGCCATTTGTCAGAAATGGTGTAGGGTCTCCTGCTTAAGCAGGGGGGGGTTGGACTAGATGACTTACAAGGTCCCTTCTAACTCTGTTAATCTGTGAATATAAATATAGGGCTCCTTCCATATTGTGTATTCGCAGTCATTAGATGGACACGACCAAGCTAACGGGGGGGGGGGGACGCAGACCACATAAAATGCAAAATAGGCTGGGGAAAGATTTAGCTGGCAGAGAAGGCTGGGGTAGGCGGGGGGGGAGTGGTAATATAGGGACAATGTAACATAAGGTAGTCACTCTGGAAAACTTTCTCCTTCATTAGCAGGGATCTGTTGAGTTTCTGCTCACATTAGGGTAATTAACACCAGTACAGATTGTTGAACATCTGTACACTTCAGCTCCCAGGCTTTTTAATGCCGCTGAGCTGCCGAGCCGCCGTGCAAACTATTTATTTTGCCAAAATTAGCATTTCTGGGTGGAAACTAAAGCTGGCACTTGACAAGGAGAAGTCCCACCCAGGGCCAAAACGCCGAATGAACGATCTGAGATTGGCTTTAACAATAATATATATGTTTTTAAAGGAGAGGGGAGGTATTGCTTCTCCAGTAAAAGGTAAAGGTTCCCCTCCCACTTGTTGTGCCAGGTGTCTGAATTTGACCCCGGAGGGATGCTGCAATGGTTGTAGGAGTGGTGCAGTGGTCTGGAGGTGCAGATCTTGTCTCACAATCAGGAGTTTGGGAGTTTGATCCTAGGTAAAGGTAAGGGTTCCTCTTGCTAGTCGTTGTGCTAGTCATATGTGCCAGTCGTTCCCGACTTTAGGGGGCGCTGCTAATCTCCGTTTCAAAGCCAAAGAGCCAGCGCTGTCCGAAGACGTCTCCGTGGTCATGTGGCCGGCATGCCTCAACGCCAAAGGCGCACGGAACGCTGTTCCCTTCCCACCAAAGGTGGTCCCTATTTCTCTACTTGCATTTATCACGTGCTTTCGAACCGCTAGGTTGGCAGAAGCTGGGACAAGCCACAGGAGCTCAGTCCGTTACGCAACACAAGGGATTCAAACTGCCGACCTTTCTGATCGAGAAGCTCAGCGTCTTAGCCACTGAGCCACAGTGTCCCATATTACTTCTCCAACCGAAGCTTACTTCCTTTAAGAATGATAATAAAACTCTGTGGGTCTTTTTCTTTCTTTTAATCTACATGGACGTTTTCTATCGAATATGTTTTTTAATCCCAACACAGGGAACATCTGGAAGGAATTCTATCAGAGTATTGACAAGAATTTGTTTTTAGATGGCCGAGAGGGGTTTGGTGTGAAGATCTTGGGAGGAAAGTGCCGTTTTAGTACTCGTAGTCCTTAAAAATGCCTGAAAGAAGGCATTTTTTCAGCGCTGTATATACAGGAAGTCCTCGACTCGCGGCAGTCCATTTAGTGACCGTTGGAAGTTACAACGCCACTGAAAAAAAGTGACTTAGGACCAGTGGTTGAATTCATTTTTTTTTTTTACTACCGGTTCTGTGGGCGTGGTGTGGTGGGCGTCGCAGGGGAAGGATACTACAAAATCTCCATTCCCTCCCCACTCTGGGGCCAGCCAAAGATGGCGTTTGCCAGTTCTCCGAACTACTCAACATTTCCGCTACCGGTTCTCCAGAACCTTTCAGAACCTGCTGGATTTCACCCCTGCTTAGGACCGTTTTTTCACACTTGCAGCCGTGGTCACCTGTCTATCTAACTAGTCTTCTTGATATCGATTGTTTTATGTATTCAATTCTCTCTCACACACACGCAGGCATCCACACAGCTGCACAAATAGACACAAAGACAAGCGTTCCTTTATGAAAAATTCCCAAAACTTTCAAAAACATCGCTTACAAATTCTGCAGAGTGCAGAAAGCAAGGAAGGAGGGAAGCGTACGGCATGCTTTAGAGCAGGGGTGTCAAACTCAATTTCATTGAGGGCCGCATTGTGTTTGACCTTGGATGGCCAGGGGGGATATGTGTGGGGCATGGCCAGGATGGGCGTTTGACACAGGCCCAAGATGCATTTTTCCCCTTCTCTTCTTTGTTTCCACAGTTCTTTACTATAACCATTTTCCTATCTCTTCTACCAGATATTATGGGCAAACCTTTATTATTATTCTTCATACACCACTAAACTTTTTATTTCTAAATTTATACCCCATTGTTTTATAGTAAATTGCTTTTCCAGGCAGAAAAGCCGATTCATACTATCGTATTTTTATTGTTCAACTAATAATAAAAATACAATCGCGTAAATAAACATGATAATGCAAGATCTAACAGTGGAGGTCAATTTCCAGGATAGTAAACAGAAATGGCTTGTCAATTATAGATTGTTGGTATTGGATTAAATAGCTAAGACACTGAGCTGAGCTTGTCGATCAGAAAGGTCGGCAGTTCGAATCCCTAGTGCCGTGTAACGGAGTGAGCTCCTGTGACTTGTCCCAGCTTCTGCCAACCTAGCAGTTCGAAAGCACGTAAAAATGCAAGTAGAAAAATAGGAACCACCTTTGGTGGGAAGGCAACAGCGTTCCGTGCGCCTTCGGCATTGAGTCATGCTAGCCACATGACTACGGAGATGTCTTCGGACAGTGCTGGCTCTTTGGCTTTGAAACGGAGATGAGCACTGCCCCCTAGAGTCGGGAACGTCTAGCACATATGTGCGAGGGGAACTTTTACCTTACAGTATGTAAAATCTGCCATTCAACTGTGGTATTAACATAGGATGGCTGCTTGTTTTCTATCCAGATCAGGCACTTACTCCAAGCCACATAATTGTAATCCAGTCCAATCCAATCCTCCTGCAGCACTCGGCTGGCCGAAAATGGGCCGTGCGGAGGCCACCTCGTTTTGGACCGTCCAAGTGCTTCTGGACGCTGGGGATGCCAAAAACGGGCCATACAAGCCAGGGGTGGGCTTCAGGGGGCATGTGACTGAGTGGGCGTGGCCAACTTGGCGTCACTCTTTTTTTTAAATTTTGTTTGTGCAAACTTCACATCTTTGCAACGCGTTACATTTTTTTAACCTATCTGTTGTGATTCTTTTATCGATACAAATACATCTTTTATAGCTATAACTTTGTATATTTGCGTATTTATATTACCTCATGCATTTTTTTTTCATTCTATATATAATATTCTATGTATTCTATGCATGACAGCCTTTACTCCATTTAAGTCATTTCGGATAATATTTATTTGCTACAGTCTCTCTCATATTTCTATCTTTCAGTCGTTTTTCCGGTTTTGTAGTTGTCCATTAATTTGTGGATCTTTCTTACTTCCTTTTTTGTTTGCCTGCTTTCTTCCCCCTCCCCTTTCCTCTAGCCCAGGGGTGTCCAAACTTGGCAACTTTAAGACTTATGGACTTCAACTCCCAGAATTCCCCAGCCAGCAGAGCTGAAGAACTCCCAGAATTCCCCAGCAGAGCAGGCTGGGGAATTCTGGGAGTTGAAGTCCACAAGTCTTAAAGTTGCCAAGTTGATGGGGGTGGGGGGCCTCCAACCTACCCATTAAGAAAAAAAGTGTTTGTCCTCTCCAGCCCCCAGGAACACTCTGCGGGCTTCAGCAGGGCTGGGGGGAAGGTAAAAACAGGGAAGGCCCGTTTTTGCAAAATAAATGGGCAGAAAACGGGCCATTTTTCACAAAAACGGAGGCATTTTTGCCTTTCCTCCAGCCCTGCTGAAGCCTGCACAGTGCTTCTGGGTGCTGGGGAAGGCAAAAATGCCTATGTTTTTGCAAAAAACAGCCCATCTCTGAGACTTCTCTGGGACTGGCATGTGCACACTATTAAAAAAAAAGGGGGGGGATTACATTTTTTTTCAATAAAAAATGTGCAGAACAGAAAATAAAGATGGCGGCACCCAGGATAGAACCGGTACAGTCACGTGTCCGGCTGAGTTAATACCTATTCGGCCGAACCGGTCCAAACTGGGTGCTGTGGCCGGTCCTTTAATATTTCCACACCCCGCAGCCCCGCATTCGACCCACGGGCCTTGAGTTTGACACCCCTACTTTAGATTGTCGCAAGGAAGACGCCAAGCTGCAAAAGCGACACCCGACCCATCGTCTTCGTTCGTTGGGCTGCCCAATGTCATTTTGCTGTTGCCAGCCAGCCTGGTCGTTTGCATTCTCCTGTTGGGAAGCTTGGAAGCCTGTCACACGCGGCTCTTTATATTTCAGTCTTGAATTATGCATGCCCAATTTATCATGTCCCCAGCTGAAAAAACTAATTGTGTCCCTAGGATATATTTACTAGAAATTGTAGTTTGTTGCGCTAGGGTGTCCCCAGAGTGTCCAGAAGAACAGATGAGGTGGAAGTTAACACTTGCCCTCCCCCTTCGCAACGGTGTGTGTCTGTTGGGCTGTGTGCGAAAGAGCCGGGGCGTTATTTGATGGATGGATCCTGGCATGGTTTGTTTGTTTTTAATTTTTTGGGTTGGATTTTTTTCTTCTTAACATTTTATCACTTCTGGCTTGAAGGTTCTACCCTTCTTTTCTTAAAAAAAAATATTAAATCTTCCCTTTCTTGTACTGCAGATTTCTTCAGCAGATGTTGGTTCTTCGGGCAGTTTGAAGTGTGAAAAACAAAATTGTAGGCACGTAACAACAAGGCTATTTGCTAGGGGGGAAATCGGCTGTGGTCTCTCCCAAGGAATGCGGCCGGCTAATTGTGTGTGTGTGTGTGTGTGTTTGTGTTGATTCAAAGCCAGAAGAAGTGATGTTGAGACATCACCAGATACAATATCCAGCCATCATTGGCAAACTCATTTTTCCATCTATATCTATCTATCTACCGTGTTTTCCCCAAAATTAGACAGGATTTTATTTTCTTTTGACCCTTGATATAAGCGCTTGGCCTTATTTTGGGGGAAGTCTTATTTTTGAGGTGCAGGAGGCGGCGAGCGTGGTCATCTCATGGCTGCTGCTATGTTGTTCTATTTTTGGGGAGGGCTTATTTTTATGGACCAGACAGAGTTTATCCAATCGATGCTTTGAACAATGCCGGATTCTAGTCACAGTGAGACCTTGAGTCACGACCACCATTTGTCCCATAACTTCGGTTGTAACCCGATTTAGTCGTGACTCGAATCTAATTTTCCCATTGGGATTGTATGATCCATGCGTTCCAGACCCCTATGAACTATATATGCATTTTTTAAAAAAGATTTTTAAGCACAAAAAAAGTTCATTATGCCACAGAACTTACAGTGGCATAGTAAAGTCCTTTAAGAACGAAAATGTAAAGACTGGCAAAACACTTCAGCCAAAAATGAACCAAAGCAAAGACTTAAACGGAGGCTGGAAAACCAAAGAAAATGGACTTTATTCTTGGATCAAAGTTAAAGTTTTCAGTCAGAAATTCCAAGCACATGCACAAGAGACAAGGGAGGAAAGCTCTACAAAGCATGAGATGATGCTTTCTTATCCGTTGCTCCAGGTCCTGCTTTGGCGAATAGGACGACCCCAGGACAGCCCTTGAAATATTGGAAGACAGCTATCATGTCTCCCCTAGTCCTCCTCTTACGTTGCTGAGGTTGAGAGTGGCGGAAAGCAAGGGAGAACCTGCAATGCAAACTCAACTTGCACTTCCTTCTCTTCCCGTTGCGTTTTTCACTTGTAGCCAGATCATTATTAGGTAGGCCTTTTCATTATTCAAGGACGAGGCGCATTAGCGAACCCAAGTTAGTGCTCCCTTGCCAGCGCCTCTGCGCTGCTGATGGTCTTCCATGGTTTTAAATATCTACAAACGGGTATTCACAAGAGCTCAAATTGGGAGTCCTCCAGAAGCGGGGGTCCCACCTCCTCAATTTGCTTCCCGCATTCCAGGGAAAAAAAGCTGGCATTTCGTGCCAGGCAGAAGGAAGAGCACAGCAGAGCTCCTGTGATTCCCTCCTGCTTTGGCAAACTGCCCTTCTCCACAACCTCTGGGCCCGCCAGTAGAACTGGCAGCAGATTCAGACAGTGAGGAGGTTGGGGAGGAACCTGGGCCAGTCCTGGAGTCTGGGGAAGGCTCTGATGAGGGCTCTGTGTCAGAGGCAGAGAGGGGGCCAGGGCCCTCTGACAGTTATCAGCTGCCTTCGGAGTCAGACATCAGTGAGGCAGAAGAACAGCTAGAGCCTGTTCCCAGTGTGCGCATGTGCAGAGTTGCCAGATGAAGGGAACAGCTAAAGAACAGGGATCGACTTGGGAGTAAAGCCACAGGTGGAAGATGAATGGCCCCTCCCAGAGGAAATAAAAGAGGGAGCAAAAGAGGAGTGGAGTTTGCAGGAGACAGTTAATTCTCTTAATTGGTTCGTGACTCTCCGAGACTCCTTGCCAAGTTTTGCAGATCTCGGCCTGGCAACTCTCCAAGCCAAATAAAGTCTGTGACTGTAAATCCTCCCTTGAAAGACTTTGCTGGATGTGAATGAGCAGAACTCACAGCGAATTAATAAAAGGGTTTTTGTTGTCGGGACAAGGAGTTTGCTTCAGGTTCTCGGGAAGCCTCGGTCAGAATAGGGACAACTCAAGCTTGTAGGTTGGTTTCAAACATTTCATTACCAGGCTGGATAACATCTTCAGTGGCATTTAGGGGAACGAAATCTCTGCTAAAGATGTTACCTAGCCTGGTAACAAAATGTTTGGAAACCAACCTACAAGCTCGGAGAATGAACCCCTACCCTCACTCTACACCTGAGCTACAGATATTCGGCACAATAAATGGATAGGTAGATGAATGAAAGGATAGAGATAGATGGATGTGTAGGTGGATGGGTAGGTAGGTAGGTAGACAGGAGAGAGAGAGAGAGATGATGATGATGATAGATGGATAGATGGATGGATGGATGGATGGATGGATGGATGGATGGATGGATAGAAGATAGATGATAGATAGATGATAGATAGATGATAGATAGATGATAGATAGATAGATAGATAGATAGATAGATAGATAGATAGATGATAGATAGATAGATAGATAGATAGATAGATAGATGATAGATAGATAGATAGATAGATAAAGATATAGATAGATAGATAGATGATAGATAGATAGATAGATAGATAGATAGATAGATAGATGATAGATAGATACATAGATAGATACATAGATAGATGATAGATAGATACATAGATAGATAGATGATAGATAGATAGATACATAGATAGATAGATACATAGATAGATAGATAGATAGATAGATAGATAGATACATACATACATAGATACATAGATACATAGATACATAGATACATAGATACATAGATACATAGATACATAGATTGATAGATGATAGATAGATAGATAGATAGATAGATAGATAGATAGATAGATAGATAGATGATAGATAGATGATAGATATTTAGATAGATATTTAGATAGATAGATAGATAGATAGATAGATAGATAGATAGATAGATAGATAGATAGATGATAGATAGATAGATAGATGATAGATAGATAGATAGATAGATAGATACATAGATAGATAGATACATAGATAGATAGATGATAGATAGATAGATAGATAGATAGATAGATAGATAGATAGATAGATAGATAGATAGATGATTGATAGATAGAGGTAGTTAGGTAGATAGATAGATAGATAGATAGATAGATAGATAGATAGATAGATGATAGATAGATAGATAGATAGATAGATATAGAGATAGATAGATAGATGATAGATAGATAGATAGATAGATAGATAGATAGATAGATAGATAGATGATAGAATGAAGAGCTGAGGCAGGTTCAGCTCAACCAAGTAGGCCCAACTGAGATAAACCAGAACTACTTTCACTGTAACAGAATTTTGCAAGTGTGAATGTGCTTCTCCTTCACATTCACTTAGTGTGAACAAGGTGGGGGGACTTATTTGAAGCATTTTCTCTAGTTACTTTCTTGGCCCAGACTCAAGTCCCTCTTATCTGACCCTTGGCTTGCTTGCAACTCTTCCTTCTGTCCCTCAAGGCCATTCTCTATGTCCTCTGCTGGCAGAACACAAGAGGACTAACCTCAGCACCCAAACAATATA
This sequence comes from Natrix helvetica, assembly GCF_964273705.1. Taxonomy (NCBI): domain Eukaryota; kingdom Metazoa; phylum Chordata; class Lepidosauria; order Squamata; family Natricidae; genus Natrix; species Natrix helvetica. The sequence continues at coordinate 7,101,940 of NC_138564.1, forward strand.
TGAGATTAGATTATCCTCTGTCAACGGTGCCTGGAAGCACACAACCCCAGAGCCACATGGGATCCCTGCTGTCCCTTAAGTCGGCCCCAAAGGACTTCCAGGAGTTTATTGCCTCCATTGTTAGCATTTTCAGAGGAACAGATGGAGAAACCAGTACGGGAACTGGGCAGTTAATCGTCATGAGCAGCTTGTAATTTGAGTTGCGTTGAAATGCAAATGGGGGGGGGATTAAAATCCCACACCAGGCTGGGGGTGTGGTGAGGTATCTGCACCGTGTTTTAATAGCTGTCCAGCTTTCCGCCTTTGCTTTGGACTGGACATTCTCAACCCTAAACAGTGATGACTCTGTTGGCTGTCAAAATGTTGGCGAACATTTTTGGGACCAAGTGCCAAAACGGGACTGTGCACATCCAGGGAAGCACCAGAAACTGGAAGAAATTTCCCCGGGCGCGCAAACAGGAGCGCCGAAAACTGGAAGAGCAGTTCCCCAACGTACATGCTTGTGTCGGGAAGTTTCCACCATGCACACTGGTCACCTGGTCTTATGGTTTCTGGACCGCGTGCGCGCGAAAAGACCAGCTGGCTGGCGCACAAAGAAGCTCAGCTTCCCGGCGGGTGCATGCACACCAGTTCTTCCGGTTTCCAGTGCTCCCACATGCACAAAGACCAGCTGGCCGGCTGGGACGCTGGGACCCGGAAGAGCAGCATGCATGACGGCTGGCGCGCTCTGAGAGATGGCTCTGTGTGCCATCTCTCTAGCTTCGCGATGCCTGAGCAACCAAGCTCAGAGAGCACCAAGGACTCCATAGTCCCACCCTGAGCGACAGATATTCACCTTCTTTTGAATTGTCCGTGTGTGGATTTTTCTCTCTTGGTCGTATCTCTTTTCTTCAGCCGCTACAAAAAGGAGGAATTCCCAACCCCAAGGAAGTTACTGGGGGGTGGGGGAGCCTTGGACTTCCAAAGTGAACCCCCCGCCCCAAATTTAGAAAAGGAAAGACTCAGTTGCAATGAAAGGATGTTGGGTTTGCAGAGGCAAAAAATTAGCTTTCTGTTTGGTCGGCCCTTCTTTGTCTCCCGCCATCCCCGACAGCAGCCACTCTCTTGTCCTCCAGCCCCACCCCAGAGGGCCTTCGCACCGCTGACGCAATCTGCCTTTTTATGCAGCCGAGAGTGGAGGCTCCTAATTACAAGGCCGAAGCCGGGCAGCGGGTGAGGCGGCCCGCTGAGCCCCACAAACGCGCACCTGATTATCCGTCGCGGAAACCCGTTAGAAGGGGTTACTCCGGAGTGGAAGCCTCATTATTCACCGTTGGTTCTGCAACTCGCCTTTCAGAAGGAAGGAAGGAACACGGTTAAGGGGGACAAAGGAGGCCAAATGTTTCCTTTTGCCTTCGCCTCTTTCCCCCCCCTAACTGGTTGTGCGGACACGCATACACACTCACACACACAACATTGCCTGCTGGGCGCAGAGCTACCTTTCACGCTCGGCTTGGTGCAAACTCTGATGAAGCCATTGAAAGATGCAGCGGGGATGCACAGCGTTTCCTTGGGATTGGAGGGGGGGCAGGAGGCCCCGAGCTGAAGAGGAAGCCCAAGGAAGAAAAACATGACAACACCCCCACCCACCCACCCGCCAGGTAGACAGACTCTGTCGCTGCGGGCTGAAGGAGCCGTCCCACCGTGCAGAATTAGGGAAGAGATGAAATGTTTTCCATTGTTTGGCTTTGCGTCCCAGGGAGCGGCATAATACACTGTTTTGCTGGAATGGTGGCGGTTGCAGCCGGCGGCAAAATTTCTCCTCGCTTTAGCCCAAAATTAGTCTACGGATGCTAGGCTGCGTTCTGAATGGAATGCCCAAATGCTTTTTGGGAGCCACACTCCTGCCTTACCATCAACCTGTTTTTTTTTTCTCTTCTTCCCAGACGTGGTTGTATATTAAAGATGGATGGGTGGATGGATGAGTGGCGGACATGGATAGTTAGCGATGGAGATAGAGATGAGAGAGAGAGAGAGAAATAAAGATAGACCTGGATGATAGAGATAGATGTGGATAGATAGTGATGGAGGGGGGAGGGAGTGGATAGGATAGGATAGGATATGATATGATATTGTTGGAAGAAATATCCTTTTGGGCTCAGTTCCAAAGTGGGGAAAAATAGAATAGAATAACAGAGTTGGAAGGGACCTTGGAGGTCTTCTAGTCCAACCCCCTGCTCAGCCAGGAAACCCTACACCACTTCAGACAAAGGGTTATCCAACCTCTTTTTAAAGACTTCCAGTGTTGGGGCATTCACAACTTCTGGAGACAAGCTGTTCTATTGATTAATTGTTCTAACTGTCAGGAAATTTCTCCTTAGTTCTAGGTTGCTTCTCTCCTTGATTTGTTTCCACCCATTGCTTCTTGTTCTACCCTCAGGTGGTTTTCAGAATAGCTTGACTCCCTCTTCTTTGTGGCAACCCCTGAGATATCGGAAGACTGCTATCATGTCTCCCCTGATCCTTCTTTTCCTTAAACTAGACATACCCAGTTCCTGCAACCGTTCCTCATATGTTTTAGCCTCCAGTCCCCCAATCATCTTTGTTGCTCTTCTCTGCACTCTTTCTACAGTCTCCACGTCTTTTCTACATCGTGGTGACCAAAACTGGATGCCATATTCCAAGGGTGGCCTTACCAAGGCATTATAAAGTGGTATACTAACACATGTTAATACCACTTTATAATGCCTTGGTAAGGCCACACTTATTTATTTTTATTTATTTATTTGATTTGTTAGCCGCTCCCTCTCCACAAGGGACTCGGGGTGGCGTACAATAAATAAAAGCACATATATATATTACACTTGGAATCCTGCATCCAGTTTCTGTCCCTACTTCAGCTATCTTGAAGATGCTGAGACAGAAACGGCTTCCGGAGTCCCTGGCGTGTTTTAAGAGACAATCAATGGGGAAAAAAACCACAGAGAAGCTGTGATGGTAACTGATCGAGCCAGCTCGAGACTTAGGAAGAGAAATGAGAGTGGAGAGCAGCAGAACACTTCTTATTTTCTGCACGCCTGCCTGCCCCAGTTCGAAGAGCAGATGGCTTGACGGCATGATGTGAGATTTGTCAAGGTATATCTGGCATTAGTTTTGCAAGCACGGCGATCAGTTTTGACTTCGGCTAAATGATGACTGCGATTCCTTGGAGAGCCATGAAGGATGGAGGTCATTAGCTTGAGGTGGAGGGAATCAACTTCCTGTGCTCAAAAGAGGCACTCGTTCCTTGTTTGCTAGACCTGTTTCGGCCATCATTAACCGCAGAGAAACTGAGCTCACTCATTGAGGATTTGTGTGCCTATCGAGATGAAGTTGACCAGTTGCTGGTCAAGAAGAGAAGAGGGAGTCAAGCTATTCTCCAAGGCACCTGTGGACAGAACAAGAAGCAATGGGTGGAAACTAATCAAGGAGAGAAGCAACTTAGAACTGAGGAGAAACTTCCTGACAGTTAGAACAATTAATCAGTGGAACAGAAGTTGCCTCCAGAAGTTGTGAATGCCCCAACACTGGAAGTCTTTAAGAAGATGTTGGATAGCCATTTGTCTGGAACGGTATAGGGTTTCCTGCCTAGGCAGGGGGTTGGACTAGAAGACCTCCAAGGTCCCTTCCAACTCTACTATTGTATTGTATTGTATTGTATTGCTTTTTGGAGACAATAACTTGGTCCTTAACACCAAATAAGACCAAGGAGCTTATAGTGGACTACAGAAGGAATTGATCAGATATCCACCCCTTGCTTATCAACAGAGACTGAGTGGAGCAAGTGGTCAGTTTTAAGTTTCTGGGTGTCGTCATAAAAGAGGACCTGATCTGGGGCAACTCACATTGCAGCTCTGGTCAAAAGGGCCCAGCAGAGATCATACGACCTGAGACTTCTTAGGAAACAACAACTGAACGAAAAACTGCTAGTAACCTTCTACCGCTGCACCAGAGAGAGTATTTTAACTCACTGCATATGTGTCTGGTTTGCCAATTGCACAGGGGCAGACAGGACAGCGTTCCAGAGGGTCAACGTCATTGCCCAGAGGATCATGGGATGCCCTCTCCCCTCTTTGGAAGAGCAAGCATCTTTTAATTTCTTGGCTTCAGCCCCCATCTGCAGTGATCTTGGAGCCCAAGAAAGTAAAATCTGTCACTACCTCCATTTCTTCCTCATCTATTCACCAGGAATTGAGAGGGCCAGAGGCCATGATCTTAGTTTTCTTAATGTTGAATTTCAAGCCAACTTTTGCACTCTCCTCCTTCAGCCGCATCACCTTCATTTCTTGTCTAGCCATTGGTAAAAGACAAGTCCCAAGTTAAGGAATCATTCTGTGTATTCTTTGCCCTTTATTTTTAGTTAGCCTATCCATTTCCTCACAGTCTAATGTTTTTTTTCTAATTCTATTTTCCTCTGCAGGGATTTCCTCATTTTTTCCCAATATTGTGCAAACACAATTCTCAGTGCCGTCAAAACACGTGATGTTAAATACACATTGCCTTTTATCCTATTGAATCATGAACTTTTGTGCAAATAATGTAGATGTGTTCTACGGTATTTCGCTGCTGGGTAGCTTTGTCTACGCTGAAAAGTTTCGACGGCACTGAAAAAAAGGGACTTAAGATCATTTATCACACTTAACGGCCGTTGCAGCATTCCCGATGATCATGTGATCAAAATTCAGATCCTTTATCAGCAGAAAGTGATAAAAGGTGCACAGAAAAGAAAATTTAGTAGGCATAAAAAAAAACATCAAAAAGAGATACAAAAGTAAGTTAAAAGGCTGACTAAAAAATCGATAAATGATGGCATTTCAAAGAGATTAATAGATGATGGATAATGAGAAAATGTATTAATAAAAGGGGAAGATCGATATAGATAAAACAGTAGTATATACATTAATAGACAATATATATTTGTTATAACCCCAATAAGTAAAGATTAGTAGGTGGAAATTTAGGATTAGATAATGTAATTGTATTAATAACGTTGATAATGTGTTAAAGTGTATTGTGAAATTTAAAAGAGTAAGGAATAGAAATTATGGAGAGTTCAAAATACAATACAATACAATACAATACAATAGTAGAGTTGGAAGGGACCTTGGAGGTCTTCTAGTCCAACCCCCTGCCTAGGCAGGAAACCCTATACCATTTCAGACAAATGGCTATCCAACATCTTCTTAAAGACTTCCAGTGTTGGGGCATTTACAACTTCTGGAGGCAACTTCTGTTCCACTGATTAATTGTTCTGTCAGGAAATTTCTCCTCAGTTCTAAGTTGCTTCTCTCCTTGGTTAGTTTCCACTCATTGCTTCTTGTTCTACCCTCAGGTGCCTTGGAGAATAGTTTGACTCCCTTTTCTTTGTGGCGATATTGGAAGACTGCTATCATGTCTCCCCTGGTCCTTCTTTCTCTTAAGCTAAACATACCCAGTTCCTGCAACCGTTCTTCATATGTTTTAGTCTCCAGTCCCCTAATCATCTTTGTTGCTCTTCTCTGCACTCTTTCTAGAGTCTCCACATCTTATATGAAATAGATTCCCAAGATTGATTAAATATTGTTAATAATTGGAATTATTAGCAATCCTACTCATTCGGGACATTGAAGTTATGGTGGAATAATGAGTAATTTTTAAATGGTATTACTTAGTAGGGGATAATAAATATAGGGCAAAAATAAGTGTTATTTATGTTTAAATGAACTATTGGAAAGAAATGATAAAAGGATTATGGAAAGAGACCAATATTGTTGAAGTTGGAAGATTTGAAGTATCTATATTTATTTGTATTGCTATTGGTAAAGTGGCTTAAAAAGACTTGACCCAGTCAATGTACTGTCCATAAAATATGAATGTTTATACTGGGATATACAAATACACACACACACACACACACACACATACACACACACGTATATATTCAGACCATTGGCAACTGATTCCTATTTATGATGGTTACAAATGTCCTTGGGTACTGATAACATACTTCACCTGAATGTTTGAAGCTCTGTTTTGTAACCTGTGAAAGTTGAGTCTGGAAGTAATAATGGTGGCCACTCACGGATCACCACTTCACTGTTCCTTGGTAGAAAAGCTCACCCTTCCTTCCTTCCTTCCTTCCTTCCTTCCTTCCTTCCTTCCTTCCTTCCTTCCTTCTTTCATCGGGCCTCTCCCTGCCTGGGTCAGAAGGGTTAATTGTCTGGTATGCTTGTTTAAGCATCTGTGGAAAATGGCTACCAGATTGTTCCAGATTTCCCCTTGCTTAGTGAAATCATATTTTTCCCATTTTTTTTTTCTTTTAATACAAACATTTCATCGCTCATTAAACAGTGTGTCGTCTGGGTACAATTTTTTTGTCTCATAATAGTTAACGCTTGTTGTATTCGGGTCTTTTCCCGTGTAAGATTGAGATTGTCTTGGCAACATTTCGGCGAGGTATTTGTTTTCGTAGATTTTCACGGGTATAGATATGCAGGTCTTGGCTCTCAATCTTACACGGGAAAAGACCCGAATACGCCATGACCTGCATATGTATGTGTGTGTGTGTGTGTGTGTAAAATGTTTTCGTAGATTTTCACGGGTGTAGGTATGCTGGTCTTATTGTATTTGGGCCTTTTCCCTTGTAAGATTGAGATTGTCTTGGCAACCTTATGGCAAGGTCCCAATCACCATCTTCAGGCTGGTGTTTTTTTTTGTGTGTGTGTTGTAACGACCTGGGTGGTGGGTGGGGTTAGTTTTTTGACTAGGGCTGGTTTCCAGATGTCTGGTAGGCGGGAGGTAGCATCACATTTATTCATCTTGTAGGGGTGTTTCTCTATACATCAAAGGCACCACAGATAAAATCAGCAAAATTCTCCACAAGCACAATATCAAGACAGCCTTCAGCACTGACCAAAAAATAGCCAACATCTTAAGAAACCCCAAAGACAAGATCCAGCTAGAAAACCAAGGAGTCTACGAAATACCATGCAAAAGCTGCCCTGCCACATACATTGGACAAACTAATAGGAGAATAAATGCACGCGTTGCAGAACGCAGTCAGAAAAAAAGAAAAAACTTCCTCCCTTTTCCAGCACCTTAAAGCTACAGGACATGAAATTGATTTTGAAGGAACCAAATTAATCTCCAAAACAGAACACTTCAACAAGAGAATAATTATGGAAGCCATCGAAATGGAGAAACACCCCCACAACGTGAATAAACGTGACAATAAGCCCAAAACCCAGCCTGAAGATGGCGAGTGAGACCTCGTTGAAACGTTGCCAAGACAATCTCAATCTTACACGAGAAAAGACCCGAATTCAACAAGACCAGCATATATATATATATATATATATATATATATATATATATATATATATATATATATATATATATATATATATATATATATATATATATATATATATATATATATATACACACACACACACACACACACATACATACATACATACATACATACATACTTATATATTCTTATTTTAATACTAGTATTTAAAACTTAACGTATCTATTGTTATAACATTTCTCTTTTTAATTTATTTAACTTTATAATACATCATTTTCATATTTATTCTCTAACCATTGATAGAATAGCTCCCATATATTATAATAATCAGAGTCTTCCTTTCCTTTAATTGCAAGGGTTAATCTATTCATTTCTGCACATTCTAATATTTTTTAATCCCATTCTCATCTGTGGGGATCTCTTTGCCCTTTCCATTTGGTGCAAATACAATTCTAGCCTTAGTGAAATCATATCCAAGGCCAAAAATAAAATAAAATAAACATAACAAGAATCCACTGGAAGTACTCCAGCTAAAAAGGCCATAAGTGGGTGGTTGGAGCCTGCAGGGAGTTGCTAACATCCAATGAGCCAGGAGAGAATAAAAATAGATGCTACCACTATCAAGGTATCTTGAGAATTGGGTCATAATTGCTCAGGGTTTTTTTTCCTCCTTCCTTTCCTTTAAGTCTTTCGAGAAGTCTAAGCACGCATGTCTGATAAAAGCGCTGTGGGGTTAGGACATTGTCCCCATCATGACACATTCCTGATCTGGAAGTGAAGACACAGAAGAGATAAAAACGAAGGATAGATAAGAGAGACAGAGATTGGTCAGCATACTTAAATCAGCAGCTTTAGTTTAGCCGATTGTAGGAACCCGGCCATTGTGGGTATTTATAGCTATGGGTCGTATGAGCCTTGCAACCATAGTTTATTGGGGTAGAATGTAGTCTGGATTCCCCGGAGGGAGGGGCTGCTTCCTGGAGGGCGAGGAGGCAGCCCAGCTTAGAATGTCTGGTAAGCAGGAAGAGGGTTAAAAAGAGCTCCTCCCTAGCGATTCCCAGTATATATCTGAGGTTACACAGATAGTTGTTTACCCTGGCAAGATTCTGTCTACAGGCAAGGAACTATCAAGGAAATTGAAGTAACTTCACATGTCATGATTCTGTCTACAGGCAAGGAACCATCAAGGAAATTGAAGTAACTTCCATGTGTCATTCTCTGTTCTTGAGCCCTGACATTTATTCATTAACAAAGAATCGGGGTTAAGATAATGTGTGAATCCAGATAGTGAGATTGTCCATGTCATAAGTTAACGAGTCAGCTTGTTTAGAGTTCTGTTATTTGTAATGGATCTTTGACACACAAAACACACACACACACACACACACACACTGACACTTGACATTTCTGGGCTACATTTGAAGCAAGCAGAGCAATCTTTCAACAACGCCGCTTTTCCGGATGAATGTTGTCAGGAACTAAGTATTTAGTTACACCATTCGTATGACAGCGTTAGAGTTGTCATCACAGGATGTCAACTGTTTTGAGTTAAGCTGCCTTTTGCAATTGACTTGATGGTGAATTTGTCAGTGCCGACGGTCTTCAGGTGGTGCTCCGGCTGTTTGGGATTGTTGTACACCAGGTGCCTGTGACTATCAGCTCTATGGTTTGTCTCACAGTCAGACAGATGTTTAGGCTGGTTGGCGTTTTTATCACCCGTTGAGTCCTCCCCAAGGACCTGGGAATAAGCAAATGTTGTTGTTTCAATGGTGTTCAAAGTATCGTTGCAGAAAGTAAGCTGTTCCAAGTAAAGATGGATTTAATCTTTTTTAACTTTTGAGATGTGTGTTTTTTAATGTTGTACGCCGCCCTGAGTCCTTTTGGAGAAGGGCGGCATATAAATCCAAATAAACCAAACCAAACCAAAGCGACCTTTTGCAATTGACCAGCCTGCCTTCCGTCCCTGTCCTACTGTCCCCATTTATTCGTGCCCGTTTCCCGTGTTCATGTCCGTGTTTATACTTATACCTATTATCTCGTACATGTTTGACGAACTAAATAAATAAATAAAAATAGCAATGCAAACATGATCCCTGAAGGCAGGGATCAGCTGCAGAGAAAGACGAGAAGCGATTCAGAGTTAGGAGCTGTGGCCCCCAAATGAACCCTGGTGTTATCCAATTCCGGTGGTGGATTCCGGGCGGTATGCCCCAAATATGGGCGTACCGGTGCCTGCCGGAAGCAGCAGCCACCGTACCAGAACGGTGCTTTGGAGAGCCCACCCGCCCCCGTTCCTTACCTGTATTTGAGCCAATGCTGGAAAACTTTGGGCCGCTTCACACCTTAAATCAGCTGAAGCCCCCCATCCACCCACCCCTTCCTTACCGTCCATTGCTCTTCCCAGCCAGGTTCAACAATGATGATTGCAATTTTGTTTGGCTTGGTTTTTTTTTTATGGCCGTGGAGGCGGCTTTAAAATCAAGGGAAATCTTATAAAACGGAGACTAAACGTCTCCTTCCAGAGCTCAGGCAGAGATTTTTTATTTTATTTTATTTTACTTTATTTTTATTTTTTTTGGCATCAGTGCTTATTCCGCAGAGGAGGCTGTGTAAACAATATCGGGTCCCTCGAGTCGCCTATATCTGTACAGTTAAGTGGTAACAGCTTGAGAAATGCATTTCTTGGTGTGTTTGCGGTAAAATTTGAAATGGGCCCCGGGGCTAAAATAAATTGGTGACATTTTGTAGCAGAAGGAGGAAGCGGGGGGGGGGGGAGGAGGAAGAGAGGAAAGGGCAGGAATTAGAAATGAAGAGAGAGGGAGGGAGGAAGAGAGAGAGAGATTTTGAAAGAGCGAGAGATTGAGAGGGGGAAGAGAGAGAGAGATTGAGAGAGAAAGGAAAGAGCAAGAGATTAAGGAAAGAAAGAGAGAGCGGTTGAGAGAGAAAGAGCGAGAGATGGAGGAAAGAAAGAGTAAGAGAAAAAAAGAGATTGAGAGAGAGAGATTTTGAGAAAGATTGAGAGAGGAAAGAGAAATTTTGAAAGAGATTGAGAGAGAGAGAGAGAAAGTAAAGCGAGAGATTGAAGGAAGAGGGAGAGATTGAGAGAGATAAAGAAAAGTGAGAGATTGAGGAAAGAACGAGGGAGAGATGGAGAGAGAGGGAAATTTTGAGAGAGAAAGATTGAGAGAGGAAACAGAAATTTTGAGAGAGAGAAAGGTAAGAGCAAGAAATTGAGGAAAGAAAGTGAGAGAGATTGAGAGAAGAAAGAGAGATTTTGAGAGAGAAAGATTGAGATATGAAAAAGAAATTTTGAGAGAGAGAGAAAAAGAGTGAGAGATTGAGGAAAGAAAGAGTGAGAGAGATTGAGAGAAGAGAGATTTTGAGAGAGAAAGATTGAGAGAGGAAAAAGAAATTTTGAGAGAGAGAGAGATTGAGGAAAGAAAGAGGGAGAGAGATTGAGAGAAGAAAAGAGATTTTGAGAGAGAGAGATTTTTAAGAAAGATTGGGAGATTGAGGGAAAAAGAGTGAGAGAGATTTTGAGAGAGAGAGAAAAGGAAGAGCGAGAGGGATTGAAAGAGACAGGGAGGGATGGAGAGACCCATCTTGGAAACAGTGGGACTACAGCCAGAAATCTGAGTCATTTGTGTTATTGCCGTCTGAAAGTAAATAAATCCTCCACACTTTTTGTCGAGCGAAGTGTTATTCATAATTGGTTGACAGATTTCAGGGCTGCTTTGAGGGCAATTAGACCAAATACGACTAGACCAACCAGGCATTTCTAAGAGTTTAGCCGCAAGGACGCCAAGTTCCAGAGTGAACCGTGTGTAGCTTGCAAGTCTTGATGGCTGAAGCTTTTCTTGAATGAATTATGGGTAGTCCTCGACTTACGGCTACCATTGAGCCCAGGTGTTGTTGTTGTTGTTGTTTTGCTAAGTGAAACATTCCCGAAGTAAATTTTGCCCCGTTTTACAACCTTTCGTGCCAAAGCGAATCACTACCGTTGTTAAGAAATATGATTGTTAAACTTTCATAGAGTGGTAGCCGGCTTCGTATATAAGTTTTTTGCAGTGACTAGCAAATTAAAAAATCTCCAGCGACTGGTTTGGTTCAGTCTCTTCTTAGTAGCTGGGATTCTGTACTGACCGAGGCTTCCCAAGAGCACGAAGCCGACTCCTCGTCCTGATAAAAACCCCTTTTAATTAGGCGAAAGGGAATTCCTCTCCAGCAAAGTCCCGCCCAACAGTCTTTCAAGAGATTTCACAACCACAGACCCTTATCAGGCTTGGAGAGTTGCCAGGCAGATATCTTCCAAGCACCATGCTGGAGCAGCAATTCCTTGGCAAGAAGTCAGGAATAGATCTTCACCCAAATGAATCAAACTAAATGTCTCCTGCCACGCCAATATCTGCAAAACTTGGCAAAGAGCCTCGGAGAGTCACGAACCAATGAAGCGAACTAATTGTCTCTCCTGCAAACTCCACTCCCCTTTCGCTCCTCTTTTATGTCCTCTGGGAGGGGCCATTCATCGTCCACCTGTGGCCTTACTCCCAAGTCAACCCCTGTTCTTTAGTTGTTCCCTTTGTCCGGCAACTCTGCGCATGTGCACACTGGGAACAGGCTCCAGCTGTTCTTCTGCCTTACTGATCTCCGACTCCAATGGCAGCTGATAACTGGCATACGGTTCTGGCCCCCTCTCTGCCTCCGACACAGAGCCCTCATCCGAGCCTTCTCCAGACTCCAGGACTGGCCCATGTTCCTCCCCAACCTCCTCACTGTCCGAATCTGCTGCCAGCTCTGCTGGCTGCTGGCGGGCCAAAATAGTTTCCTCCCCTCCAATAGGTTGAGAGCCAGTTTAGTCTAGTGGTGAAAACCCCAGGCTAGAAACCAGGAGACTGAGAGTTCTAGTCCCACCTGAGACATGAAAGCTGGTTGGATAACTTTGGGCCAATCACCAGGAGACTGGGAGTTCTAGTCCTACCTGAGACATGAAAGTTGGCTGGGTGACTTTGAGCCAATCACCAAGAGACTGGGAGTTCTAGTCCTATCTGAGACATGAAATTTGGCTTGGTGATTTGGGGCCAATCACCAGGAGACTGGGAGTTCTAGTCCCACCTGAGACATGAAAGCTGGCTGGGTGACTTTAAGCCAATCACCAAGAAACTGGGAGTTCTAATCCTATCTGAGACATGAAAGTTGGCTTGGTGATTTGGGGCCAATCACCAGGAGACTGGGAATTCTAGTCCCACCTGAGACATGAAAGTTGGCTGGGTGACTTTGAGCCAATCACCAAGAGACTGGGAGTTCTAGTCCTATCTGAGGCATGAAAGTTGGCTTGGTGATTTGGGCCCAATCACCAGGAGACTGGGAGTTCTAGTCCCACCTGAGATGGGAGTAGTTTGCAAGTCTGAGCAGTTCTACAAAATGTTGCCCTGTGGGTGCCCAGGCGCGCTCTTTCAGAAGTGTTTGAGAGAGTCCTATCCACAGGGGAAAATGGAATATCAACTCTGGAGGCCATTTTAGTTTCAGAACGTGGTCCTGTTCCTTGATTAGAAATACTTGAAAGATTAACTACGGGGTTTTCGAAGATTTAATCTAAAAGCTTAGCGGAGCTTTTGACATGGATCTTTCACTGGGTGATTTAGATAACCACGTGAGACGGAGCCTCTCGGAGATAGTGGGGTAATTTTGGAAAATTAATTAGATAAGGTCTTTCACAATGATTCTGGCAGAGGGAGCGGGTGGGGCAATCTTCAAGCAAAGTATAATACACTTGTAACTTACTATGACGTCTCAGTTCCCTTCTGACTAGTTCCAGGCATCCTGCTTCAAAGAAATCTTGGTCTTACCATCACACGCGAAACCCAACATGTTAACATTTCAATGTTCTCAGTCACAACAACCAATGCCTTTCGGCCACAAAAGAAGGAATTTAGGGATCATGAGAAGTCTGTGGCTTTTTTTTTTAAAGGGGAATTAACGGCCTTTGTACAATTTATGGTTTTGATCAGCAGAATCCCAAATGCAACGAGAAGAGTCTTAAAAGGAATGTTGATGGAAGAGAATATTTTTGTAGCTCAGGAATGAACCGTCTGTGGTGGGATTCAATTTTTTTTACTACTGGTTCTGTGCGCGTGGCTTGATAGGCATGGCAGGGGAAGGATATTGCAAAATCCCCATTCCCTCTCCACTCCAGGGGAAGATTACTGCAAAATCCCCAATCCCTCCCCACTCCAGGGGAAGGATACTGCAAAATCCCCATTCCCTCCCCACTCCAGGGGAAGGATACTGCAAAATCCCCATTCCCTTCCCACTCCAGGGGAAGATTACTGCAAAATCCCCATTCCCTCCCCACTCCAGGGGAAGGATACTGCAAAATCCCCATTCCCTCCCCACTCCAGGGGAAGGATACTGCAAAATCCCCATTCCCTCCCCACTCCAGGGGAAGGATACTGCAAAATCCCCATTCCCTCCCCACTCCAGGGGAAGGATACTGCAAAATCCCCATTCCCTCCCCACTCCAGGGGAAGGATACTGCAAAATCCCCATTCCCTCCCCACTCCAGGGGAAGGATACTGCAAAATTCCCATTCCCTCCCCACTCCAGGGGAAGGATACTGCAAAATCCCCATTCCCTCCCCACTCCAGGGGAAGGATACTGCAAAATCCCCATTCCCTCCACACTCCAGGGGAAGGATACTGCAAAATCCCCATTCCGTCCCCAATCCAGGGGAAGGATACTGCAAAATCCCCATTCCTTCCTCACTCCAGGGGAAGGATACTGCAAAATCCCCATTCCCTCCCCACTCCAGGGGAAGGATACTGCAAAATCCCCATTCCTTCCCCACTCCAGGGAAAGGATACTGCAAAATCCCCATTCCCTCCCCACTCCAGGGGAAGGATACTGCAAAATCCCCATTCACTCCCCACTCTGAATTGAGGAGGTCATCAAGAGAGTAGATTGGAAGCAGTGTTTTTCAGAAGAACACTATGTACATTCCCAAGAACATACAGAACAATTAACCAGTGGAAAAACTTGCCTCCAGATTTTGTGGGCGCTCCCAACACCGGAGGCATTTTAGGAAGAGATTGGACAACCATCTGTCTGAAGTGGCATGGAGTCTCCTCCTGGAGCACGGGGTTGGACTGGAAGACCTCCAAGGTCCCTTCCAACTCTGTTCTTTTGTTATAACAGAGGACAGAACCTGCATCTCCTCCCAAAGGAGCACGTGCGAAAGCATCCTTAAAAGGACGAAAGGACTATTCAGAGACAATTGTGGTTTAATCAAGTTGCCCTCTGTCTTTTGGCAAGCTTCTCGGCTTTCGTATGTGTCGTTTGTTGGGGAAGGAAGAAGAAGCGGATTTGCTACAGTGGAATTGTTTTGTTCATGCTACAGACTTTTCAGTCTGCCAAATATTTATCATCCCAGGCAGGGCCAAAGCATCAGAGGACTGGGTTGGAAGCGAAGGCTAGAATCATGAGGTCCAGATTGTTAATTAGCATTTGTTAGCTGCCAACAACCTTCTTGCCTTATCCTTCAGCTCCTCTCTTCTTTCTGGCGCTCTCCTTCTTTCTCCTTATCGTTGCTAGGCTGTCTTTGACTTGGCCGTCGTCCCCTCCTCCCCGCCCCCCTTTCATTTGTAAACAATCCCCAACCCCCCCCCCCCAGAGAGATTTCTTCCTCGACTAGCAGAGATAAAAAGTCCCCTCTCCCCACCGCCTTTTTGTGATTAATCAGTCCTCGGGCAGCCTCGATAGGGTGTTAATTTGTAAACTCGGCGGACAGGCAGCCTGTGATAAGTCGCAACAGCTGCTCGCGTGTCCACCCTGGGAGATGGCCTAGATAAGCCTCAGAGACTGCCAAAATTATCGGGGGGGGGGGGTAATGGAGTAGGAAGGAACACATGGCGAGATAGATAGATGATAGATAGATGATAGATAGATGATAGATAGATAGATAGATAGATAGATAGATAGATAGATAGATGATAGATGATAGATAGATAGATAGATAGATAGATAGATAGATAGATAGATAGATAGATGATAGATAGATAGATAGATAGATAGATAGATAGATAGATGATAGATTTGGATGGATGGATGGGTAGGTAGGTGACAGATAGATAGATAGATAGATGGATGGATGGATGGATGGATGGATGGATGATGGATGGATAGATAGATAGATGATAGATAGGTAGATGATAGATAGATAGACAGACAGACAGAAAGACAGACATGATATA
Source organism: Natrix helvetica (assembly GCF_964273705.1). NCBI lineage: Eukaryota > Metazoa > Chordata > Lepidosauria > Squamata > Natricidae > Natrix > Natrix helvetica. Next base: position 7,117,495 of record NC_138564.1, read on the forward strand.
TTTGGATGGATGGGTAGGTAGGTAGGTAGATTACAGATAGATAGATAGATAGATAGATAGATAGATAGATAGATAGATAGATGATAGATAGATGATAGATAGATAGATAGATAGATAGATAGATAGATAGATAGATGATAGATAGATAGATAGATAGATATAGACAGATAGACAGATAGACAGACAGACATGATAGATATGGATGGATGGATGGATGGATGGATGGATGGATGGATGGATGGGTAGGTAGGTGATAGATAGATAGATAGATAGATAGATAGATAGATAGATAGATAGATAGATAGATAGATAGATAGACGTATGTATGTGTGTGTGTACTTTCAGGTAAAGACTGAAGAAGTTACATTCCATCATGAAACAAATTTCTTCCGTATCTAATCACACTTGGCAAACAGAATTGTATTGTATCATGTTCCCCATGGCTGAGGTGGGACTTGAACTCGTGGTCTTCCGCTTTCTAGCCTGGTGGTGCCTTAAACACTAGACCAGAGGTTTCCAAACTTGGCGACTTTTAAGACTTATGGCCTTCAACTCCCAGAATTCCTCAGCCAACTTTGCTTACATGACATATGGGGAATTCTGGGGAGTTGGAAGTCCACAAGTCTTTGTTGTTGTTGTTGTTGTTGTTGTTGTTAGTTGCAAAGTCGTGTCCGACCCATTGCGACCCCATCGACAACGTTCCTCCAGGCCTTCCCATCCTCTGGAGTCCATTGAAGCTCACGCCAACTGCTTTGGTGACTCCATCCAGCCACCTCCTTCTCTGCTGTCCCCTTCTTCTTCTTTTGCCCTCCATCGTTCCCAGCATGAGGCTCTTCTCCAGGGAGTCCTTCCTTCTCATTAGGTGGCCAAAGTCTTTGAGTTTCCTCTTAAGCCTTCCTTATGGTCCAACCTTCACAGCCATCAATTGCAACGACAAGTCTTAAAAGGTGCCAAGTTTGGAGACCTGCGTTAGACCAAACTGATAGAGGGCCCCTTGCATTCCTGGGCACAACTCTTGCTGTGTTTTGTTGGTTTAGAGGTGGGAATTGAAGCAGCTGAGAAATTAGGTGGCCTTGTCCGTGAGAGGTGGAGAGAAATATGGAATATAAAGTGACAAGTTGCCCTGAAAGGACCCTGATCCGTCCATTTCAGAAGAAATGACTCACTTGGCAGTTTCCCGTTGGCTCCCTTCCATCCTTCCTCCCCTCCCGCCACTTCTTCATCGTTTGCCAAGTCTTGTCTGGCAAGCCATTAGGATGATAAAATGCAGGTCCCTAGAAAACATCATAAGGAGGACTTTGTTCCGTTAGGCTAAATCCCGGTTGCCTTCCCCAGCGGTTGAGCTCTCTTCCCGAGCTCCACCGAAACAGAGACGCGAGGTGGGAATGGATGACTACGTCCGTTGGGTGAGGAAGTTTGCATCTAGAACAGGGGTCACCAGACTTTCAGAGACCACTAAATTCATACTTTTAAATCCCACGGACCACTAATACGATCTGCCTAATGACCGGCTGCGTGGGCGTGGCTAGGGGGGCATGTGACTGGATGGGCGTGGCCAACTCAATGTCACTCACATCAAGGGGTGCCTCGCCGGCCGTTCCTCGCCCCTCCCCTCCCAGCCATTCTTCGCCTGCCCGCCTGGCTCCTTAGGGCCCGAACAGGAAGCAGTTAATTTAATTTAATTAATTAATTTATTAAATTTATAGACTAGTTGCTGGAGCTAAGCAGCTACCATAAGAAAAGAGTTGGCAAAACAGCTCAGTTCATCTATCTGTCTATCTAAGCACCTATTTATAATCTATCCATCTATCTTATCATCTGTCTGTCTGTCTGTCTATCTATCTATCTATCTATCATCGCTTGTCTATATCTGTCTGTCTGTCTATCTGCCCACCTATCTATCTTTCCATCATTTATCTACCTATTTATTCATTCAGCCAGCCAGCCATTCATTTACTGTATCTACCCATCCCTCCTGTCTGTCTATCTGTCAGTCCACCCTTCCACCCCTCTGTTTTTCCTTAAAATGCTTTTTAGGCAGAACGAAACACTGTAGAGTCTTTTTTTTCTTTTTTAATGGGTAATTGGTTGTCAGTTCTGGTTGCTGAGAAAACCTTGAGCAATTAATTTGAGCCATGCTGGATTTCAGCTGGGAAAGGTAGACTGATGAAAGTAACCAGCATGCAACTAGCATGTTTTACTACAGGTGTACCAGAGGCGTATTTTAATAGCCCCACTTCGTAGTCCTAGTAAACTGTGAGGCTTCTGCACTTACGGTATCTGCCCTGAACATTAAACAGGTAAAATTAAAGGTTCCCCTTGCACATATGTGCTAGTCGTTCCTGACTCTAGGGGGCGGTGCTCATCTCTGTTTCAAAGCTGAAGAGCCAGCGCTGTCCGAAGACGTCTCCGTGGTCATGTGGCCGGCATGACTCGATGCCAAAGGCGCACGGAACGCTGTTCCCTTCCCACCAAAGGTGGTCTCTATTTTTCTACTTGCATTTTCTACGTGCTTTCGAACTGCTAGGTTGGCAGAAGCTGGGACAAGTAACGGAGGAAGAGAAGAAAAAATGAAAGAGAGGTAAGGAAGGAATAGGCAGGGAAGGGAGGGAAGGGAAGAAATGAAAGGGAGGGAAAGAAGGAAAGAAAAGGGGGTAGGAAAGGAAGGAAGGAAGGAAAGGGGTAAGGGAGAAAGGAAGGAAGAAAGGAAGAGAGGAAAAATGAAAGAGGGAAGGAAGAAATAGGCAGGGAAGGGAGGGTAGGTAGGGAAGGGAAGAAATGAAAGGGAGGGAGGGAGGGAGGGAGGGAAAGAAGAAAAGAAAGGAAGGTAGAAAAGGAAGGAAGGAAAAGGAGGAAAAGAAAGGTATAGAGAAAGAAAGGAAGGAAGAAGAAAGAAAGAAAGAAAGAAAATCCCATTCTTAATTTGGCCACAGTTGTCGAAAACCCTTGCCCCGCTATGACTGGCATGAGCATGGAGCTGTCCTGCTGTGATGGGGGCGCCAAGACCCCCAAGCCAAAGAGAGCTCTTTGATTAGGATAAAACATTTGGCCCACGGTCTGGCTTTCTTCGAAATAGAAACGTGTGCCACTGTCTCAAACGCCCATTTATCGTGGCGGAACAATGATCTGCCAGGCCTCCTTCCGCATTCAAGCTTCCTCTGCAGGGCTGATAATGATCATTTTCGGGGTCAGTTTTATTTGCGTTGGTTTCACTGCTCGGTTAATATTCCTGCGCGGACGAAAATCCCTTCAACGCCACGGTTTTAGCCTGTTGCTGGCGAACAAAGCCTCTCTCTCTCTCTCTCTCTCGTGGGCCTTTCGTTTCGCTCATCCCCCTAAATCCTTTCCTTGAAAGATCAAAGGCGCGAGATTGTTTTAATTCGGCGTGATGAACTGAGCAATGGCGCAATTCCGGTAGACGAAGAATCCTTTAATAAGGGAGATGCCGGTCGCCTAATAATGCCAGGCTGGGGGGGAGGGAGAAAGGGAAGGAAGGACAGTAGGAGGAAGGGAAGAAGGGACGGAGGAGAAGCAGGAAGGAAGGAGAGAAGAAGGGATGGAGGACAGAGCGTGGTTGGGAGGGAGAAAGGGAAGGAAGGACAGAAGGAGGAAGGGAAAAAGGGACGGAGGAGAAGCAGGAAGGAAGGAGAGAAGAAGGGATGGAGGACAGAGCGTGGTTGGGAGGGAGAAAGGGAAGGAAGGACAGAGAAGGAGGGAAGGAAATCTGAAGCTTTACATCATACAGAGAAACCATCCTGCCAAGCACAGTGTTTTATAGGTTAGCTGGCACGGCAAGAGTCTGCCGTTAAACAAAATCTTGGCAGAGAGGAATTCCTACCCTCCGTTTCACTCCTCCAGCAAGAGGTGATTTAAGCATTATAACCTAAAGCGAGGTGCCTTTCAGAGAGAGAGAGAGAGAGAGAGAGAGAAACAAATCTCCAAATTTGTGACTTCCCCCTTTTTCAGAGGAGGCATTCAGCCGGTTCAGAGCGGTTTGCCCGAACCAGTAGTAGAAATCTCCTATTTAGGCAGGTTTTTGAGTCCGGGCGCATGCACAGAAGGTGGTAACAAAATGTGAAACCCACTTCTGCCCTCTTTCACATTACCTGTCTTCACGCCCGCAACTTACAACCTTTTGCTCTCGCAAAAAAGAAAATCTGGTTACTGGAGGCCAAAGAAACCCGAATAGAAAATCTCCCCCTTGATTCCTGCAAATCTCCTGGGTCCCAGCCCAGAGATGTTAGCCTTCCTGGTTAATGTTTCTCCGGTGTGTTTATCCCGTTTCCTAAACCTCTGGCTATGAAATATGCCTCCGCTCTAGAGTCCATTCATAAAGCACATCATAACACACAAGCCAGGCCGGAATAAAATCAGGGATGTCGGGAAGGGAAATCAGCCTACTTTTGCCATACATTTGGCTTCTTCTGATTATTTTATTTTATTTTCGTCTGCCATCCTAGCCGTTCGAGAGCAGGTAAAAAAAATGCAAGTAGACAAATAGGAACCACCTTTGGTGGGAAGCTAACAGCGTTCTGTGCACCTTCGGCATTGAGTCATGCCGGCCACATGACCACGGAGACGTCTTCAGACAGCGCTGGCTCTTTGGCTTTGAAACGGAGATGAGCACATGGGACAAAACTCCCTTCCGTCTCACTCAGCGACAGAAATGTGGGGCTCAGTTGTGGTCATAAGTCAAGAGCTACCTACAGGGTCCTTATCTAGAATATGGCAGCCCTCCCCCAATGAATGGAATGGAATGGAATAGAATAAAATATAGAATAAAGTTAGAATAGAATAGAACGCAGGATAAAAATATAGAATAGAATAGAGAATAAAATATAGAATAGAACAGAACAGAATAGAAATAGAATTCTTTATGATTAGACACACAAGGAATTTGTCTTTGGTGCATATGCTCTCAGTGTACATAAAAAGACAAGGTACATTCGTCAAGAATCATAAGGTACAGCACTTAATGATACTCATAAGGTACAAATAAGCAATCAGGAAACAATCAATTTCAATATAAATAGAATAGAATAGAATTCTTTATTGGCCGAGTGTGATTGGACACACAAGGAAGTTGTCATTGGTGCATATGCTCTCAGTGTACATAAAAAGGCAAGATACATTCGTCAAGAATCATAAGGTACAACACTTAATGATACTCACAGGGTACAAATAAGCAATCAAATCATACGAGGAAACAATCAATATCAATCGTAAGGATACAAGCCACAAAGTTACAGTCCTGCAGTCATAAGTGGGAGGAGATGGGTGATAGGAACGATGAGAAGACTAATAGTAATAGTAATGCAGACTTAGTGAATAGTTTGACAGTGTTGAGGGAATTATTTGTTAGCAGAGTGATGGCGTTTGTGAAAAAAACTGTCCTTGTGTCTAGCTATCCTGGTGTGCAGTGCTCTAGAGCTCGTTTTGAGGGTAGGACTTGAAACCATTTATGTCCAGGATGCGAGGGGTCTGTAGATATTTTCCCAGCCCTCTTTTTGACTCGTGCAGTGTGCAGGTCCTCAGTGGAAGGCAGGTTGGTAGCCGTTGTTTTTTCTGCAGTTCTGATTCTCCTCTGAAGTCTCTATCTGTCTTGTTGGGTTGCAGAGCCAAACCAGACAGTTATGGAGGTGCAAATGACAGACTCAACAATTCCTCTGTAGAACAGAATCAGCAGCTCCTTGGGCCGTTTGAGCTTCCCGAGTTGGCGCAGAAAGAACATTCTTCCTTGTGCTTTTTCGATGACGTTTTTGATGTTATTGATGCCATTAAAGCTGTCTACCTGCTTTATTTATGTTCTGTTTTGCAGAGGGGAAATCAAGCTTTATAAATTAGATTTCGGGAAACTCTTATGCAGATAGATGGAGGTTATTTCTCCCCCCCCCCCCCACCCTTTTGACTGTACATTATTGACATCCTGGCCCGAAACTGAATATCCCTGATTAACCAGAAGGCTGTTTATAGGGTTTAGGTTAATTGGATTTCTTAAATACTTCCTGGGGCTGAAAGGTAGCGTGGATGGAGTTTCAAAAAAACAGCAGAATGCTGCCTAGATATATAAACAGGAGGAAGCCGCTTTACATAATAATCCGATTAGCGGAGAGCAGGTATAAACGGCTACACTTGTGCGGTCCCTTACAAAATGAAATACGATGGGAGTCGACCTTTGACCCATAGACATTTCACTTGCAGTTTCTAAGAAGACAGATACATTTTTAGGGAGGATCTGTGCAGATAGTCCTCGAGGTACGACATTCCGTTTAGTGACGGTTCACCCCTGCGCTGAAAAAAGGGTGACTTGCGGCCATATTTCACACTTACAACCATTGCAGGGGCATCATCTTCTTTTAACGACCTCATAATCCCCTGCAAGGTAGAGTCTCGGCAACTGAATGGAGCTAACAAAGTGTTTTACTGGCCAGATGCCCTTCCTGACGCCGGTGCGGAGTTTTGTTTTGTTGTTTTTCAGCAGATATATTTTCATTGTGCCCAGAGAGAGAAATATCTGCCTCTACCTAGGATCGGCACGGTGGCTCAGTGGAGAAGACGCTGAGCTTGTCGATCAGAAAGGTTGGCAGTCCGGCGGTTCGAATCCCTAGCGCCGCCTAACAGAGTGAGCTCCCGTTAACTTGTCCCAGCTTCTGCCAACCTAGCAGTTTGAAAGCACATAAAAAATGCAAGTAGAAAAATAGGGACCACCTTTGGTGGGAAGGGAACAGCGTTCCGTGCGCCTTCGGCGTTGAGTCATGCCGGCCACATGACCACGGAGACGTCTTCGGAGACGTCTTTGAAACAGAGATGAGCACCGCCCCCTAGAGTCAGGAACGACTGGCACATATGACTAGCACAACGACTAGCAAGAGGAACCCTTACCTTTACCTAGGATCAAACTCCCAAACTCCTGATTGTGAGACAAGAGCTGCACCTCCAGACCACTGCACCACTCCTACAACCATTGCAGCATCCCTCCGGGGTCAAATTCAGACACTTGGCACAACAGACTCAGACTTATGACTGTTGCCGGGCCACGTGATTCCCGTTTTACGGCCTTCTGACAAGCAACGGGGAAGGCAGATCCCTTTAAGAACCGCGTCGCTCACTGCAATGGCGGCAGGGATCCGCTTAACAGCGTTGGCCAGAAAGGTGGTAAAACGCAGCGAAAGTCACCTGATGACCGTCTCGCTTAACCATGGAAACGTTGGGCTCGGTTGCGGTCGTAAGTCGAGGACTTAACCTGCATTCTCTAAGCCTTGATTTTGAATGCCGTTCTGTCCTCTCCTCTTCGTTTTTTTGTTTTTCCATGTTTCCTGTAGAATGTTATCATATTGCCCGTCCTCCAGATGTGACGTGTTGGAGAAATACTGAAGAATTTTCCTCTGGTTTTTGTCTTTCAGGTGTCGGAAGGTTCCGAGAAGCTGTTCACCCCTCCAGCAACGAAAGGTAGGTGAAGTCGGAAAAATTGCTTCTTGGGGGTTTGGTTAAACTTCTTCCTGTGATTCTGGAGACCCTCTTTCCACAGCTGGGAACTTGGAAGGCTATCCTGGCCATCAATCTCCAAGGAATCCCCCTTCTTTTATGGTTCCTGTCCACCCAACTGTGTAGGCCAAACCAAGAGGTTGTCTCCCATCAGAAGACGAAAATAACTTTTATTAATATTGGCTATAATAGCAGAATCTTCGAAGTTCCCCCCTCCCATCTTATACTCCTGTGAATTGGGGAGGGGGGTTGTCTGCTTCGGGATTTTCTCATGCGTTCTTCATGTTTTGGACTTCAACCATGTACATTTTGCCTTGTCCCTCTAGAACAGATGTGGTCTATCTTCTTTCCTTTCTGTATTTTCAGTTGTTTTGTCTAGAATGCTTCAGTTGTTTTGGAGATTCTTATGTATGATAAAGTGAATTATTTCCTCCCTTCCTTCTTTCTTTCCTTCCTTCCATCCATCCATCTCTTTTCTCCTTCCTCTCTTCTCCTCATCTCTCCTTCCTTCCATCCATCCATCTCTTTTCTCCTTTCTCTCCTTCCTTCCTTCCATCTATCCATCCATCCATCCCTCTTTTCTCTCCCTCTCTTCTCCTCATCTCTCCTTCCTTCCTTCCATCCATCTCTTTTCTTCTCTTCTTCTTATCTCCTTCCTTCCTTCCTTCCTTCCATCCATTCATTCGTCTCTTTTCTCTTCCTCTCCTAATCTCTCCTTCCTTCCTTCCATCTATTTCTTTTATCCCCCTCTTCTCGTCTCTCCTTCCTTCCTTCCATCCCTCCATCTCTTTTCTCTTCCTGTCCTCTTCTTATCTCTCCTTCCTTCCATCCATCCATTCATCTATCTCTTTTCTCTTTCTCTCCTCCTCTAATCTCTCCTTCCTTCCATCCATCCACCTCTTTTCTCCTCTCCTCCCTCCCTAAAATAGGTTATTTTTCCTACCTACCTTCCATTTCTTTTCTCTTCCTCTCCTCCCTTCCTTCCATCCACCCATCCCTTTTCTCCTCTCCTCTCTCCCTAAAATAGTTTGTTTTACCCTTCCTTCCTTCCTTCCTTCCCTCCTTCCAGCAGCACATATATTAAGATTGAATCTTGATGGTTTTTTTCCACATTTCTTTTCTGGTTAATTTTCCTTTTTTGTAAACCTTTCTTTCATTGGCTAAGGCACCCATAACATTTCCTAAGATTGGTGATTAGTTGTTGTCTTTATGAGGGATGAAAAGCTGCACAGGAATTGTTTATTGTGGTTTCCACTCTGGTCAGTCCTCTTCTTCACCTGTTTTACATCTGGGGGACTGCTGGACTCTTGAACAGCTGGTTTTCATCCGTCTTGTGAGTCACAGAACAGTGTTTCGAAAACACTTAGGAATCTCTCTCTTCTTGAGCATGGACGTTTGCGTCCTTGACTCTTGGTACTTTCATCCATCAGTCATTGTTTGAGCATTCCCTGGCCTTTGGCGCACGGTGGTTTTAGTCTGCCCGGGCATTCTGTTGCATTTCCACGCAGCTGTGCCTTCAGATGGACTGTATATACTTCATTAGACCATCGTATAGTTCATTAAGCTGGTTATCCATCCCGATCACCACAAGAGGACAATTGGTAAGAGGCCTGGAGACCAAAACATGTGAAGAACGGTTGCAGGATTTGGTTTGGGCTGGTCTGGAGAAAAGAAGGACCAATGGGGACATGATAGCAGGATTCCAATATCTCAGGGGCTGCCACAAAGAGGAGGGGGCCAAATTATTCTCCAAAGCACCTGAACGCAAGACAAGAAACAAGGGATGGAAATGAATCAAGGAGAGAAGCAACTGAGCACTAAGGAGAAATGTCCTATCAGTTGAGGTCAATTAACCAGTGGAACAGCTTGTCACCAGAAGGTGTAGGTCCTTCATCACTGGAAGTTTTTAAGAAGAGACTGGACAGCCACCTGTCTAGAATGGTATAGGATCTCCTGCTTGAGCAGGGGGTTGGACTAGACGACCTCCAAGGTCCCTTCCAAATCTCTTATTCTCCCCCTCTGAATGGCATAGTGTCTCGTGCTTGAGCAGGGGGCTGGACTAGACGACCTCCAAGGTCCCTTCCAAATCTCTTATTCTCCCCCTCTGAATGGCATAGTGTCTTTCCATGAGACAGGGGGCTGGACTAGAAGACCTCCAAGGTCCCTTCCAAATCTCTTATTCTCCCCCTCTGAATGGCATAGTGTCTCCTGCTTGAGCAGGGGGCTGGACTAGAAGACCTCCAAGGTCCTTTCCAAATCTCTTATTCTCCCCCTCTGAATGGCATAGTGTCTCCTGCTTGAGCAGGGGGTTGGACTAGAAGACCTCCAAGGTCCCTTCCAAATCTCTTATTCTCCCCCTCTGAATGGCATAGTGTCTCCTGCTTGAGCAGGGGGTTGGACTAGACGACCTCCAAGGTCCCTTCCAAATCTCTTATTCTCCCCCTCTGAATGGCATAGTGTCTCCTGCTTGAGCAGGGGGTTGGACTAGACAACCTCCAAGGTCCCTTCCAAATCTGTTCTGAATGGAATCCAATTCCGCTGACCCTCATCTCCCACTTAGCAACATAAATCTGGGGTTCAATTGTGACCATAAGGTGAGGACTGTCTATAGGGTGCAACCTAAAAAGGCCTTCCTTCTGATGAGATCCTTCAGCAGAATTGGATCCGTTCTACAAGCCCCTTACACCAGGATTTGCAGACTACAGAATAACAAGAGTTGGAAGGGACTTTAGAGGTCGTCTAGTCCAACCCCCTGCTCAAGCAGGAGGCCCTCTACCCTTCCAGACAGATGGCTGTCCAGTCTTCTTGAACCCCCCCCCCCAGAGCCCACGACTTCTGAAGGCAAGCTGGTCTACCATTTAAAACGACACACTCTGTGTGTGTTATTTAAACGCACGCCCACACACACACACCGTCTTAACCCACAGTCTCCCAACAAGCAGCTTGTAAATGCAGACGGTTGAAAAGTCTGGAAGTTCTTGGATGTTACTTTATGCGCCTTTTATTTTGTCCGCTCTGCCAAAGAAATGCGCCTCGGGCCAAGCAGGAGAGATTTCTTGTTAAGGAAGCCCTCCACGGTTTCTCTGCCCCGTCTGATCCCAAACGGGGACCTGGCTGGTTGGCTTGCCCGGCCGCATAATTTGGTTGCTGTCGGGGAGTCGAAAGCATTTTTTTCTTCCCCTGCTTCTCCTCCCCACCCCCCACCCCTTTTCTCTTTTTCCTGCTGTGCTAACCTGTCACCATAAATCATTTTAAAGGCTGGAAATGCGAAACCTCAGGAGAGAAGCCATGCTGTTGATTTCAGAGGGGGGGGGTCTAAGGGGGTGTGAGGCGTTTGAAAGGAAGGGCCCTTCCGCCTGGTTGTTGCCAGAGAGCTAGCAGTGAAATGAAAACTAACACTCCTGCTGAACTTATTCCGCCTTCTACAGCCCTCTCCTTCCATCTAGGGAGGGAGGGAGGGAGGGAGGGAGGGAAGGAAGGAAGGAAGGAAGGAAGGAAGGAAGGAAGGAAGGAAGGAAGGAAGGAAGGAAGGAGGTATTTGGTAAAACAGTGAAATGCAGGAAAGGAAGGAAGGAAGGGAAGGTATTTGGTAAAAGAGTGAAAGGCAGAGGAGGGAGGGAGGAAGGAGGTATTTGATAAAAGTGAGAGGCAGAGGAAGGAAGGAAGGAAAGAAGGAAAGAGGTATTTGGTAAAAGAGGAAGGAAGGAAGGAGGTATTTGGTAAAAGAGTGAACGGCAGGGGAGGCGGGAAGGAAGGAAGGGAAGGTATTTGGTAAAAGAGTGAACGGCAGGGGAGGCAGGAAGGAAGGAAGGGAAGGTATTTGGTAAAAGAGTGAACGGCAGAGGAGGGAGGGAGGAAGGAGGTATTTGATAAAAGTGAGAGGCAGAGGAAGGAAGGAAGGAAGGAAGGAAGGAAGGAAGGAAGGAAGGAAGGAAGGAAGGAAGGAAAGAGGTATTTGGTAAAAGAGGAAGGAAGGAAGGAGGTATTTGGTAAAAGAGTGAACGGCAGGGGAGGCAGGAAGGAAGGAAGGGAAGGTATTAGGTAAAAGACTGAAAGGCAAGAGAGAAAGGAAGCAGGTATTTGGTAAAAGAGTAAAAGGCAGGGAAGGGAGAGAGAGGGAAGGAAAGAAGGAAGGAAGGAGAGGCATTTGATAAAAGAGTGAAAGGTAGGGGAGGGAAGGTATGTCCAGGAGTGGTCTTCTCCAGCTTAAAGTTTAACTCTAGGTTGAACTTTGTGTCTTCCGTGTTTTCCTCCTGGGCTTCGGAAGAAGCCCGGAATCTCTCAAAGTCCTGGAAAGATTTTTATTTTTCATGGAGAGAAACAGTAGTTGAGTTTGCTAATTAGATTTCCATTTGGCCAGAAGAGTTTGATCCTGGATGGATCTCCAGTGACAGCACAGAACGAGGGATCTGGGAAGGAATCAGAGGAAAACAGCTTCTCTTAATTAGCAAGCAAGCATGCCAGAATCGAAACTGTGGGCTGAGAAGTTTGGTTTCAGCCCAGCTTTTAGTGGTTCAAAGATCAATCTGTCTGTCTGTCCATCCGTCCGTCCATTCTATCTATTAATCTGTCTGTCTGTTCATCCATCCATCAATCCACCCACCTATCCATCCTATATCTATCTATCTATCTATCTATCTATCTATCTATCTATCTATCTATCTATCTATCTATCTATCATCTATCTATTTTCCATCCCTCTATCCATTCTATCTATCCATTCTATCTATAACATCTATCAATCTATTTATTTTGTTTGCCAATGTCTGTCTATCCATCCATCCATTCTACTTGTCTGTCTTTCCATCTGTCCATCCATTCTATCTATTGATATTTCTATCTTTCTGTCTGTCCATTCATCCATCCATCCACCCAAATATCCATCCTATCTATCCATCCATCCATCCATCCATCCATCCATCTATCATCTATCTATCCATCTTCCATCCCTCTATCCATTCTATCCACTCATTCTATCTATATCATTCATCTATTCATTTTGTTTGTCCATGTCTGTCTATCCATCCATCGAATTCTATTTGTCTGTCTTTATATCTGTCTGTCCGTCCGTCCATTCACCTTACCTTCCTATCTATTCTCTCTCTCCCTCCCTCTCTCTCTCTCTCTCCATCTTCCATCCATCTATCCACACTATCTATTCATTCTACCTAGCTATCTACATGTCTATCTAGCCTTCTTCATGTAGCCATCTATATTCCTGTCTTATTGAATATCCCTCTTATCTTTCTTTCAATGATTTTTAAATCCATGCCAGTTGACACATGTCCAAATATTTTATGACATCAACACAAAGCCATCCTAAGCGCAAGGACCGGATCCCGAGTCACTTTTTTTCAGTGTTGTTGCAACTTCGGTCACTAAACAAATGGTTTTTTTAATCAAGAACAACCTGTATCAACTCATGTCACATTCTAACTCACTTATTCCCCACCAAGCCTTCCTGTAAGACTCTAAAGTGTCCTATAGACATTACTGCAGTGGTCACCAACTGGTGGTACGTGGACCACTGGTGGTCCGCAAGAAATCTTTGCAGAAAAACTTTGTCTGCAGAGAAATTATTTGCATTTTTTATATTGCACTAAATCAGGGGTGCTCAAACTACGCCCCCTGGGCCAGATACGTGCAACGAACGCTTGTGTTGCTGCAGAGAGTCTCCCCCTTCGGGGTCTCTTTGTGCAGGTTGGAGGGGGTCAGAAATTCCAACTTGGGGTCTGCTTCAGCCTCCTGGTGTGAGGCTTTGAGTGACGGCTGGAAGGAGAGCCGCTGGTGGCAAAGAACCAGAGGGCCTCGTTCCAGTGGGACTGCATCATGGCCTGGAACTGGCTGACCATCTCAGCCCTCTGAGCCTCCAGGCGCTGGTATCCAGCCTTGCACTCCCGCAAGTCTTCCTTCTGCTTGGAAAGCCTATGCTCCTAGTCCTCAGTGAGGTGCTTCTGCTGAGCCTCCTTCTTAGTCAGAATTTGAACTGAGCTCTTTCTCATGGTGGCTGCTTAGCTCCAGCAACTGCTTCTTGTTGGGGCCCCAAGGACCCTGGGTGGGTAGGCGAGGAGGGGCTAAAAGGGGAGGGGCGAGTAGAGGTTGGGGAGGCGGCCATTGATGTGAGTGACATCAAGTTGGCCACACCCACCCAATCACCTGCCCACTTACCCACGCCCACCCAGTTGGTCGTTCACCAGATCATAATCATATTAGTGGTCCGCTGAATTTAAAATTATGATTTTAGTGATCCCTGAGGTCCGAAAGGTTGGTGACCCCTGCACTACTGAATCCTCTCCATTCTCATCCCATGGTAGCTGATCTACCTGCTGTGGCATTTTGAGTCAGGGTCCAGTGGAAACCTTCGCAACCCCTCGGGGTCAATTTTCAATCAGTGCCTCTTGTCTCTCCTCGGTAAAAGCTCAACTTACCCAGGCCCGAAATGTCAACAGCTGGTGGAGAAGAGCAATTTACGGCCTTAATCTCAACAGCAGCGGAGCGTCGTCTGAGACAAGCGGGCGAGACCCAACTTGACCCCTTGCCAGCTAAGAATGTCCGCAGCTGAGCCCACCTCCCCGAATCCCTCCGCAGTGTTGGGGGTGAAAAGTTGAGCTGTAAACCTCTAGTGAGCAATCGGCGCTTATTTTAAAGTTATTGGAGTACCCGTGTAGCTTTCCCCCCACCCACCCCCACCCCCATCGCCGGGCACAAAATAAATTGAAGTAATACTGTAGGAGATAGGAAGTATTTAATTATTTACTTGGGCATTACAGACTGAAATTGCTTTTTGATTTAATGCATCCAAAGGCAGGCTCATGTTTTTCAGAGCACAGAGAGAGAGAGAGAGAAAGAGAAAGAAAGAAAAAACCAGCAGCATCTTCCCAAATTATTCTTGGTGCCATAAATGCCTCCGCGAAGTGCCTTTTTTTGGGGGGGGGGAGATTTGGTCCATTTCGTGGAAATAGTTTACATTTAAAATGTGGCCCTGTTAAATATTCTAGAAGGCTTAACAGCACGCCAGACCTTAAAGGATAAAAAGAGAACGGCGCCTTCAAAAAACAAATAAATTTGTCTTGCTGGCATAAATGTTGTATAAAGATGATTTGTTTCCTTTAATTATATAGTCGATTGTCAGGGAAGGGAGAGAAAAAGAGAGAGAGAGAGAGAGAGAGAGGGTGAAAGAAGGGGGAATATATAACCAACGTGCTCGGCTCTACCCCAGCAGCCAAGTTTTTACATTTGCAGTTTGGAAAGAAAGTCAATTAAAAGAAGCTATAGGGTTAAGGCAGAAAGGCGTTTCAATAAATAACTCCAACCCTCCGACTAATAACAATTTATATTACCTTGAGCTACAGGGGTTGTTTTTTTTTCCGAAGAAGTGAAATCAAATTAACTTTTCGTCTTTTCCCCTGCTTTGTTTACCTTTCCCTCTTCTTTGGCTTCATAAACATTTGATGCCTAATGAGGCTCTGCTTGTTTTAACCAAATTTGGATTTTTCAAACAGCCCTCCGAAGCGGAAAAAGCAGTCCCAGCTGGACCAAACCGGGTTCAAATTGGTTTGGTTAGCACGATGGAAAGGTTTGGGTTGGCTCACGCTCGGTTGCGGTGCAGAGTGGTTTGCTACAGCATGCAGAAAAAGCGAACCCAGTCCCGGGTTCTATAAACAGAGGCATAGAATCAAAATCACCTCAAATATTTAGTACCGTTTTATAAAGCCTTAGTAAGGCCACGCCTGGAATGCTGACAAATGGCTATCCAACATCTTCTTAAAGACTTCCAGTGTTGGAGCATTCACAACTTCTGGAGGCAACTTCTGTTCCACTGATTAATTGTTCTAACTGTCAGGAAATTTCTCCTCAGTTCTAAGTTGCTTCTCTCCTGGATTAGTTTCCACCCATTGCTTCTTGTTCTACCCTCAGGTGCCTTGGAGAATAGTTTGACTCCCTCTTTTTTGTGGCAACCCCTGAGATGTTGGAACACTGCTATCATGTCTCCCCTAGTCCTTCTTTCTCTTAAGCTAAACATACCCAATTCCTGCAACCGTTCTTCATATGTTTTAGTCTCCAGTCCCCTAATCCTCTTTGTTGCTCTTCTCTGCACTCTTTCTAGAGTCTCCACATCTTTTTTACATCGTGGCAACCAGAACTGAATGCAGTATTCCAAGTGTGGCCTTACCAAGGCATTATAAAGTGGTATTAACACTTTACGTGATCTTCATTCTATCCCTCTGTTGATGCAGCCTAGGACTGTGTTGTCTTTTGTGGCAGCTGCTGCACACGGCTGGCTCATATTTAAATGGTTGTCCACTAGGACTCCAAGATCCCTTTCACAGTTACTACTACTGAGCAAGGTACCACCTATGCTGTACCTGTGCATTTGGTTTTTCTTGCCTAAATGTAGAACCTTACTCTGCATCCAGTTGTGGTCATCGCCTTACAAATACGGTGAGACTTTGTTGGGAGGGGGAAGAATGCAAAGAAGAGCAACGAAGAGGATTAAAATGCCCAGAGACAAAAACATATGAAGAACTGGTTGCAGGAACTGGGTATGTTTAGTCTAGAGAGAAGAAGGGCTAAAGGGGACATGATAGCAGTCTTCCCATACTTGAGAGACTGCCGCAAAGAAGCGGGGGTCAAGCTATTCTCCAAAGCACCAGAAGGCAGGACGAAAAACAATGGATGGAAACTGATCCAGGAGAGAAGCAGCCTGGAATTAAGGAGAAGCTTCCTAACAGGGAGGACAATTAACCAGTGGAACAGCTTGCCACCAGAAGGTGTGGGTGCTCCAACACTGACAGCTTATAAGAAGAGACAGGAGAGACGTTTGTCTGAAATGGTATAGGGTCTCCAGCTTGAACAGGGGGCTGGACTAGAAGACCTCCAAGGTCCCTTTCAGCTGTATTCTGGTTGATTGGGTTTCACTATCTTTTGGGGGGCAAATCCAGAAGGAGCCCCCAGAGAAGGATCTATGCAGGAGGCCTAGCCAATCGAGAGAAAGTCATCATACGATCATGGGGAGGCAGCAAAGGTCCTAACTGTGAAAAAAGTCACAAGTCACCTCTTTCTGTGCCGTTGTAACTTTGGACCGTCACTAAACGAACGATGAGCAAAATTGCATCCATTTTTATCTGACTGTGGAGATTCTCAATCATCCAGGTCACGGTTACCCTGAAAGTGCTTTTTCAGAAGGCAACTGGACTTTCTGAAGTTCTGAAGAAGAAGGTCCCATGAAGGGTTAATACCACTTTATAACGCCTTGAGAAGGCCACACTTGGAATGCTACATCCAGTTTTGGTTGCCACGATGTAGAAAGACGTGGAGACTCTAGAAAGAGTGCAGAGAAGAGCAACAAAGAGGATTAGGGGACTGGGCACTAAAACATATGAAGAACGGTTGCAGGAACTGGGTATGTCTAGTTTAATAGAAAGAAGGACTAGGGGAGACAGGATAGCAGTGTTCCAATATCTCAGGGGTTGCCACAAAGAAGAGGGAGTCAAGCTATTCTCCAAGGCACCTAAGTACAAGAAGCAATGGATGGAAACCAATAAAGGAGAGAAGCAACTTAGAACTAAGGAGGAATTCCTAAACAATTAATCAGTGGAACAGCTTGCCTCCAGAAGTTGTGAATGCTCCAACACTGGACGTTTTTAAGAAGATGTTGGATAACCCTTTGTCTGAAGTGATGTAGGGTTTCCTGCCTAGGCACGGGGTTGGACTAGAAGACCTCTAAGGTCCCTTCCAAGTCTATTCTACTCTAAGACGCGAAACATCTTCAAGAGAAAAATCAAAGAAAGTCCAGTTGCCTTTTGTAAAAATAATAATAATAAAACACCTTTTGGACATCCATTTTTTTTACAGTTCTGGAGATGAGCTGGAGGGCTTAGAGTAGCCTCTGCATACAAACAGAAAACTTGGTAACAAAACACTCGATGATCCACAGGAGGGTTTTTCGCACACTTGTGTTTCCATAACTCTTTTTTTTTTCTTTCCCCTTTTTCTTTTTTAGTTAAATACCATCCGAATATCCTTCCTCCTGGCTTTCCTCACCTTGCATCTCCACAGGCTTCCTTCTCAAAAAATAAAAATAATAAAAAAGGAGCCTTTGACAAGCTATCAATATCAATCTGTGCCAGCGTTGTATAAAATGGCCCATTAGAGATTCAGCCAGCAAGCGGCGTAACCCCCTTCTCAGTACAGGTCACCTGTATAATAGAGGCCAGAGCAGCAATTGACAAGTAATTTGATGGGTCAGCAGGGGTGGGGGGGCTGCTGCTTTGTGGGGTGCCTGGACATGCAGAAGGGGAGGCTTAGCTTGACCCCGGAGGGCACCGTTGGTTTTCCTTTTCTTCGGTCAATGAAAGTGATCAATGTGGGGTCTTTAATTGCAGAGGGGTGGGTGGCTTTCTCACTATTTGTCTGCATCCTTGCCTGGCCCCGGGGAGAAAAAAATCTGAATTTTTGTGGTCTTCCCGTTTCTTCCCCGCCTGCCCCACTGATGCACAATCCTTCTCTCTCTCTTTCTCTCTCTCTTTCTCTCCCTCTTTTTCTCTCTCTTTCTTTCTCTCTTTTTGTCTCTCTCTCTCTTTTTGTCTCTCTTTCTCTTTCTTTCTTTCTTTCTCTTTCTTTCTCTCTCTCTCTCTCTCTCTCTCTCTCTCTCTCTCTCACACACACACACACACACACACACACAAACTGCTTTCCCCGCCCCTCCCTTCCTCCCTGGGAGTCATGGGGCGCTCCGCTGATGAGCAGGAGACGTGCTCGCCCAATCAATCCGTGCAGCGAGCGGTAATAGTTCATTCTCCACAGCAATCCCAGGGTTGACATGTGGTATGTTTCAGTAATTGATTTTTATATTAGCTTCATTTTGAGATGTGTAAATCCTGATGTTGCTCACAGCAGCCGATCTTGTCCTAACCAAGCACAGGAAGAGTTGTCAGGGGCATCGCTCTTGCTCTGACAGGCCTCGCATTTCGTATCCATCTCTCTGTCTGTCTGCCTGCCTGTTTATCATGTCTGTCTGTCTGTCTGTCTCTCTCTCTCTCTCTCTCTCTCTCTATCTATCTATCTATCTATCTATCTATCTATCTACATGCCCACCTATGTACAATATCTCTACCTATCTCAATCTGTATTTATCTAGCTATCTCTAGCTATCTCTGTTTATTTAGCTGTCTCTCCTCCGTTCATCTGTCTGTCTGTCTGTCTATCTATCTACCTACCTACCTACCTACCTATCTATCTACACGCCCACCTATGTACAATATCTCTACCTATCTCAATCTCTTTATCTATCTATCTCTATCTATCTCTATTTATCTAGCTATCTGTCTATCCATTTATCTGTCTGTCTGTCTGTCTGTCTGTCTGTCTGTCTATTTATCTTTCTTTCTTTCTATCTATCTATCTATCTATCTATCTATCTATCTATCTATCTATCTATCTATCTAATTATCTCTCACTCCATCCATCCCTCCATCTATTACCCATCCATCCATCCACCTCTCTCTATGATGTATGTATGTATGTATGTATCTATCTATCTATCTATCTATCTATCTATCTATAGCATATCTATCTATCTATCTATCTATCTATCTATCTATCTATCTATCTATCTATCTATCTATCTATCTAATTATCTCTCACTCCATCCATCCCTCCATCTATTACCCATCCATCCATCCACCTCTCTCTATGATGTATGTATGTATATATGTATGTATGTATGTATGTATGTATCTATCTATCTATCTATCTATCTATCTATCTATCTATCTATCATCTATCTCTATATAATCATTTATCTACTTACGTACCCACCTATTAATTTCTATCTACTTATCTAGCTGACTTATTTTCTGTCTATCTGTGTCTGTCTGTCTGTCTGCATCTATTCATCTCTGTCTTCTATCTATCTTATCTATCTAGCTGTCATAACCATCTATCTCTCTGTCCGTGTGTCTGTGTGTGTCTGTGTGTCTGTTCATCATATCTGTGAATCTACCTCCTCCCCCCCCCCCACTTAGTAACTTTTGTCAATCCCTCCACAAATACACACACACACACACACACACACACACCATCCTTTAGATCAGGGGTGTCAAACACGCAAGGGCACGTTGTCGTCACATGACGTATCACGACTGTTTTCTCCTTTGCTAAACCAGGGGGTGGACTTGGCCAGCGTGTGAGGCATCTTACCCGTGGGCCGCGGCTTTAGATCCTCCTGGAAATCCCTTAAAAATATGATCCCCAAGAAAAGAGGATTGGATGAGATGGCTGCCTTTGTTTTTAATGTCCTTGTGGCAAGCCACGCAGAGTCACTTCACTATGAGATGGGGTTGTGCGTGAGAGAGAAGGAGGGTGAACACACTCTCTAATCGTTCCCACAGCACATGGTAGATGCAGAGAACAGAGTGCTTCACTTTGGCAAGATTCTGTCTGTAAGTGTGGAGCACTAAAATAACTCCGCTTGGATTAGACATCGCATATACATACACGTTGCCAGGCAGTTACATTTTTTTTAAAAAAAAATTCTTTTGTTATTTTTAATTTTCAAAACAAACACAACACATCCTTCTTTACATACTGTAGAAAGTGTATCAGTTGGTTACAAAAAGGCTTTCGTGCATCTCTTCCACAGTCAACAAACATAATTCAAGTATTTTAACTCAGATATATTTATACATGTTACCATCATCATACCTCCATTTTCATTTGACTGTAATTGTTTAAACGTCCTTCACCATAAAATATACCAAGATTTAATACATAACCACATACTGGCATTTCATTTACTATTTCTAAAATCCTCCAATAACACTGAATCCTTATGGCCTATTCTAGCTAAACATCCATAATATTTAATAACAAAGTTTTCTAATCCTCCTTTCCAAATCACTGTTTACAATTTACATCCAGTTTCCTTATGTTGTACCCATACTTCTATATACGTTATTATCATTATCCCTCCTTTATTTAACTATATCATGCATCATAACATTTTCCCCCTAATAATCAAGACTTAACTGTATCTAATTTAGTTCTTTTTTATTAACCTTTATATATAATCCAAAAGGATTTCTAATCTTCCTTTCATGGGTACCATTCAGTATTCGTATCCAATTATTACTTTTCATAACACTACACATTGTATACAGGCAGGCACTTACGTTTTGATCATGTGGCCGTGGAGGTGCTGGCAGCCGTCATACGTGCAAGGACCAATCACGAGCCACTTTGTTCAGGCAGTCATTAAACAAATGGTCGCGAGCCGAGGATTATCCCTCTTTTAGTTTTGCAGCGTCAAATAACCGAATCTTGAAAGGCTGATACTCCACCCATGGACAAATGGCAGTCCAGTCACTTCTTGAAAGCCTCCAGTGATGGAGAAGGAAGGAAGGAAGGAAGGAAGGAAGGAAGGAAGGAAGGAAGGAAGGAAGGAAGGAAGGAAGGAGGGCAGAATAACAGAGTTGGAAGGGACCTTGTGGGTCATCTAGTCCCGTCCCCCCCCGGCTCAGGCAGGAGAACCTATACCGTTTCAGACAAATAGCTATCCAATCTCTTCTTTAAAACCTCCAGTGATGGAGAAGGAAGGAAGGAAGCAAGAATAGCAGAGTTGGAAGGGACCTTGGAGGTCTTCTAGTCCAACCCCCCCTGCTCAAGCAGGAGAACCTATACTGTTTCAGACAAACAGCTATCCAATCTCTTCTTAAAAACCTCCAGTGATGGAGAAGGAAGGAAGGAAGGAAGGAAGGAAGGAAGGCAGGCAGGCAGGCAGAATAACAGAGTTGGAAGGGACCTTGTAGGTCATCTAGTCCAACCCCCCCCAGCTCAAGCAGGAGACCCTACACCATTTCTGACAAATAGCCGTCCAATCTCTCCTTGAAAGCCTCACGTGATTCCTCCTGGCTCCTTCATCCGAGAATAATTGGCATCGCCTCTCGCCCTGCTCCTAGCCTCAGACGCTTTTTGCTCTTCCGCACAGAAAACCACAGGCCCTTTGTGCACATGTGGTTTGTGTATTGGTGTGTTTGTGTGTGTGTGTGTGTGTGTGTGTGTGTGTCAGAGAGAGAAGATTCCAACTTCCTTTCCCCCCCTCCACCTCCCCGGTCTCCATCCCGCTGTCGAAGAAACCCACAAGCCACCTATTAAATAATTAACGTCCCCGTCGGGACGCCAGGAATCAAAAGCTGTTGTGTTCCAAAGTTTACTCTGGCTCCGTTCGGCACGGTTGACTGTATACTCTGGCACCTCGGAGCGGGATTTTTTAATCCCCCCCCCCCCACTTTGGAATCCCACGTGATTATCCCCCTCTCCAAGATGGACGGAGAAGTGGTGTTCCCAGCCTGGCAGGATTTGGGCTGTTATTTCAGACCGGGAACGATGGGGGAAAAGCGGCGAGCGAGGGAAAGGAAGAGCCCTGCTACTTGATCTATATTTATTTTTCATGGAGGCTGCCCCAAATATACATTCACAGCAGCCAACGCTGGAGGAGAGGTGGGTGGGGGGAGAGAGAGAGACTGCTCTCTTAAAGAGTAATTGTGCCCACACAACCTCTTTCCCCCTACTTGACTTTAATGAATGCCTAGGTTGTGTGTGCTCTCCAGCTCCGGTGGCTTTAAGTAAAATATACAGAGGCCTTGGAGAATGCTCAGGAAGAACTTCATTGGCCTGGAGAAAGGAAGAGGAACAAGACAACCCAGACTTCATTCGGGCAGCAATTAATTTCGCATGCGGTGGCTTTCCTTGGGCTGGAGAAAGGTGGGAGGTGAGCAGGGGACTTGCAGCTCCGTGTGGCGCCATGCTCTGGCTTGCGACTTCCGTAGCGTGTGCAAAGATGGCTGCTTGAGCTGGGGTTGTTGAGGCATAAGTAACCAGGAGCCTGCGTTGAGGTCAAAGCACGGAGTTTTATTTCTGCTACCTGTCGACGACATGTCAAGTCGGCTAAGGGTCCAAACTAACTGGCAGTAGATGAGGGTCAGTGGAATTGGATTCAATTCGGAACAGAGCTGGAAGGGACCTTGGAGGTCTTCTAGTCCAGCCCCCTGCTCAAGCAAGAGACACTATACCATTAAGCGAATAACAGAGTTGGAAGGGACCTTGGGGGTCTTCTAGTCCAACCCCCTGCTCAAGCAGGAGACACTATACCATTAATAGAATAACAGAGTTGGAAGGGACCTTGGAGGTCTTCTAGTCCAGCCCCCTGCTCAAGCAAGAGACACTATACCATTAAGAGAATAACAGAGTTGGAAGGGACCTTGGAGGTCTTCTAGTCCAGCCCCCTGCTCAAGCAAGAGACACTACACCATTAAGAGAATAACAGAGTTGGAAGGGACCTTGGAGGTCTTCTAGTCCAGCCCCCTGCTCAAGCAGGAGACACTATACCATTCAGAATAAAAGAATAAAATGTCTTCTAGTCCAGTCCCTAGTCCAGACTTTCTTTCCAAACTGCAAATTTAAAACTTGGCTGCTGGGACAGAGCTGAGCACGTTGGTTATATATTCCCCCTTCTTTCACCTCTCCCTCCCTCTCTCTTTCTCTCCCTTCCCTGACAATTGATATATAATTAAAGGAAACAAACGTCTGTTCCACTGGTTAATTGAACTCACACTGTTAGGAAGTTTCTCTTTTAATTCCAGATTGTTTCTCCCCTTGATCAGGTTCCCTCCATTGTTTCTTGTCCTGCCTTCTGGTGCTTTGGCAAATAAGTTGACCCCCCCTCTTTGTGGCAGCCCCTCAAATATTATGGATTACTGCTCTCAAGTCACCCCTAGTCCTAGTCATTTATGGGGATCTGGACTTGGGATTTGAAGTCCACCCAGCTTCAAGACGTTGAGGTTAAGGTAATCCTGACACACACCCAGAAAAAGCTTTGCCCATGCGGCTACATTTGCAGAACTGTTCAAAATCTGGTGTCAGCGTTCCAAATATTATCCAAAATTAAATCAGAGTCCCAAGGCCGGGAAGCTTTCAGATATTTGGAACGCTGACCTCTGGTTTTTTTCACTCCACCTAGGTAGGAACATCTCGGAACATAATAAAAAGAAACCGTAGCTGGAATAAACCCATTTTTGAAATGCTGCATTAATGACCCAAGTTTTCTCATCAGGCAAAACGGCAGCAGGACGCTGTAAATTCCCTTTTAATAGCCCAAAGAATTAGCCTACGTCATCTTCGTTCCTCTAGGAATGGAAGTTTAAGAAAAAAAATCTTGGGTGTTTAAACCCAAATATAATTGGTTTTGTTCTTGCCTTCTCCCCTCCTCCGCCCCCAACAGCTGATCCTACTTTAAAACTCGGCCACTTAAGTGCTCACCCGTCTTAAACGATCCTCTTTAAAGCCCTCGGGGGGGAGTTTGCAACAACTGCTTTTCCGTGGTTTGTCTTTCCGTCCAAAGTAAGCAAAGGGGCATCCATTTGCTGGAGTCGGGCATTCTCTGCGTAGACTTTAACCGGGGACCCAATCATTAACAAGAGGGGAATGCTAACGGGCTGTTGTTTTGCTTGGTTTTCTCCAGTGGGAGAGTCGTCCAAACCAGCCGGAGGGGCCCCACCTCCTTGTACTTCAATACCCTGTCATTTGGGTGAGCGAAAAGATTGCTCAGATGTTGCTGCGGCTGGAACGAAACGCTGGCACGTTTCAGATCGGAAAGAAGCTCCGAGAGGCACGGCGTGTTGCGCTCGACGACGGGTGTCAAACTCAAGGCCTGTGGGCCGGATTCGGCCTACAGGGTGCTGAAATCCGGCCCGCGGGGCTGGGATGGCAAATATCAAAGGACCCAGCCCACAGTGCCTCTGCCGGCCAAAACGGGCCACGTGCACTGCTCTCCCGCAGCCCATTTTCAGCTTCCCCAGCCTCCTGTACCACTCCGCTGGCCAAAACCAGACCACACGGAGGCCTCCACGCCGCCTGCGTTTGGCCAGTAGAGTGCTGATGGAGGCCAAAAATGGGCCACACGGGGAGCCTCGCCAGACCTCCATGTGGCCTGTTTTTGGCTGGCAGTGCGCTGCTGGAGGCCATGGAGGGTGAAAATGAGGCACGGGGCGGCGTGCACAGCCCCCTTCGTGCCCTGTTTTGGCCAGTAAAGTGTTGCAGAAGGGTGTTCCGGCTGAAAATGAGGCAGAGGCAGCCCTGCCACACCGCAGTTTGGCTGGCAGGGTGTGCTGCAAGAGGCTTTTGTCCTGTCCCATCCACACACACACACACACCCATTGGCCTGCAGAGGAGAACTACAATGCTGATCTGGCCCTCAAAGGAATCCAGTTTGACACCCCTGCGTCAGATGATGAGCTGAAGAATGCAATCCAGATTTGTGACGGGCATACAGGTGGGGTAGACGGGAGAGCCACTCAAGTTTGGACCACGGAGTCCTTGGTGCTCTCTGAGATTGATGGTTTGCTTGCAGATGTTTCGTCACCCGTCTGGGTAACGTCATCAGCACCAGAGGTGCCGACCGGTGACGGAGCCGCAGCAGAGGGAGGAAAGAGCCACATGAGGCTCCAGAGCTGCAGTTTGCTGACCCCTGCCCTATACCATGTCAACCTTGGAGCCAGGAGCTCTTCCCCACGGCGGATTGAATTTTTGGTTGCCATAGGAACAGGCTGCAGGGAGCACGCTGGCCATTTCTTGTCTTGTGCTAGGAAGAACAACTTACATTTCCTCTTTGAGGGTTTTTTTTTTCCTTCCGAGTCATTTTTGAAACGCTTGCTAATATAATTTGCGCTCGTGTCGGAGAATCTCCGAGCGCTGCAGAGGACGCCTCCCCAGAGTTACAAGCCATCTCCTTCCTCCTGGAACCTTGCATATGGATTTTGCAGAGGTTTTGATGTGACTGATTTGTACGTAGGATATGGGACACGGTGGCTCGGTGGCTAAGACGCTGAGCTTGTCGATCAGAACGGTCGGCAGTTCGGCGGTTCGAATCCCTAGCGCCGCCTAACGGTGTGAGCTCCCGTGACTTGTCCCAGCTTCTACCAACCTAGCAGTTTGAAAGCACGTAGAAAATGCAAGTAGACAAATAGGGACCACCTTTGGTGGGAAGGGAACAGCGTTCCATGTGTCTTCGGTGTTGAGTCATGCCGGCCACATGACCACGGAGACGTCTTCGGACAGCGCTGGCTCTTTGGCTTTGGAACAGAGGTGAGCACCGCCCCCTAGAGTCAGGAACGACTAGCACATATGTGCAAGAGGAACACTTTCACCTTTACTCCAGTTGTGTTGTGAATCACCATGTTGCTTCTTGGGGGCAGCCATATCTCCTCTCCCTGTCCCTGGATTGCAAATGTCGGCCGAGAAACTCAATTCAAAACTGGAACTGGACTAGCTTTGGCTAAAGGAAAGCAGAGGACCAGTTATCAAAAGCCCATTTAGGAGAACTCCCATTTTAAATGTGTGAACTGCTGCAGTTTGAGGGGGGGGAAAGGTGAAGTCAAGCGGAAGAGAGGCACACAGAGGCGGCTTTGAGTTGGGACGATGAGGAGCAGCTGAGTAAATACGCTTTTCCTCTTTTTTTGCAGAAAAAAATGTGGGGATTCATAAGCAGACCAGAGGTTTAATCCTTTTTTTTTTTAAACCACCCATATAAATTCCCAACCAAGGATGCAAGGATTATACAAGATGTGACCTTGTCTTACTTATTCGTAGAGTAGCTGCTACTTTGGCAGCAAGAAGTAAGAGGTTTCAACACAGGACCACCCAACTATCTTGTCTGCCAATTTCCCCTCGGATCCCTTGCACCTACTCCAACATTGCAGTGTTGTTGTGAGTGTTAGATTAGATTAGAATAAGAGAGTTGGAAGGAACCTTGGAGGTCTTCTAGTCCAACCCCCTGCTGAGGCAGGAAACCCTACACGACTTTGGACAAATGGTTATCCAACATCTTCTTCAAAACGTCCAGCGTTGAAGCATTCACAATTTCTGGAGGCAAGATGTTCCACTGGTTAATTGTTCTAACTGTCAGGAAATTTCTCCTCAGTTCTAAGTTGCTTCTCTCCTTGATTATTTCCACCCATTGCTTCTTCTTCTACCCTCAGGTGCCTTGGAGAATAGCTTGACTCCCTCTTCTTTGGGGCAACCCCTGAGATATGGGAACACTGCTATCATGTCTCCCCTCGTCCTTCTTTTCATTAAACTAGACATACCCAGTTCCTGCAACCGTTCTTCATATGTTTTACCCTCCAGTCCCCTAATCCTCTTTGTTGCTCTTCTCTGCACTCTTTCTAGAGTCTCCACATCTTTTTCTACATCGTGGTGACCAAAACTGGATGCAGTACTCCAAGTGTGGCCTTACCAAGGCATTATAAAGTGGTATTAACACTTCACGTGATCTTCTTCAGACCTTTTCCCTCCCTGCTACTCTCTCTCCCTCCTTCCTTCCTTCTTTCCTCTCTCTCCCTCTTCTTCCCTACCTCCATTTCTCTCCTTCCTTCATTCCTTCCTCCCTTCCTTTCTCTCCCTCTCTCCTTGTTTCTCCCTCCTTCCTTCCTCTCTCTCCTTCTCCCTCCCCCCCTCCTTGTTTTTCTCTCCTTCCTTCCTCTCTCTCCTTCTCTCTCCTTTTAGCAGAGCAGGTTGTTCTGTTTGGTTGAGCAATAATTGCTTTGGAGTCCTTCTAGGGGCTATTGATCCATCGGGGGCTTCCATTCCAATACAAGGCTGTGTCAGGGATTTAATTGGAGCGATTAATAACTCAGCAGCCACGTGCGAGTCGATAGCCGGATTTCCAAACAGGGAAAGAAGCAAAGCAGCAAGGGAAGGAAGTGTTTCCCCCCCCCCCCACATACACACACACACACACACACAACTCCCCTTCTGTAAGTAGCAGCTGATGGTCGGTGCTTTGCACTTCCTTGATTAATTAAAAACCCCTACCCGCCCTCCGATGCTTGATAGATAATTGAGTCGTGTCTTTTTTTTAAAAGGCTTTGACCTGATTACTCCATGCACCAGGGGATTTCGTTGTGTTGTTGATTTGAGCCAGGGGTGAAATTCAATTTTTTTTTTTACTGCCGGTTCTGTGGGCGTGGCTGGAAATGGATACTGCAAAATCTCCATTCCCTCCCCCTCCTGGGGAAGGATACTGCAAAATCCTCATTCCCTTCCCACTCCAGGGGAAGGATACTG
Source organism: Natrix helvetica (assembly GCF_964273705.1). Classification (NCBI taxonomy): domain Eukaryota; kingdom Metazoa; phylum Chordata; class Lepidosauria; order Squamata; family Natricidae; genus Natrix; species Natrix helvetica. The sequence goes on from NC_138564.1 coordinate 7,145,101, forward strand.
CAAAATCTCCATTCCCTCCCCACTCCAGGGGAAGGATACTGCAAAATCCCCATTCCCTCCCCACTCCAGGGGAAGGATACTGCAAAATCTCCATTCCCTCCCCACTCCAGGGGAAGGATACTGCAAAATCCCCATTCCCTCCCCACTCCAGGGGAAGGATACTGCAAAATCCCCATTCCCTCCTCACTCCAAGAGAAGGATACTGCAAAATCCCCATTCCCTCCCCACTCCAAGGGAAAGGATACTGCAAAATCCCCATTCCCTCCCCACTCCAGGGGAAGGATACTGCAAAATCCCCATTCCCTCCCCACTCCAAGGGAAAGGATACTGCAAAATCCCCATTCCCTCCCCACTCCAGGGGAAGGATACTGCAAAATCCCCATTCCCTCCCCACTCCAAGAGAAGGATACTGCAAAATCCCCATTCCCTCCCCACTCCAAGGGAAAGGATACTGCAAAATCCCCATTCCCTCCCCACTCCAGGGGAAGGATACTGCAAAATCCCCATTCCCTCCCCACTCCAAGAGAAGGATACTGCAAAATCCCCATTCCCTCCCCACTCCAGAGGAAGGATACTGCAAAATCCCCATTTTCTCCCCCCTCCTGGGGGAAGGATACTGTAAAATCCTCATTCCTCTCTCCAGAGCCTGTCAGGACTTGCTGAATTTCACCCCTGATTTGAGCCATCTCGAGCCAATAAAATGCCCTTTTCACCTGCACTTGTCGTTTGTTTGTTTGTTTTCCTTTTTGAAAACAACAACAACAACAACGACAGGAAAAGCGAAGCTTGTCTTCCTTTTCTAGTCAATGGCCTTTTGCGTCATGGGTCTGGGAAGCTGGTTAGCCTCTGCTTAAGAGCCAGAACCAAGGGATTTAACCCTGCTGTGTTGTGATCTGCGTTCGAGCCCAAGATTAAAAAGCCACCATGAAAACTTCCAATCTCATTATTGAAGCCGCTTCTGCCGCCGGTGCCTGGGGTTGAAAATCCCCATTTTTAAGCCCTGCTCTGGGTGCTTGCCAGCTGCGGGACTTGCTCTGTAAACGTGGCATGACTTCACTTTTTTTTCTGCAGGGGGGGGGGGGGAGTGTTGCCTTTTTCTATCCCTTGGCCCACGTCCCTCAGTTGGGGCCTGCTTCCATTCCTCTCTCGTGGGGTCTTTCACTGCATGCTTTCAGATAAGTAGTGGGAGTTTCCTCCCTGGAAGCTTTCAAGAAGAGACTGGACTGCCATCTGTCAGAAAGGGTGTAGCGTCTCCTGCTTGGGCAGGGAGGTGGGGTTGGACTAGATGACCTACAAGGTCCCTTCCAACTCTGTTAAGCAGAGGTCTGGAGACTCTGTTATTCTATTAATTTCTTTGCACCCCCCCCCCCTCCCTGGAGCATCTTCAACGCCTATAGAAGGACACAGCTTGCCACGCAGGGTCCACAGATGCTGCCAGAGGCACTTTCAGATTAAGAGAATTGGAAGGTACCTTGTGGGTCATCTAGTCCAACCCCCCTGCCCAAGCAGGAGACCCTACATCATTTCTGACAGAGGGCAGTCCAGTCTCTTCTTGAAAGCTTCCAGAGATGAAGCTCTCACAGCTTCCAAAGGCAACTTCTGTTCCATAGGCTGATTGTTCTCACTGTCAGAAAATTTCTCCTTCTTTCCAGGTTGAATCTCTCCTGGGTCAGTTCCCATCCATTATTTCTTGTCTGGCCTTCAGGTGCTTTGGAGAATAGCTTGACCCCTTCCTCTCTGTGGCAGCCCCTCAAATATTGGAAGACTGCTCTCCTGTCTCCCCTGGTCCTTCTCTTCCCTAGACTAGCCATGCCCAGTTCCTGCAACCGTTCATCGTCTGTTTTATGCAGTACTCTAGGTGTAGTCTTACTAAGTAAAATGAGGTCCCAGATTGTTGGGGGCCATATGTTGACTTTGTACACTACTTAGAGAGGGCTGTAAAGCACTGTGAAATGGTATGTAAGTCTAAGTGATATTACTGTTGCTATTGACTCAGCCTTCCATCCTCCCGAGGTGTGTAAAATGAGGACCCAGATTGTTGGGGGGCAAGGGGCTGATTCTGTAAACCACTAGGAGAGGGCTATAAAGCATTGTGAACTGGTATATAAGTCTTAAGTGTTATTGCTAAGTGGGAAGGGATGTAGGGAGGGAAAGAGAGAGAGAGAAAGAAAGAAAGAAAGAAAGAAAGAAAGAAAGAAAGAAAGAAAGATGATAGATAGATAGATAGATAGATAGATAGATAGATAGATGATTGATAGATAGATAGATAGATAGATAGATAGATAGATAGATAGATAGATGATAGATAGATAGATAGATAGATAGATAGATAGATAGATAGAAAGAAAGAAAGAAAGAAAGAAAGAAAGCCATGATGGCACAGTGGTTAGAATGCAGTACTGCAGGTTAACTCTGCCTACCGCCAGCAGTTCAATCCTGACCGGTTTGAGGTTGACTCAGCCTTCCATCCATCCAAGGTCGGTAAAATGAGGACTCAGATTGTTGGGGGCAATACAGTGACTCTGTAAACCGCTTAGAGAGGACTATGGAGCGGTATATAAGTCCTTCCTCCCTCCCTCCCTTCTTTCCAAGATGTACAGTGGTTAGAATGCAGTATTGCAGGCTAACTCTGCCCACCGCCAGCAGTTCGATCAAGGCTCAAGGCTGGCTCAGCCTTCCATCCTTCCGAGGTCGGTAAAATGAGGGCCCAGATTGTTGGGGGCAAGAGGCTGACTCTGTAAACCGCTTAGAGAGGGGCTGTAAAGCACTGTGAAAAGTGGTATATAAGTCTTAAGCATTACTGCTATTGGTGTTTGCCGCTTGAAGCGTCGGGATTAACTATGCAAATGCCCTTTCGTCGTGCATCGCGTATCCAACTCAAAACACACCCCTTAAGACTTTCACGAGAGCAGACCTCAGGCATTTCAGTAAGGAGCTTAAAGGGCGATCGAGTTTCCTTTGAGTAGATTACTCTTAAATTTGGTAGGGCGCTCTTTGGAAAAGGGCCATCAATTAAATTCATCAAATGAGCTGTAATCCACTAATCCAATGCAGCTGCATGACTTTGGGATGGGAGCAAAGCGGTTGGTTTGGCATCAAAAGAACCCGTTTTCGAGGCAGTGTAGAACGAGCCGGTAGTCGGGTTGAATTTGATTGAAAAGAAGGGCCCTGGAGCAGGTGGGAAGGAGAAGCCAACAGCTGGGTGAAAGAAGCTTCTGCTGACATCTTGAAGACGGATGTGGCTGCTTTAATGAGACGCACAGAAAAGGCTGCATTCATGGTCTCACCTGGATTAGTTCCCATCCTTTGCTTCTTGTCCTGCCTTTAGATGCTTTGGGGCAGCGATCACCAACTGGTGGTCCATGAGAAAACGTTGGTGGTTCGAAGTAAAATTATTTGCATGTTTTTATTCCACTAAATCAGTGGATTTAGTGGAACTACATCCACTGGGCTGGATACGTGCAACGAACGCTTGTGTTGTTGCAGAGAGTCTCCCCCTTTGGGGTCTTTTTGTGTGGGTCGGAGGGGGGCAGAAATTCCGACTTGGGGTCTGCTTCGGCCTCCTGGTGGGGGGCTTTGGGCGAAGGCTGGAGGGAAGCGGCACTGGTGGCAAAGAGCCAGAGGGCTTCGTTCCAGTGGGACTGCATCATGGCCTGGAACTGGCTGACCATCTCAGCCCGCTGAGCCTCCAGGCGCCGGCACCTGGCCTTGCACTCCCGCAGGTCTTCCCTCTGCTTGGAAAGCCTATGCTGGTAGTCCTCAGTGAGGTGCTTCTGCTGAGCCTCCTTCTCGGTCAGATCCAATTTGAACTGAGCTCTTTTGCCAACTCTTTCTCCTGGTGGCTGCTTAGCTCCAGCAACTGCTTCCTGTTGGGGCCCTAAGGAGCCCAGGCGGGCAGGCAAGGAGGGGCTGGGAAAGGAGGGGCAAGTAGAGGCTGGCGAGATGCCCCTTGATGTGAGCGACATCGCGTTGGCCATGCCCATCCAGTCACATGACCACCTCGCCACGCCCAGGCAGCCGGTCATTAGGCAGATCATATTAGCGATCCACGGGATTTTAAATTATGAATTTGGTGGCCCCTGAGGTCCGAAAGGTTGGTGACCCCTGCTTCTTTGTGGCCACCCCTTAGATAGGGGAACATGGCTATCCTGTCCCCCCTGGTCCCAGAGCCCCCGACCTCCCAAGGTCCCTTCCATCTCTTGTTATTCTGTCCCTTCCCAAGGCTCGGCGGCTTGTTACATCCCCACCAACTGCAATCTAGCAGGTTAAATGATTTTAGCCGCCGAGTTTATTAAAACTGGCAAGTGCTCGCTCCACTTCTTTTCCTCTTCGGCAAGGCTGTCAGAGAGAATAATTGACCGTGGCAGCTGTTTTGGGGAGTGTTTTCGAGGGTGCAGGATGAGGGCTCTTGATTGACAGCTCTGTGCAAAGAAGAGAAAGGCTAGAGGTGGGATCTGCACCGGGGGGGGGGGGAGGTGTCCAGGAGAAGCATCTTCCTTGTTTTTGTTAGTTGTAAAGTCGTGTCCGACCCATCGCGACCCCATGGACACCGTTCTTCCAGGCCTTCCTGTCCTCTACCATCCTTTGGAGATCATTTAAGCTCACTCCGACTGCTTCAGTGACCCCATCCAGCCACCTCATTCTCTGCCGTCCCCTTCTTCTTCTTTTGCCCTCCATCGTTCCCAGCATGAGGCTCTTCTCCAGGGAGTCCTTCCTTCTCATTAGGTGGCCAAAGTCTTTGAGTTTCCTCTTCAGGATCTGGCCTTCTAAAGAGCAGTCAGGGTTGATCTCCTCTAGGACTGACCAGTTGGATCACCTTGCAGTCCAAGGGACTCAATGCAGGAGTCTTCTCCAGCACCAGAGTTCAAAGGCCTCCATTCTTTGGTGCTCAGCCTTCCTTATGGTCCAACTTTCGCAGCCATCCATTGCAACTGGGAAAACCATCGCCTTGACTAGACGCACTTTTGTTGGCAGGGTGATGTCTCTGCTCTTTAGTCTGCTGTCTCGATTTGCCATCGCTTTCCTCCCCAGGAGCAAGCGTCTTTTGATTTCTTGGCTGCAGTCCCCATCTGCGGTGATCTTGGAGCCCAGGAAAATAAAATCTGTCCCTACCTCCATTTCTTCCGCATCTATTTGCCAGGAATCGAGAGGGCTGGATGCCATGATCTTAGTTTTCTTAATGTTGAGTTTCAAGGCAACTTTTGCACTCTCCTTCTTCACCCACATCAAGAGGCTTTCTATACCCTCAACCGTCAGTCAGGGTTGATCTCATCTAGGACTGACCGGTTGGATGACCTTGCAGTCCAAGGGACTTCATCTTCCTTAGAAGGAGAAAATGGGGGGGGGGGGGCGCAAAAGGAACTCAGCAAAATGTCCCCTAAGCAGGATTTCGATTGGAAACAGACTCTCCAAACCCAAACCAGAGTTTCAAATGCTTCTTTTTTGAATCCAGAACCTTCTTTCTGTGGCTTGGGAAATCCGCTGCTTTCCGCCAAATGGAAATATGTACATAACTGTGGGATATTTGTGTCCTTCCCTCAGGTATCTGGGGACACCATTTTTTTCCAGGCCTTCTCCCTGTTAAATCACCATCTCTATTTTATTAGAGCCCCACGGAGTTCCATGATGGTGCATTCCTGTTTTAGAATTGCAGTGTTTTTACAGATTAGCAGAGTTGGAAGGGACCTTGTGGGTCATCTAGCCCAACCCCCTGCCCCAGTTTTGAAAGCCTCCAGTGATGAAGCTCCCACAATTTCTGAAGGCACCATCAGTTCCATCGGTTGATTGTTCTCACTGTCAGAAAATTTCTCCTTCTTTCCGGGTTGAATCTCTCCTTGGTCAGTTTCCATCCATTATTCCTTGTTTGGCCTTTGGGTGCTTTGGAAAATAGCTTGACCTCCTTCCTCTCTGTGGCAGCCCCTCAAATATTGGAAGACTGCTCTCCTGTCTCCCCTGGTCCTTCTCTTCACTAGACTAGCCATGCCCAATTTCCGCAACCGTTCATCGTAGGTTATAGTCTCCAGTCCTCTGCTTAACAGAGTTGGAAGGGACCTTGTGGATCATCTAGTGACTAGTCGAACCCCCTGCCCAAGCAGGAGACCCTACACCATTTCTGACAGATGGCAGTCCAGTCTCTTCTTGAAAGCTTCCAGGGATGAAGCTCCGACAACTTCCGAAGGCAACTTCTGTTCCATCGGTTTATTGTTCTTGCTGTCAGAAATTTTCTCCTATTTTCAGGTTGAATCCCAGACTGGTGAGGGAATGGGAATTTTGCAGTTTCCATCCATTGTTCCTTGTCTGGCCTTTGGGTGCGAGTCAATCTATTCTCCAAAGCCCTAAAGGGCAAGATACGAAAGAATGAATGGAAACTAATCAAGGAGAGAAGCAACCTGGAATTGAGGAGAAACTTCCTAACAGGGAGGACAATTAAGCAGTGGAACAGCTGGCCTCTGGAAATCATAGGTGCTCCATCAATGAAGGTTTTTAAGAAGAGACTGGAAAGCCATTTGTCTGAGATGGTATAGGGTCTCCTGTTTGAGCAGGGGGCTGGACTAGAAGACCTCCAAGGTCCCTTCCGGCTCTATTCTAAATCTGTCCTGCCTGGGGACTGGGAGGGGGATGATCTTGGCAATGTCTTTCTTGATTCAAACACCTGAGAAGTTTGGTTAGATAACAAATGAAATGGTCTACTTGATTTGGGAAGAAAGGAAAGCGCCTTATCTATTCCCTAACGGAGGTCGTGCCAAGACACAATTCATGATAACTGTCAAGCAGGCTTTGCGAAAGACGAAGAGCTGAAGCCAGTGTGGATCCAGCTTTAATTAAGGTTGAAATATTGGAGTTGACTGCTGAGTCTTTGGCAAATTAGCTCAAGTGTATTATTGCGATGGAAATTAACTAACTCTAGGACTTGGGGGGGAAATAAACAGCGCGTCTGCCTTTGCAGGGTTCCGGTGGAATTGCCAGCCTGTTTAGGACTGGGCTGGAAATCAGGAATGCAGAATTGGGACCATCAGGTGCCAAGGTGAAACCAAAAGCTCAGGACATGATAGATAGATGGATGGATGGATGGATGGATGGATGGATGGATGGATGGATGGATAGATAGATAGATAGATAGATAGATGATAGATAGATGATAGATAGATAGATAGATAGATAGATAGATAGATAGATAGATGATAGATAGATAGATAGATAGATAGATAGAAGGATAGAAGGATAGATGATAGATAGATAAATAGATAGATAGATGATAGATAGATGATAGAGTGAGAGAAATGAGAGATAGATAGATGATAGATAGGTAGATAGATAGATAGATGATAGAGTGAGAGAGATGAGAGATAGATAGATGAGAGGTAGATAGATAGATAAATAGATAGATAGATAGATGATAGATAGATAGATATAGACAGATAGACAGACGAGAGAGATATGATAGTGATAGATAGAGTGAGTGGATGAGAGAGAGAGAGAGAGTGAGAGAGAGAGAGATGATAGTTTATTGATGATAGATAGATAGATGATAGATAGATAGATAGATAGATAGATAGATAGATAGATAGATAGATAGATAGATAAGATAAGATAAGATAAGATAAGATAAGATAAGATAAGATAAGATAAAATTAGTGAGAGAGAGGGAGAGAGATTGAAAGCCTCCAAGAAGTTTAACAGAGCCAATCAACATTGAGGCTATTCCAAACTATAGTGATGGAAAAGGGGAAAGACCATCTGTTAGGTGATTTATCTTGATGGAGTTAACAGCAAGTTGGCCCAAAACCTATTTTGCAAAGAGGTTCACATTGACCCCTCTAAAAAATAAAAACTTGGCTTGCCAAATGTAAACAAAGCTTCTAGAAGTTTTCCCTGTTCTGTAGCAATAGCGCTTAGACTTATATACCGCTTCACAGTGCTTTACAGCCCTCTCTAAGTGGTTTACAGAGCCGCCTCTTTCCCCCAACAATCTGGGTCCTCCTTTTACCCACCTCGGAAGAATGGAAGGCTGAGTCCACCTTGAGCCACTCAGGATCAAACTCCTGGCAGTGAGCAGAGTTAGCCTAGAGTACTGTATTCTAATCACTAAAATTTGTTGCTTTTTCTCCCCTTACCCATTTTGTTGTTCTAGGTCCAGCCTCGAATGACAAGCCCGAAACGAAAGCAGGAAACCTCCCTAAAGTTTCCGGGCTCGAACGCAGCCAGGAATTGAACACGGACCTGCCGTTCGTTCTGCCCCTCTCCAGCCCGCCACCCGCCACCACAATTGTGACGTCCAGCTCTTCCGTACCCACGTCGAGCACCCGGGCAAGCCCGCTCCTGAAAAAGGAACCGTTGATCCCAGCACCAGCACCTCCCAGGCTCACCCCTCAGCCACAGCCTCGGCCGCAGTCGCAACCTCAACCTCGCCCCCAGTCGCAACCTCAGTTGTTGCCCGAGCTTCGGACACAACTGCCGGGTCATATCCCACCTCCGCTCGGTTACCAAGTCCATCACCAAGTGTCCCACAACGGAATCAATAATATCAGGTGGGGGCAACCAAAGTTGATTGGAAGGCTGTCTTCTCTGCAGCCTCTGTGTGTGTGTGTGTGTGTGTGTGTGTGTGTGTGTGTGTGTGTGTGTGTGTCTTCGTTCTGACCGAGGCGTCCCCAGTAGCACGAAGCCGAGTCCTCGGCCCGATAAACCCCTTTTATTTAATTTACAGTGAATTCCTCTCCAGCAAAGTCTTTCCTCTCCCACAGTCTTTCAAGATAGGTCACAATTACCGACCTTTATCAGGCTTGGAGAGTGGCCAGAGCGATAGCTTTCAGATGCCGCAAGACTTGGCAAGAATGCAGGAAGGAACTAATGGTCTCCTGCAAACTCCATTCCCCTTTCGCTCCTCTTTTATTTCCTCTGGGAGGGGCCATTCATCGTCCACCTGTGGCCTTACTCCCAAGTTGACCCCTGTTCTTTAGCTGTTCCCTTCCTCTGGCAACTCTGTCCATGCGCACACTGGGAACAGGCTCCAGCTGTTCTTCTGCCTCACTGATGTCTGACTGATAACTGTCGGACGGCTACGGCCCCCTCTCTGCCTCCGACGCAGAGCCCTCATCAGAGCCTTCCCCAGACTCCAGGACTGGCCCAGGTTCCTCCCCAACTTCCTCACTGTCCGAATCTGCTGCGAGTTCCACTGGCGGGGCACAACAGTGTATTTGTGTTTGTGCGTTTTCAACTTAGCACCCAACTCAAGGGTTTGGACAATCGTTGTCAGGTGCAGCCAACCAGAACCGGTCCAAGAATGGATCATATATGTTTCCTTATTGTTGACCCACCAGTTTACAAGAAATTCAGCAGGCTGGCTGCCTTCCCTTGGGAAAGGCACATATAGACCTAAGGATTTGACTTCAAACATTTCCTTCCCTGTATCATCTCTAAGCTGGAATGTCTTTTAAGTCCCCTAATCGGGGCCTCCAGCCAGTGGTTCCACCACAATCTTTTTCTGGATTCCTATCCCAAATCCAAGTTTGTGAGAGCAGGAATATGGCAGTGAACGTTTTCTGTGGTTTGCAAACCCATCTCCATCTCCATGTACTGGGCTTGAAAATCGGATGAGTTTTGGCAGCATTAAGTGGAGCTCCTCCAGGTTCTCCCAACTCCTGTTGGGTCTCTTAAATGGGGGGACATGATTTAAGGTAGAGGAGGCAACTGCCAAGGAAGATGACTGATCTTAAGACCAAAAGTTGTGGGGGATATTTCTCATCCTCTTCTTGGGGGAAGACCTCAGAACATCACGGTTAACCAGAGCAGAGGATAAAATATCATGAGGAACGTCAAGTTGGGAATAGTGAGTGGATCTCCAATGCATCGAACTGGAAGGAAGAAGGTTCAAGAATAACAGGCTTAAGGTTTATTCCAGCTAATGCTGGGCCTGTTGTCAGAAGGAGCATTTCTCTCTGAGTTCTGGAACAACAGCATCCAGAAGTTCTAATTTTGAAGAACCTCAAGTCAGAGAAGAAGGCTAGTCTACCCACTGCAAAAACATTGTTTTCTTGGGGATAGGGAGCTGGGACGCTTTCAAGGATGATGGCGTTGTTTTGTAGACTACCTGGTCCTTCTCTAACCATGTTCTCTTTCTCCTCCTTCTCTCCCACTCTCTCTGTCTCCCCCATCCCATCTCTTCTGTTTCTCTTCACAGCAGAAGCAGCAGTGCCAGCAGCGCCACGAGCATTAGCCTCCCCAAGCACCTTTCTCTCTCCCCACAGATCCCACCCCACCACTCCTCCGGCCCCGTGGTGCCCCTTTCCATCTCCAACCTTGCCGCTTCGCACTTCCCTCTCCGGTCGCAGTCCCAACATCAGCATCATCCGGCCATGTTCGCCACCCCTCCCACGCTGCCGCCACCACCCCCAGCCTTGCCCACCAACAGCCTTGTGATCCCAGGACACCCTGCAGGTAAGTGCCCACCATGCGCAGGAATCTTCTCAACTCATGCTAGGAACTAAGAACGGGAATCTTCTCGGCTTCAGCTAGGAGTTAAGATAGGGGTCAATGGAATTCCAGGAAGGTAGTTCGCTTGTGACTATGTAGGGATTCTAGGCAGATCCCCCTTTTCACGCCACCCTCAGGTTCTGCCACTCCTTCTCCTGCAGGTAACGAGAATCAAAACCAGACAGGAAAAATGAGCGAAGAAACCAGGGCCCCTTCTGGGTTTTAAACTCAGTGTCAGTGTTCCAAGTAATGCGAACTCCGAAGGATTCCTCAGATTTATTGAATACATCATATTGGCACAACTGGTGAAAACCGACTGAAAGTTCCAATTAAAAAGTGAAACATCCCCTCTTTCCCCAAGTCACATTGTCCAATAGAGGTGCCGGCTGGTTGCTTGGTTGCTCCTCTTCTCCTCTCTTCTCAGCCACCTGTTGGAATGGCCTTGGTTCCCACAGGAGAAACTTTTTGTTTTGATGGCAAAACCGAGCTATCTATTTTTCCCCCTCTTCTGCCTTGTGGCAACCATGAAGCCACAAAGATGGCACTCAGCTTTCTTTGAACAGATCTGATCCCCACAGGGGCTCAAAAACAGAATCTCTTTTGAATTAAATGTTCCACTCTATCCATCTTTTTTTTTGGGGGGGGGGGTGAGAGTCTCAGCCTCTGCCCCAAATAAATAGCAGTGTTCTACTGGGGCAGAGAAATGCTTAGCCCCGTGGAATTATAAAATAGGAGCGAATCAAATCTGATATCCTCCAGATGTGTGGGAACTTCCTAGACAAGATGGGAATTGGGACTCGAGCCATGATGTTCAAGCATATGTGGGCAGAACTGAATCGGAAAAGTTTTGAGTCAAAGATGCCATTTTTCATAGAATTCTCTTATTGTACCTAACATGCAAGTTTCATCCTTAGTAGTAGATGGACCATTTAAAAAAAATTATTTTAAAGCATGTCTTAACCGCACGTCCCTTTTTTAATAATTCCTTCCCAGCTGCAAACTTCTTCCAGCAAACGCTGATTTTATGTGCCATCACTGTGGGAAAATAGAGACCCTGCGCTCATCGTTATTCATTTATGGATGCAAAACAAATTCCTCAATAACATTCACAGTTGGGAATTAATCAACGTATGCAAATGACGTTTCTGTCCTTAGCAGGACAAGAGAAAATTCAGGATTGAGCCCTACGTATAAAGCACAGCTAAACTAGGAAATATGAAAAAAAATGCCTTGGTGGGCAGCAGTCCTTCCTCTAAAAGGCAAATAAATGTAGCAATAAATATTATTTCCCCGTGTTCCAATTTTTGGGCACGTGCTCTCCTTATAAAGCTGGACATCTGGATCCCTGGAGGAAGTAAAACTTTTATTTATTTTTCATTCACAAGATTTGAAACTTTCTCTGCCTATTCTGGAGAATGGATTAATTTCAGGGCTGTTAGTGCCCTGAAATATCCCTTTTATACTTTCCCATTGCCTTAAATCTGTTCCTGCGGCAGCTGGGATCTCTGGTGGATTTCTCCCTGTTAAAGGCCCCCTTTTGATCTGGCCTTGGACTCTGTAATTCGCCCATTCAGAATAATGGTGAAATACACCCACACAAACACACACTCGCCCTGAAACACCTACAAGGAGAGAGAGGGGAGGGAGGGAGAGGGAGGGAGGGAGGGAGGGAGGAAAGAGAGATTAAGAGAGAGGGAGATTGAAAGAGATTGAGTGAAAAAAGAGAGATTGAAAGAGTGGAAAAAGAGAGAGATTGAGAAAGGGGAAAGAAAGAGAGAGATTGAGTGGAAAGAGATTGAGAGAGAGATTGAGAGAGAGAGGAAAGAGAGAAATTGAAAGAGATTGAGAAAGAGAGAGATTGAGAAAGGAAAGAGAAATTAAGAGAGAGAGAGATTGAAAGAGATTGAGAGGAAAAAGAGAGAGATTGAGAAAGAGAGAGGAAAGAGATTGAAAGAGCGAAAAAAGAGATTGAGAAAGGGGAAAGAGAGAGATTGAGTGGAAAGAGATTAAGAGAGACAGATTGAGAGAGAGAGGAAAGCGAGAAATTGAAAGAGATTGAGAAAGAGGAAAGAGAGCAAGATTGAGAAAGGAAAGAGAAATTAAGAGAGAGATTGAAAGAGTGAGAGGAAAAAGAGAGAGCTTGAGAAAGAGGAAAGAAAGAGATTTAGAGGAAAGATGTTAAGAGGGAGGAGAGAGAGAAATTGAAAGAGATTGAGAAAGAGGAAGGAGAGAGAGATTAAGAAAGAAAAGGAGTCTCTGAGAGTCACAAACAAATCTTCACACAGATTAAACGAACGAATTGTCTCCTGCAAACTCCACTCCCCTTCCCTCCCATTTATTCCCTATGGAAGGGGCCATTCACTGTCTACCTGTGCCTTTACTCCCGAGTTGGCCCTTGTTCTTTAGCAGTTCCTTGCTCCTGGCAGCTCTGCGCATGGGCACATCGGGAACAGGCTCCAGCTGTTCTTCTGCCCCACTGATCTCCCACTCTGAAGGCAGCTGATAACGGTCGGACGGCCCTGGCCCCCTCTCTGCCTCCAACACAGAGCCCTCATCAGAGCCTTCCCCAGACTCCAGGACTGGCCCAGGTTCCTCACCGTCTGACTCTGGCACCAGCTCCACTGGCTGCTAATGGACCAAGACCGCGAGGAAGGTCCTAAGAATTGGATCTGACCCAGTCTAAATCATTAATTTGACTCCAGTGCACCATTCAGGTCTCTGGCAATGGTCCATTGGTACAACGCTTCAAATCCACATTGTTGATATCACTTTGGGAAAACAAAAAAATCCAAGCCATGAGACTGTCTGTTGTGAAGGAGGAGGCTTGGGACCAAACCTCATTGCAACTCAAGTCACATCACATTAATATTTCAACCCAGCAGCGTAAGAACTCTGGTTCCAGGAGTTTCGAGGAATCTTAATGGCTTTGATCCAACACTTGGGGAGATAATTGTTAGGTCTTCGTTTCACGGGGGCTTTGCATGATCTGGAAGGAGTTTTGAAGGGTGGCTTTGAAAAAATCGATATGCGAGGGCTTGGTGGAAATGGAGTTGGGTTTGGGTTTGCGAAGTCTACTTCTAAAAAAATAGATACCAGAAGCCGTAACTTACCGTATTTTTTAGAGTATAAGATGCACCTTTTGCCCCCCAAAAAGAGGGTGAAAATATGGCTGCGTCTTATACACTGAATGCAGCATTTCTGGCTTCCTGAAACCCCGCCCCCTTCGCAAAAATGGACATGCAGAGGGTTTGGGAGACCTGCAAAGTGCTTCTGGGGGCTGGGGAGGGCAAAAAGTGGGCTGTTTTTTGCTCGTTTTTGCCCCCTCGGCCCCCAGGAGCACTCTACAAGCCTCCCAAAGCCTATGCATGTCCTGTTTTTCACAAAAAAAATGAGGCATGAAGAGGGTTTGGGAGGCCTACAGAGTGCAAAAACTTTTTTTAAAAAAATTACCTCTTCAAAATCTTGGTGCGTCTTATACTCTGGTGCATCTTATAGTCCGAAAAATACAGTAGTTGTTTTTTTCCTGGCCCATTAAGGCACGAAACATCATATGGTTGATGGGCTTCACCAATGCAACGTCATCTGTCTCACAGCCTGAAACCCAAGTGGCAAGGAACCATGTGGACTTTTAAGGCCCAACCTCTTATTCATTGCATGCATGAAGTTCCTCCAGGAACGTTGGTGGGGTTGGAAGAAGAGATGGAGACTCTTCTTGGTTGGGCTGCCCTTCTCTCTGCTCCCAAATGTGTCCCCCTAAAAGCAAGGCCAGATATGACCCTGGGGGCCTCTGGGGTTGGTCGGTGGCGGTGGAAAGGGGCTGAAACCCCCCCCCCACCCCCAAATGTTTTCTACTGTGATGGCTCATTGTATTCTCTCTTGTTCTTTAGATACCAGCCTGTTGATATCATTCAACCAACCAATCATGTATTGCCAGCCTCATTCGGGGATTCTGATTGGTACATTGTCACAGGCATCTCTCTTACCTCCACCAATGAGTTCTCACGTAGAAAACCATCACAGCATGACGTGCAGAAATAGGGAATGCCAGGTGAATATTTTGAATTATTTTACTTCTACGTTTTTTGGGGTGGAACTCACAGGCTGCTGGGCCCTGGTGTCTTCCTTCCTTCCTTCCTTCCTTCCTCCTTTCTTCCTTCTCATTTCTGTCCTTCCCTTCCTCCCCTCCTTCTCTTCCCCTTTTCTTTCTTCATTAGCAAAGTCAGAATAACAGAACCCCCTCCTCTTCTTCTCCTCCTTCCCTTCTTCCCCTTCTCTTCCATAACATATAAAAAAATCTACTTCTCCTCCCTTTTCTTCTCTTTTCCTTCCCTTCCCTTTATTCCCTTCCTTCCTACTTCCTTTCCTTTCCCCTTCCTTCCTTCCTTCCTTCTTTTTTTCTTTCTTTTCTCTATCTTTTTCTCTCTTTCCTTCTCCCTGCTCTCCTAGATCACGAGCTGCTTAGACAAGAACCGAACAATCGGTTTTTGATTGAGATTGCAGACAGGACTGGCGGCTTGCTCGGTCTGGTGCCGAGGCTGAGAGCGGAGTTCCATTTGCACCAACACACTCACCAACACATCCATTAGCACACAATCACTCCTTGCCCGGCCAGCCTGCTGCACTCTGCACCTCCGCTGGTGCGTACCCCTTTCCCCTAACGGGTGGATAAGTAAAAACATTTCTTGTTGACCCCGAAGGGTGTCCCAAACTGTTCTCCTTCTGCTAACCCAAAGGATGTGTTGCTTTCAAAACACAGTTGCGGTTGCAGCTTTTCACCACAAACAAATGTGGGGCAATTTACTACTGCTGTTTCTTAGCGATTACCTTCATTTTTTTCTGTTTGCAGGCAGGACAGGGGGGAGTGGTCTCAGACGTTGTACTAAGGCAGACAGGGGGGGGGGGTTAGATATGTCTAGTCTTAACACTTGGTGTCACATGATAGCAGTGTTCCAATTTTTGAGGGGCTGCCACAAAAAAAGAGGAGACCAGCCTATTCTCCTGAAGGCAAGACAGGAAACGACGGGTGTATTCTGACCGAGGCTTCCCAAGAGCCTGAAGCAAAGTCCTGGTCCCGACAAAAAACCCTTTTATTCTGCTCATTCACATCCAGCAAAGTCTTTCAAGGGAGGATTTACGGTCACAGACCTTATCTGCCTTGGAGAGCTGCCACGCCAATATCTGCAAAACTTGGCAAGGAGCCTCGGAGAGTCACGAAACAATGAAGCAAACTAATTGTCTCTCCTGCAAACTCCACTCCCCTGTTGCTCCTCTTTTATTTCTTCTGGAAGGGGGCATTCATCGTCCACCTGTGGCCTTACTCCCAAGTCAACCCCTGTTCTTTAGTTGTTCCCTTTGTCCGGCAACTCTGCGTATGCGCACACTGTGAACAGGCTCCAGTTGTTCTTCTGCCTCACTGATCTCCGACTCCAGTGGCAGCTGATAACTGACATACGGCTCTGGCCCCCTCTCTGCCTCCGACACAGAGCCCTCATCCGAGCGTTCCCCAGACTCCAGGACTGGCCCATCTTCCTCCCCAACCTCCTCACTGTCCAAATCTGCTGCCACTGGTGGGCCACCGCAGGATGGAAACTAATCAAGGAGAGAAGCAACCTAGAATGAAGGAGGAATTTCCTGAAAGTGAGAACAATTAACCAGAGGAACAAAGTTGTGGGTGCTCCATCGCTGGAGGTTTTCAAGTCAAGGGCAGGGGTGTCAAACTCAAGGCCCGAGGGCTGGATTCGGCCCACGGGGTGCTTAGTTCTGGCCTGTGGGGCCGTCCTGGAGGCAGAAAAGGACTGGCCCACGGTGCCTCTGCAAGCGAAAACAGAGCTCAGGAGGGCCTCCCAAGCTGTGTTTTTGCTGGCAGAGGATTGCCGGAGTCCATCACAGCCTAAAACGGAGCCTGTTTTCACTGGCAGAGCCACCACAGGTGCCCCTCAGACAAGTGACGTTGAGCTGGCCGCGCCCACTCCTTGCCCCGAGGTCAAACACAACCCTGATGCGGCCCTCAATGAAATCGAGTTTGGCACCCCTGGTGTAGGGTCTAGAAGACCTCCAAGGGCCCTTCCAGCTCTTTTGTTCGGAGCAGCGTGAGAATCGGAAGAGCTTAAACCAGCGCTTCTCAACCTTCCCAATGCCGCGACCCTTTAATACAGTTCCTCATGTTGTGGTGAGCCCCAACCATCCAATTGGTGTCTCGGTTCCTAAGACCATCGGAAATATGTGTTTTCCGATGGTCTTAGGCGACCCCTGTGAAAGGGTCGTTCGACCCCCTAAAGGGGTCCCGACCCACAGGTTGAGAACCACTGGCTTAAACGAAGAGAGCCTTCCATGGCAAAAGGCGTTTTGCGTGTCGAGGGGGGGAAACCCGCAAGCCCTTGGTGTCAGCGTTCCAAATATCATGCAGAATTAAATCATTGCCCAAGGCAAAGTGATCCTTAAAACTCCAATTTAATAAGACAGACATGTTGGCATTATGCTGTGAAATTTCAACTCTAATGTACATCCTGTGGGTTCACCCAGTTGAAAGTTCATGATCTATCCCCACACCCCATAATCCATCACATGTTCCAATCATCATCTTCCACGCTGGCATCTACACCCTTCTGCTTCCGGTCAGGTGTCGAGGTGCGGAGACAAAAGATGACCTTGGCTTCTATAAAAGAATGTCAACAATACATTCTACAATCCTACTCCTTTCTATTCCCCCCTCCCAACTACTACACTAATGAAACACATAGGAAATTAAAAGAAAGTGTGGCAGGCCAAAGATCCTAAAAGGAACATAACTACAGGCCTGACACTTGGAATGTTCTTAATTCCAGAACATTCTTTCCTTTTTCATTTGGCCTCTCTTCCCGCCATCATCATTCAGCCGCCCGTGAAAATATAATTCTTCCCTTCGTTGCTATCCAAATCGGTACCACCCCGTAGCGGCTGGAACATTTGTTTCCCTCCCGAATGTTAATATTTGACTTGACGAAGCCAAGACCCCCATCAATAAGTATCTGTACTTTTCAACACTGACCAGCCTGTGTGGCCGTATGTTTGTTTATGGCATGGCTGAAAGACTAATTCAGGTGTTTGGGTTATTTTAACATTTCCTTCCAAAGAAGCCAGCTGGTGGAGTGGTGCGGATTTTGTAGCACGCTTTTGGCCACCCACTAGCAACTTCCTGCTTTCCCGCAAAATGTCACAGCCAATTATGGAAGAGGGGGGGGTCCAAATTGTGGATTGGAAACACAGCAACTCTTTGACTTAACGGGACGCGTGAGGGGAAGGGAGATCTCTTCTCCCATCCTTCGAACTTTTCTTTTAAATTTCACAGCAATAAACTGTGCATTTAGAAGCACCGAATTGACGTTGGGATCGCTGAAATGCCACCGCGAGAATCCATCAGAGAAAGGAAATAAGCAGGGGCAACAGCGGAAAGGAGGGAGGACGAGGAGGGAAAAGGAAGAAAGGGTAAAGCAGAGGAAGAAAGGGAGGGGAAGTAAGAGTAGAAGAGAGGGTAAGAAGGAGGAGAAGAGAGGAGGAGCAGAGGAAAGAGAGGGGAAGAAGAATGTGTATTTGTGAATGAATTCGGAAGGAAAAAATAAAAAAAAACTTTTTCCCCAAAAAAGAAAAGCCGTTGGAAGGGACCTTGGAGGTCTTCTAGTCTAACTCCCTGCTTAGGCAGGAAACCCTACACCACTTCAGACAAATGGTTATCCAACATCTTCCAGTGTTGGGCCATTCACAACTTCTGGAGGCAAGCTGTTCCACTGATTAATCAGTGGAACAGCTTGCCTCCAGAAGTTGTGAATGCCCCAACACTGGAAGTCTTTAAGAAGATGTTGGATAGCCATTTGTCTGAAACGGTATAGGGTTTCCTGCCTAGGCAGGGGGTTGGACTAGAAGACCTCCAAGGTCCCTCCACACTCTACTATTGTATTGTATTGTATTATCTTCTTAAAAACTTCTAGTGTTGGGGCATTTACAACTTCTGGAGGCAAGCTGTTCCACTGATTCATTGTTCTCACTGTCAGGAAATTCCTCCTTAGTACTAAGTTGCTTCTCTCCTTGATTAGTTTCCACCCATTGCCCTTTGTCTTGCCCTCGGGTGCTTTGGAGAATAGGTTGACCCTCTCTTCTTTGGGGCAGCCCCTCAAGTCCCGGAAGACTGCTATCATAGCACACACACCATCCTCCTCTTTGTTAGTTCCCTATAAAATGGGGCAAAACTCACTTAACGACTCTCTCGCTTAGCCCCAGAAATGTTGGGCTCAGTTATCATTCATCAAGGACTCCCGGTAACTAAATAAAACACAATAGACTCCTCCCCTTTCCCCCGGTCCTGCCTTTAGCAAAGGCTAGGCTCAACATTTTTTTCCCAACAGTGTTGAAATAGGATTCAAGTTTTGCAACTCTTTGTATTATTCTTATTTTTTTTCCCCAGCCGCCTTCATTTGGGGGAGAGCCAACCCGTGGGAAATGACACTTTATCCTTTCTTCTCCCTCCTTGTCATCCCTTTGGCGGCACTAATCCGCTTAAGCCAAGAACAAAGAACGGTTTTCATCCGCCCTCAGAGTGCCTTCAGGTGGTTTGAACGCTGCCCAAGGCCCATTTTTCTTTCCCCCTCCCGAGAACCGCGACAAGCTCAGATTTTTCGCTCCAGAGCTGGCCCACCCCGAGATTTTTAAGAACTCGGTCACCTGATCCCTTCACGCCACCCATGCTACCCCGCAGATTTGGAGCGAAGAGCGTTAAACCCAGAGGTGGTATTCAGCAGGTTCTGATCAGTTCTGGAGAACCGGTAGCAGAAATTTTGAGTAGTTCGGAGAACCGGTAAATACCACCTCTGGCTGGCCTCGCCCCCATCTGTTCTCTGCCTCCTGAGTCCCAGCTGATAAGAAGGGAATGTAGGTTTTACAGTATCCTTCTCCTGGAGTGGGGAGGGAATGGAGATTTTGCAGTATCCTTTCCCCTGGAGTGGGGAGAGAATGGAGATTTTGCAGTATCCTTCCCCTGGAGTGGGTTGGCAATGGAGATTTTGCAGTATCCTTTCCCTGCCATGCTCACCAAGCCATGCTCACAGAACTGGTAATAAATTTTTTTTGACTCCCACCACTGGTTAAAACTCTCTCTCTCTCTCTCTCTCTCTCTCTCTCTCTCTCTCCCTCCCTCCCTCCCTCCCTCCCTCCCTGCATTCTCTCTCCCTCTCCTCTCTCTCTGTCTCTCCCCCCTCTCTCATCTGTCTCTATTCTCTCTGTCTCTCTCACCTCTCTGTCTTTCCTCTCTGATTCTCTCTCTCTCTCTCTCTCTCTCTCTCTCTTTCTTTCTTTCTCTCTCTCTCTCTCTCTCTCTCTCTCTCTCTCTCACACACACACACACACACACACACACACACACACAATTGTGCCCCGTCTTTCCTTGCAATGTCTGATCCTCCACTCTGCGGATTTATTAATCCTGAACGCCCGAACCGTGGGGGGGGGGGCAGGGATAAATCACCAGCTGCACGTATTCTAGTAATTTCAGAGTATTTACACTGGAGGGTACATGACTCCGGTAATCACTGTAATTAACCCAATTGCAAAATCTGCGCTCCAGCATGGCGGAGGACGCACAAGGGAGCGTGACAATTTGGCTTGGGGAAAGGGAGAGGGGGGGATTTTAGGGAGACCCCTTCCTTCCCATGGTGGGACCTCTTCTGCCTGCTTGAGGGTTAATTGTTCTCAGGATGTGATCAGAATACTAATGTGGGGCAGAGGGTGATAGGGTCAAACCGAGAGTGTGACGGGGAGATCAAATTGCCGAATAAAAATAGAGGGTTAAAGATCCACCACGGGTTGAACAGGCCAACAAAAACTCTTTAATTTTGGCTACCTCCTTTGTTAGGCTGACCACTGCAACATCCCTGCTTGGCAGCTGCTTCATATTTATGACGGTGGCAGTGTCCCGGGGCCAGGGGTTTTGTTTGGTTTTCTGCGACTTTCCGACAAACAAATTCATTGGGCAAAACGGATTCGCCGGACATCCATGTCACTAACTAAACAACCGGGAGTCACTTAACAATGGGGGCAAGAAAAGGCCATCCTACAGGGCAAAACTCACTTAACCACTGTCTGGCTTAGCAACAGAACGTTTGGGCTCAATTGTGGTCGTAAGGCGAGGACTACAGTGCTACCTGTTATAGCACTGTGGCTGTTGACTACCTGCCTCCCTGTCTCAAAGACCCCCAACAAGCTTCTGGCTAAAAGGGCAAACTAGAATCCGGGAGGGGGGGGAATCAGACCTGAGTCTTCCCACTCCTAGTTCAATACCTTCACCCCCATGTCGCACAGAATTTCTAGACCGGGGTGGCAAACTCGATTTCATTGAGGGATGTGTTTGACCTCGGTGGGGTGGGCGTGGCCAGTTCGACGTCATTCATGTTGGTGGCCTGCCAGCGAAAACAGGCTCCCGAGCTCCGTTTTCATCTGCGGCGGCCTCCTACAATCCTCTGCCAGCGAAAACGGAGCTTGGGAGAGCCACACACAGGATGATCCTTCGCTGTTTCCAGGGTGGTCCCGCGGGCCAGATCTGAGCGCCCCGTGGGCCATATCCGGCCCCCGGGCCTTGACTTTGACACCCCTTTTCTAAATTAGGGAGGAAATCATGTGCTTTGCTCAAAGGAGCCTCTTTAAAATGCAAAGTGAAACACGGTTCATTTAGGGACCGTTCAACATCACAACAGCCCTGGATAAAAGTGACTTAGGACTGTTTTTCACACTTACAGGCTCCCCACGCTCACATGATCACAACTGTTGCTGCTTGGCAACTGGTTCATATTTATGACGGTTGCAGCATCCCGGGAGGGTGGGTGACGTGATCCGCTTTTGCGTCCTTCTGACGAGCAAAGTCCGTGGGGATTCACTTAATAACCGGGTTACTAATGTAACGAACGGCAGTGATTCACTTAAAGAACTGCGGCAAGGAAAGCTGTATAATGGGGCAAAACTCACTTAACAAAGGTTTGACAGCGTAAATTTTGAGCTCCATCGTGGCCATAACTCGAGGACTTTCCGTAATAGCAACCCACCTCCACCGTGTCTATGAACTACCTCAAGCCATCCTCCTCTTACCGTAGGTTATACTTCAATTGCCTTCTAGCCTTATACCAAACCAACCCACTTTTCTCCAACTTTCTGTTTTTTCCTCCAGTTCGACAAATATGCTCCCAAACTTGAGAATCCTTACTTTCGACATTCCAACGTAAGTGCCTTTTATTCTTAATATTCGTTAAAAGTGTCGAGTTTGTTCCGTGTTTGATGTTTTAGTCAGAGTTTGTTGCAGAAATCACATCCACAAAGCACACAGGTGGATGACTTGGCAGAATTCATTAACTTCTTTATATATCGTATTTTTCGGAGTATAAGACGCACCTTTTTCCCTCAAAAAAGAGGCTGAAAATCTGGGTGCGTTTTATATACTGAACACAGCATTTTTTGCCTCCCAAAACCCCGCCCCCTTCACCAAAATGGCCATGCATAGCTTGTAGGAGGCTTTCAGAGAGCTCCTGGGGGCTGGGGAGGGCAGAAATGAGTCACTTTTGCCCCTCCAGCCCCCAGGAGCACTCTATAATCCTCCTAAAGGCTATCCATGCCCTTTTTTTGCAAAACGGCCCGTTTTTGTTCCCCCCCCCCCCTTTCCTCCCCTGAGCACTCTACAAGGCTCCTAAAGGCTATTCATGCCCTTTTTTGGGGGGGGGAAACAGGCCGTTTTTGGGAGGTTTGCACTTTTTTTAAAAAAAAAACTTTTTTTTAATGTGCCTCTTCAAAACCTGGTGCGTCTTATACTCCGAAAAATACGGTACATAATAAGACATGAATAAATGTACAATACCAACAGCTGATTCTTCCAACGTGGTAGAGAGGAGCGATTGTAAACAGGTTCAAACACAGGCAGGCATATGCAGAGAATGAAATTTCAGTTCAGCATTCAGAGCTTAATACAGACAAAGAGAACCTCCTCTATGCAGGTCAGTTAAACTAAGCCTAAGCCACGCCCAGGCTCCTAGCTGTCTCCAGCAAATACAGTTTCAGTTTCTAAACAGCTCTCATTGGCTAACTTAGTTGCTGTGCCTATTCGTTGGGTGACCTTGTTACCATGTCCTATTCCAGCCAGTCCCCAATAGCTGACCTGCTGCTATGTCCTGCTGCTATGTCCTATTCCAGTTCATGAATATTTTGATAGTTTTCCTTACCTGACGTTTTCGATGCAGCTTAAGCTACGTGGGTTTTATTTAGGATGAAGAAAAGAACAATTCAAGAAACCAGTTATTTTCAGTCTTGGAGCAGTTTTTATTATAAAGGAGTTGTCTGTGTTAATAGTTTTTTATTAGTTTATAATATGGCATACAAAAAAAATACAAAAGTAAATTGTAGGGGAAATAGGAAAGCAGAAAGGGAAAGTGAGGGAAAGAAAAGGGGAAAACGAAAAAAAAAGGGCATTGACTTCTGAGTCCCTTTGGTGCAGTAGAATAAGGCATTAACATCAAACATCAACTTTTTACTTTTACATAACAATATTAATTCAAATCCTAGCCCCCACATAACAGAGTGAGCTCCCATTACTTGTCCCAGCTTCTGCCAACCTAGCAGTTTGAAAGCACGTAAAAAAACGCAAGTAGAAAAATAGGAACCACCCTTGGTGGGAAAGCAACAGCGTTCCATGCGTCTTTGGCATTTAGTCATGCCGGCCACATGACCACGGACAAATCTTCGGCTCTTCAACTTTGAAACGGAGATGAGCACCGCCCCCTAGAGTCAGGAATGACTAGCACATATGTGGGAGGGGAACCTTTACCTTTACCAATATAAACTAGCCATTTTAATGACCACAAATCTATCTCATCAGTAAAACCCAAAATCAAGTTTTACTTTTTTTTCCCCCACCACAAGCATAAAAGTCCAGAAGCGGTTTCCAAGTAGAAATGAAAGTATTTGTATTTTCTTCCCTCGATTAAAACAGTTGATTTAGCCATTTTAAAACTCCTTTCCTTCTCTTGGACATTCTCAATTCATTCTGTCTTTCTTCTGATCTGAGAGATTTGGTTTCGTATCTAATCTCTAATGTGTTTCGTGGTTTTTTTGTCCCTGGAGACATTTCGTTCATCCAGGTCATCAATCACTCTCTCTCTCTCTCTAGCATGTCAGACTTCAAATTGGGGCTCATCCAGACCTCCCCCCCCCCAATAGCAAATCAGGAAAGGTTAATATCCTGTGACTTGCATGAGATTTTCCATGCAGAGTCCGGAAGGCAAGCTTATGACCATAGTCAATTGAACAGCTATCAAACCGTTCCTGGGAGCCCTACATATTTGGGATTAAGTGAACTGCGTGCCCAAGGCAAGGTTTATATAAAGATAGTTGTCCAAGATGAGAGCAATGTGTTTGACAAATGAAGTGGGAGGAAATGATATAAAATTTGCAGGATGCTTACCAAATGTGACCCTCTAGTACAGTTTTATTCTTAAATCAAAGTAGACCCAACACTGCGAAGTTTTATGGATCTCTTCATCCAAGAAGCTTTTTAGTTCTAACTGAAGGACTCAATGGTGCCTTCTCAATGGTTCAGAAGAAGAATTTTCTTGGGATGAGACGTGAAACGTTTTGGAAGAAAACACTTAACAAAGTCCAGTTTCCTTTTGGGGGGAAAAAATATTTAGGAGAAACCTCAGGTTTATATCCCAGTTTATGGGGAGGAGCTACTTTTGAGGAATCGGTTAGACTTTGAAAGCTTGAAAACCCATCATGCACAATTCATGCCAGAATTCCCCCATGGCCATGCCGTGACACACAGAAAGGCAGACAGCCCATAAAAGGAACAAGGGAGACCAATATAAATCTACATTTGCGTCTTCTTTCTGTTAACATGAAATCGACTTAATACAATTACACTCTTGAGTTGCGCATTTAATCATGGTTCCCTTCCACGACTTGAAAGAAATAATAATCAGAATTTGGTAACGGGTCTACAGATTTCTGGTTCTTCCTGGTGAGCCCCTCTGCCCTGAAGATTTTAGATATACTTTTGAAGAATTATCTATATGTTAAGGTTAGGAGCAGAGCCTTCTCTGTGGCGGGCCCAGCCCTGTGGAATGACCTCCCCCCGGATATTAGGACCACTACTGACCTCCGCTCCTTCCGTGTCAAGCTCAAGACCCACCTTTTCCAAATAGCTGGCCTGGCTCAACCATAACTTCGTATCGCTCCTGATGGGTTTTTTAATTTAGTAATTTTATTTAAGGGGATTTTAAATTGTGTTTTTAATTGCCTTTCACTTATAAGTCAACTCTCCTCCATGCACATATGTATATGTCTCTGTTCTTTTTGTATATATGTTTGTCTTATGTGTATTTTTATTTGTTTTGATTGTACGCCGCCCCGAGTCCTTCGGGAGAGGGTTGCGGCTAATCAAATAAAAATTATTATTATTATTATTATTATTATTATTATTATTATTATTATTATTATTATTATTATTATTATTATTAATTAAGTTAGTGAGTACAGAGGCCCTTTCCATCCATCATTGCAAGCCTTCGGAAATACATTTATCCCATATGGCTATCTTTATTTTTAGTGAGAAATATATTTTCCTTCTGATAATTGGTCTCATCTTTAGTGGTTTTTAAATTATTATTATTATTATTATTATTATTATTATTATTATTATTATTATTATTATTATATACTTTATTCATTACACATGAATCGGTCAACTGAACATTCAAAAACGCATCACAAATACCATTAACTGATACGGATGATTGATACGGGTTGCTGCCAGCATCCTAGGTATCAACTAAGTATCATCTTAAGATGTGGGCTATTCCGAGTAGTGCAGTTTTTTTGAAGTTCCAGTGGTGTCATTGCAGGAAGCTGCAATTTCTTGGTGTGTTTTATAAAATTCTTGGACATGGTACCAAGTGCCCTGACCACAATGGGTATCACTGTTTTTATTAATGGAATGGAACGGAGTGGAATAGAATAGAATAGAATAACAGAGTTGGACGGGACCTTGGAGGTCTTCTCTTCTTGCTAAATTAATCCACTGGTCATTATATAAAAAATATGATTTACCCGTATCCAGAAAGTCATGGGAACATAAAGTGGAAAAACGTATGGAAAATGAGAAGGTGAAGATCTTGTGGGACTTTCGAATACAAACGGATCGTCATTTGGAGCACAACATGCCAGAGATCACGGTTGTAGAAAGCCGAAGTGTACAGTTATTGATATCGCTGTCCCTGAAGATGCCAGAGTCGAAGAAAAAGAACTAGAAAAAATCATAAAATATTGCGATCTGGCCATTGAAACTACACGGCTATGGATGAAGCATGTAATAGTAATACCCATTGTCATCGGGGTTCTTGGCACCATATCCAAGAATTTTACAAGATACATCAACAAATTTCAGCTTCCTGCAATAACACCAGCGGAACTGCAAAAAACTGCGCTGCTCGGAACATCTTATATTTTAAGAAGGTCCTTGGTTGATCCCTAGGATGCTGGCAGCAACCCGTATCAAACCATTAGCCCCAGTCACTGATATTTGCGATGCATTTTTGAATGTTCAGTTGCTGAGTTTCATATTTAATGAATAAAGTGTATAATAATAATAATCTCAAGGAGATTGGTTGGCCAGAAAGGGCTGATTGTTACAGCTCTGACATTGTTTTATTTATTTATTTATTTATTACTTGAACTTATTAGTCGCCCCCTCTCCCCACAGGGACTCGGGGCGACGTACAAAAGTATTATATAGCGTACAGAGGAGGTAAGAATAAATAAATAAGTTACAATACCTAAAAAAGTTAAAACCCCAGTGAAATTAACCCTTAAAAACTAAAATTACCAATTAAAAATGCCCTGGGCTGGAGAGGTTGTAGAATTATGCCAGGTCAGCTAGTCGAAACAGGTAGGTTTTCAGCTTCATACGGAAGGAGCGAAGGTCGGTTGTAGTCCTGATGTCTGGGGGGAGGTCATTCCAAAGGGTGGGGCCCACTACAGAGAAGGCCCTACTTCTGGGCGCTGCCCTCTGGCACTCTCTGGAGGACGGCACCCGGAGTAGTCCCTCTCTGTGTGAGTGGACGGGTCGCAGGGATGTATGGGGCAGGACGCGATCCCGCAGGTAACTAGGCCCTGTGCCATGGAGCGCTTTGAAGGTGGTAACCAGTACCTTGAAGCGCACCCGGTAGGCCACAGGAAGCCAGTGCAGCTCGCGCAGGATAGGTGTTATATGGGAGAACCTCGATCTCCCCATAATTACATTTATTTCTGTTACTTTACTTGGATGAGCTTTGGTTAGATGGCAATGCCTGGACAACCTTGGATGTTTCTGGAATTGGCCACAGATCATCCTTGAACAGAAGACTACCCCTGCAGGGAAGCCCAAGGCTGTGTAGACTAACCTTGGAGGGTGAAGGGGGGGGAAAAAAAACCCATCACGCAGGAAGGCTGTGTCAAAACACTTCAGTTTCGCTGCCAATAAAACTGCACCATGTCAACTCCGAGAGCTTATCTCAAGGGTATCCCTCTCTTCCTTTTTTTTCTACATCTGTAGAAAAGAGATGTATGGGAGAAGCTGACAACAGAATTGCAGAATAACAGAGTTGGAAGGGACCTTGGAGGTCTTCTAGTCCAACCCCCTGCACAAGCAGTAGACCCTGTAGTATTCTGGACAAAATGGTTGTCCCGTCTCTTCTTGAAAACCTCCAGGGACGGAGCACCCAAATTGATCATAATTTATGCTAATGTATCCTGATAATTCTAGAATAACAGAGTTGGAAGGGAACCTTGGAGGTCTTCTAGCTCCAGCAGCTTGCCTATGGAAGTTGTGGGGACTCCATCAGTGGAGGTTTTAAAGAGGAGACTGGACAGCCATTTGTCCAGAATGGTCAAGGGTAGTCTCCTGCTTAAGCAGGGGGTTGGACTAGAAGACCTCCAAGGTCCCTTCCAACTCTTTATTCTGCTTTCCTTCCTTCCTTCCTTCCTTCTTTCCTTCCTTATCATTGGAAGTTTTTAAGAAGAGACTAGACAACCACCTGTCTGAAATTATATATGTTCTCCTGCCTGAGCAGGGGTTGGACTAGAAGACCTCCAAGGTCCCTTCCAACTCTGTTATTCTGCTTTCCTTCCTTCTTTCCTTCCTTCCTTATCATTGGAAGTTTTTAAGAAGAGACTAGACAACTACCTGTCTGAAATTATATAAGTTCTCCTGCCTGAGCAGGGGTTGGACTAGAAGACCTCCAAGGTCCCTTCCAACTCTGTTATTCTGCTTTCCTTCCTTCCTTCCTTCCTTCCTTCCTTCCTTCCTTCCTTCCTTCCTTCCTTCTTCCTTCCTTATCATTGGAAGTTTTTAAGAAGAGGCTAGACAGCCACCTGTCTGAAATTATATAAGTTCTCCTGCCTGAGCAGGGGTTGGACTAGAAGACCTCCAAGGTCCCTTCCAATTCTGTGATTCTGTATTCTGAGACTATCCTGCACAAGTAGGAGACCTTAGACCATTCTGGCTTGCAGAGAACTTGGCTGAGAAAGACAGCCAGGAGTTCTCAAAAACAGACCTGCCTCCCCATCTTTTAACCTCGTGGGCATCTTCCCCCTTTCAGCCCAGGAAAGGAAGTATAGACAGAACTTCCTGCCTTCCTTCTTTTCTATCCGTCAGTTTCTCTTTCTGGCTGCATCAACAGCAGCATCAAAGGAGGCAAGTTGTGGTTGGGTAAAAGTTTGGGCTTCTTGGCTGGCCCCCATGTGAATTGGGAGGGTGGGTGAAGATTAAAGGGAGCTCTTTTGCAGGAGGCTTGTGAAGGCCAACCGTGGGGGGAAAGTGGCCAAGTGAAGTCATCTTGGCTTATGTCAAAAGAGCCTCACTGGTGCAGAACTGCTGCTTCAGTGGAAATTGGGAAGGAAGGAGGGGAGAGAAGGAAGGAAGGGAAGGACAGAGGAAAGGAGGGAGTAAAGAAGGAAGGGGGGAGAGCAAAAAGGAGGGAGGGAGGGCGAGAAAAAAGGGGGGAGGAAGAGAAAAGAAAGGAGGGAGGGAAAGAAAAAGAAGGAAGGAGGGAGAGAAAAGGAAGGAAGGGAAAGACAAATGGAAGGAGAGAGGGAAAGAAAAAGAAGGAAGGAGGGAGAGAAAAGGAAGGAAGGGAAAGATAAATGGAAGGAGAGAGGGAAGGAAAAAGAAGGAAGGAGGGAGAGAAAAGGAACGAGGAAGGGAGAGAAAAGGAAGGATTTTATTTGGACTCTAGGGGGTACGAGAAAAAGACGCCTTCGAAATCTTGCTTTTTGGTGCCGGCTTCATTTCCCTTCCAAAAAATTAAAAACTGCCACCGGATGTGTCCCCCTGTTCTATGATTCCATCTCTAATGCAAATTCTCTCTTCTTCTTTTTTCTCCCCCCTCAGTTCTTTCCAAGTTACACCCCCAACGTGCCAGGAATGCCTTCCATGCTCCCCCACCCAGGTCCTTTCGGGTCCCTCCAAGGAGCCTTTCAACCCAAGGTAAATATCGACCACGTTCCTTCGTCAAACGCCTTTTATTTTTATTTATTTATTGTCCTTTCGCCAAACAAATCGGGACAGAGACTGGAACTGGCTGTGTTCAAAAAAATGGTTATAAAAAACAGCTCACCTGTCTTCTTTCCTGAATCCAGCGTTCTTTTTCAGAAGGGGCCTCTCTGAGCCTGTGGTTGCCCTGGGCTGCTGACAAGTTGTTTTTGTTCATAAGATGGAGACACAGGGTTTGTTTTATCCATTTATCAATTTTTTAAACAAGCTGCAGTGACCTGGTTTGCACATGTTGCCGAACCAAAAAGAAAGGATTTCCTCTTTGTATTAAACCCAAATGAATCTATTAGAGGGGGAAGAGAAAGAAGTTTTATTTATTTTTTTCATAAGGGAGAAGGAGGAAGAGTAGACTTATATTTATATGTAATGGAAGAGAAGGGGAAGAAGAACAGAAGGAGAAGAAGAGGAGGAGAAAAAGGAGGAGGGGGTTCTGTTATTCTTCCTTTCATAATGAAAAGGAAGAGAAGGAGGGGAAGGAAGGAAAGAAGGACAGAAAGGAGAAGGAGGAAAGACGATAGAAAAAGAAAGGAAAGAAGGGGAAAGGAAGTAGGAAGGAAAGAAAGGGAAGGGAAGGAAAAGAGGGGGAAATGGAGAAGTAGATTTTTAAAAATATATAATGGAAGAGAAGGGGAAGAAGAGGAGGAGTAGGGGTTCTGTTATTCTGAATTTCTTTCATAATGGAGAAAGAAAAGAGGAAGAGAAGGAGGGGAGGAAGGAAGGAAAGAAGGGCAGAAATGAGGAGGAAAGGAGACAGAAGAAGGAAGGAAGGGGAAAGGAAGTAGGAAGGAAGGAAAGGGAAGGGAAGGAAAAGAGAAGGAAAGGGAGAAGGAGAAGGAGATTTTTTTATATGTAATGGAAGAGGAGGAGGAGAAAAAGGAGAAGAGGAGGGGGAGTTCTGTTATTCTGTTATTTCTTTCATAATGGAGAAGGAAAAGAGGAAGAGGAGAAAAGGAGGAGGGAGGGAGGAGAAAGGAAAGGAGAGAGGAATGAAAGAAAGGGAAGGGAAAGAGAGAGAGGAAAAGGCAGGAGCAGGAAGCTGGGAGTAGATTCTGAACGCACGTGGCCAGGGTCTTAATGAGCCTGGGGCTTTTGCAGGGCAGGAGGCCTCCGGCAGCTCTCAAGCCAGCCATCAAATTAATGGCTGCAGTGAAACCAACCAAAAACACAAAGCCATCTGTGAAACAGATCAGTTAACAGTAGCCTGTTTCCCATTAACCCTTCCCTCCCTCCCTCCCTTCCCCTCTCTCTCCCCCTCCCTCCCTCTTTCTCTATCTTTTTAATAATTTTATTAAAACTTTTTAAGCCCAAGTAAAAAGACCTAATACAAACAAATATAATGTAAGGAAGAGAAAAAGAAAGAAATCCTAGAAAAAGCTTAAAAGCACAAGAAAGCAAATGTAACAGCAAAAGAGACAGAAAAAAAAAGCATACCCAGAAATGACTTCTGATCTTTTTAGACTATGGATGGATGGATGGGAGGATAGATCATAGGAAGGTAGACAAGTAGATGGATAAATGGAGGGATGGAAAGATATGGATGGAAAGAGATAGATAAATAGGTAGAGGTAGACCGACAGACAGACAGACAGACAGATAATGGATGGATGGATAGGTAAGTAGGTAGATGGATAAATGGATGGATGGAGGGATGGAAAGATGGATGACAAGAGATAGATGGTAGATAGATAGATAGATAGATAGATGATAGATAGATAGATAGATGATAGATAGATAGATAGATAGATAGATAGATAGATGATAGATAGATAGATAGATAGATGATAGATAGATAGATAGATAGATAGATAGATAGATAGATAGATAGATAGATAGATAGATAGATATTGGATGGTTGATAGGTAGGTAGATAGGTAGATGGATAAATGGAGAGAAAGTAAGAAAATAAGTAAGAAACATAAAGCTTAGGAAAAAGAGATGAAAGAAGAAATACAGGTGTACAAATCCAGTTTTGATGCATTCTAGTGTCAGCCAAAGAAACACTCACTCAATTGAAATCCTCCAGAAGCCATGTAGGATTGCAACTGACCCATAAATCCAAGACAAGAGACATCTGGTTTCACACATGCTACATAACGTTCTGCTTACCATGGTTTATGATGGAGGCACACCACAGTAAATAAATCAAGGCTTAACAAACGAGAGGGAGAGGTAGGTAGGTAGGTAGGTTTGGTCCCCCCAAACAACCCAGTTGATTAGGATTGATTTTTTTTTTTACGCCAACACAGTTCAGCTCCAGTTCTTTAGTGACCGCACAGACGGGTGTTTTTCTGGGATGGAAACAACCCACTACTAAGCCAAATGTGTGAACTCAATCAACAGATGGCTTCCCTTTTCCCCCCGCTCTGTTCAGCATGTGTGGGAGATACATCACCTCTCATGGCCTCTCTTGTAACTGGCCATGAATCTTTTGCCTTGAGAGTTCCCATCCTCCTTTTTTTCTTCCTGCTATATTTGGCAGAAGTGGGAGAAACTGGCCGCACCTAAATTATCTTTAACTTGGGGAGGGAGAGAGAGAGAGAGAAAGACAGAGAGAGAGACAGAGAAAGACTGAGAGAGATAGAGAAATAGACACAGAGAGAGAGAGAGAAACAGACACACAGAAAAAGAAAGGCAGAGAGAGAGAGACAGAGAAAGAGAGAGAGAAACAGACACACACAGAGAGAGCGAGGGAGAGAGGAGAGAGGAGGAGAGAGAGAGGAGAGACACAGAGAGAAAGAGAGAGTCAAAGGAGAGACAGTGAGAGAAGAGAGAGAGAAAGAGTTAGAGAGAGAGAAGTGAGAGAGAAAGGAGAGAGACAGAGAGAATAGAGACAGATGAGAGAGGGAAACAGAGAGAGAAAGAGTCAGAGAGGAGAGGAAGAGAGAATGCAGAGAGAGGAGAGAGAGAGAAAGAATCAGAGAGGAAAGACAGAGAGGTGAGAGAGACAGAGAGAATAGAGACAGATGAGAGAGGGGGAGAGACAGAGAGAAGAGGAGAGGGAGAGAGAATGCAGGGAGAGAGGAGAGAGAGAGGAGAGACACACAGAGAGAGAAGAGAGACACAAAAAGAGACAGAGTCAGAGAAGAGAGAGGAAACAGATGAGAGGGGGAGAGACAGAGAGAAGAGGAGAGGGGGAGAGAATGCAGGGAGAGAGGAGAGAGAGAGGAGAGACACAGAGAGAGAGAAGAGAGACACAAAAAGAGACAGAGAAGAGAGGAGACAGATGAGAGAGGGGGAGAGACAGAGAGAGACAGAGAGAAGAGGAGAGGGGGAGAGAATGCAGGGAGAGAGGAGAGAGAGAGGAGAGACACACACAGAGAGAAGAGAGACACAAAAAGAGACAGAGTCAGAGAAGAGAGAGGAGAGAGAAAGAGGAGAGAAACAGAGAGAGAGAGAGAGAGAGAGAGTCAGAAGAGAGAGAGACAAAAAGAGAGGAGAGAGAGATCGTGATTAATCTCCTTGGAAGAGAGACAGAATGCAAATCTTCCAAGCAGAACCAAACTCTGCACAAATCATTCTAACCTTTCTGAAGGCTCAAAACTTTTCCTCTTCCTCCCCGGCGGCCCATGACTTAAGCTCGAGATCATCGGGACAGACATGTCCGGGGGGGGGGCGGCTGACTGGGGGTGTAATGAATTCTCTCTCCCCTTGCCCTCCGAAGCCAAGAGGTTGTTTTGATTTCCCTGCCTTTGGTGTCCCGTCCCCAAGGCTTCGCCTGTAAATCCTGACCCGCCTCATCCCAGCCTGACTGCAGACTTTCGCCCGTTGGCCTTCCCAGAGGCCGTTTCTCGTGAGCAGAAGAACGGGGGAGAGGTCAAAAGGATCTTTCAATTGGCTTTGCAGGAGGAAACCTTCCCATCTGTCTTGGGGTGGGGGCTGTGGGGAGTAAGAGAGGACCGGGGGGGGGGGCTCTGTTGTCATTCACACTATTAATGTAACGTGACCTTAAAACGCATCGCAGCTGTTATTTTTGGCCTCCCCGTCCGTCAGTTTGGAGAAGGGTCTGATGGTGCTTTTTTTAAAAAAAAAAAGTTTTTTTTTATTTTTTTGTTCTCTTACATACAATTATAATACCTATAATTGTATGTAATTGAATGTATACCACATTCACACAGTTCTTCTCCTTTACATTTGCCTTTCTTATACATTTGTTATTCCATTCAAAAGGTTATAATATACAGTTTGGGTTGCTTTATTTACCATCCCTTCCGCCTGTTGTAACACCACTTTATTTTCCCTTTCTTTTCTCCCTCCCTCTCTTCTCTACTTCCTTCTTTCCTCCTCTCCTTCCCCTTCCTTCTTCCCTTACCTCTCCCCTACTCTTCCTCTTCCCCTTCCTACCCTCTCTCCTTCTCTTTCTCTCCCTTCCACCCTCCTCTCCTTACCTCTTCCCTCCTCTTCCTCTCCTCCTCTCTCCCTTTCTCTTTCTGTTGTTATAGGTGTCTCTTTCAAATCTCAGTTTATGTTTCCTTGGGATGGTATTTCCGCAAACCCAAATATAGTTTAGTATTGTTTCTTATTCCCTTACCTCTCCCCTACTCCTACTCTTCCCCTTCCTACTCTCTCTCCTTCTCTTTCTCTCCCTTCCACCCTCCTCTCTTTACCTCTTTCGTTCTTTCTTTCTTCCCTCCTCTTCCTCTCCTCCTCTCTCCCTTTCTTTTTCTGTTGTTATAGGTGTCTCTTTCAAATCTCAGTTTATGTTTTCTTGGGATGGTATTTCCGCAAACCCAAATATAGTTTAGTATCGTTTCTTATTCCCTTACCTCTCCCCTACTCCTACTCTTCCCCTTCCTACCCTCTCTCCTCTTTCTCTCCCTTCCACCCTCCTCTCCTTACCTCTTTCTTCCTTCCCTCCTCTTCCCCTCTTTCTCTCCTCCTCTCTCCCTTTCTTTTTCTGTTGTTATAGGTGTCTCGTTCAAATCTCAGTTTATGTTTTCTTGGGATGGTATTTCCGCGAACTCAAATATACTTTAGTATCATATTCCCTTACCTTCGCTAATCTATCCTAACGATGTTTTTTTTTCCCTTTTAAATCTCGCTCTTGAATGTATACTTGTATATTTAGTATTTTCTTTTCTGTTTTCCTGATGGTGCTTTCTCGGGGGGGGTGATGGGGGCTGAAGGTCTCGCCCACCCAGAGCTTGGGAGACTTCATCCCTTCCTTCTTCCCCAGCCGTCCCTATTTTTAAACAACCCTTCATCCTTCGTGGCTGTCCCTGTGACGGGCCACTCCAAAAAGGCTTCCTCTTTGAGAACTGACGTCGATTTGGCTTGTCTGACAACTTTCACGTCTAGCTAGGGAATTAGGAGAATTTAACTGCTCTCATCTTGGAAGGAAACAGGTGCTAGGCCCTGGCAAGGAGATAGATAGCGGCTGGCTCTTGAGTCCTTGTTCCATTCAAAAAAAAAAGCTGGCACTAGGATACAGTGACTGCCAGCTCCAGAGACAAAACTTATCGCCCTGGGGAGGACTTGGTTAACCGTGGCAATCAGTCAACAAGGCAAAGGCACATAGGAGGAGAAAGATTGTTGAGGTAGCCTTGAGGAAGGGTTGCAGGAGCTGCAAAGAGAGAAGAAACAGCTTAGTGGAGGGAGGGAGAACAGACAATAGGGAGGGAGGGAAGTGGGAAGGAAGGAAGGGCAATGGGAGGGAGGAAAGGAAGGATGGACAATGGGGAGGGAGGAAAGAAAGAAAGTGGGAAGGGAGGGAGGACAATGGGAGGGAGGGAAGAAAGAAAGTGGGAAGGAAGGAAGGACAATGGGAGGGAGGGAAGAAAGAAAGTGGGAAGGAAGGAAGGACAATGGGAGGGAAGGAAGGAAGGATAGTGAGAGGGAAGGAAGGATGGACAATGGGGAGAGAGGAAAGAAAGAAAGTGGGAAGTAAGGATGGACAATGGGAGGGAGGGAAGAAAGAAAGTGGGAAGGGAGGGAGGACAATGGGAGGGAGGGAAGAAAGAAAGTGGGAAGGAAGGACAATGGGAGGGAGGGAAGGAAGGACGGATAGTGAGAGGGAAGGAAGGATGGACAATGGGGAGAGAGGAAAGAAAGTGGGAAGTAAGGATGGACAATGGGAGGGAGGGAAGAAAAAATGGGAAGGGAGGGAGGACAATGGGAGGGAGGGAAGAAAGAAAGTGGGAAGGAAGGAAGGACAATGGGAGGGAGGGAAGGAAGGAAGGATAGTGAGAGGGAAGGAAGGATGGACAATGGGGAGAGAGGAAAGAAAGAAAGTGGGAAGTAAGGAAGAACAATGGGAGGGAGAGATTTTTTTCGTAGATTTTCACGGGTGTAGGTATGCTGGTCTTGTTGTATTCGGGTCTTTTCCCTTGTAAGATTGAGATTGTCTTGACAGCTCCGACCATGCTTTAAGCCCAAAACCCAGCCTGAAGATGGCGAGTGAGACCTCACCAAAACGTTGCCAAGACAATCTCAATCTTACACAGGAAAAGACCCAAATACAACAAGACCAGCATATACACACACACACACACACACACACACACACACATGGAATTAACGTCTCTGGAGCTGGCCGCATTTAGCTGACCTGGGTTGATCTCTAAAGAGCTCAGCAAATCAAACCCGATTAGCCCTCGGTTGGCATCTTCCAGTAGGCTCAAGGCCTGCGGGCTCGAAAGGGGAGATGTCGAAAGGGGAGAAAAAGAAACCGCGGATGAAAGAAAAGGATGGACCCGTTCTGCACGGCTGCCAACACGACGTCAGCGAGAGCAGGCAATTAAAACGAACGGCGAACGTAACCCAGGAATTAAGAAGGCATTCTTCACCTGGATTTACCTGGCGAGCAGCTGTATTTGTACAAGAGAGCAAAAGTCCCTTTCGTTTTAAAAGGGGGGGGGGATGGAATTGGCACAGTGGGAAGTAAACCCGTCCAAACATAACAGGCCGTCCTCGACTTTCAACGACCCCAATGGAGCCCAGCATTTCGGTTGCTGAGTGAGATCGTTGTGAAGCGAATTTTGCCCTGTTTTTACCGCCTCTCTCCCCACCGCTGTTCAGTGAAACGCTGCAGTTGTTAAGTGAATCAGGCTTCCCTGTTGACTTGGCTCATCAGAAGGTCGGGAACGGGGATCACGTCTCACACACACAC
Source organism: Natrix helvetica (assembly GCF_964273705.1). NCBI lineage: Eukaryota > Metazoa > Chordata > Lepidosauria > Squamata > Natricidae > Natrix > Natrix helvetica. Next base: position 7,181,265 of record NC_138564.1, read on the forward strand.
ACACACACACACACACACACACACACACACACACACACCCCGGACATTGCAACTGTTCTAAATATGACTCACTTGGTCAGCGTCTGAATTTTGAATTTTGGCTCACACTCCTAAGTGTGAAAAACGGTCATAAATCAGTTTTTTTCAATGCCATGGTAACTTTGAATGGTCCCTAAATGAAAACGGTTGTAATTCGAGGACGACCTGCGTTTATTTGACGAAGGAAGGGAAGGGCGGTGAAATTTTGAGCTCAGCTGTGCTCGCGTCACTCCTCCAATGGCTGTTTGCTCAGCGTTGCGTCGAAGCATGGCTAGAACAAGTCATCTCACCGACGTTTTCGTTTCCGTTCTTCTAGACTTCCAACCCGATCGATGTGGCCAGCAGGCCTAGCACGGTGCACCACACGCTTCTGCAGAAGACACCAGGGGTAGGTGCCAAGCAGGGATAAGGTTGCTGCCGGTTCGGTTGCGCAAAAAATCTTTGCTCCGTGCACATGGGCATTTGCATCTGAAAGTGTTGGCACATGCGCAAAACCATGGGTGGGGGAATACTGGAATACGCCAAAATGGACAGGCTCATAAAAGAGCCGAAAGGCAAAGAGGAATCCGAGTTCTACACAGTATGGAGCTTTTGGTACAAATGGCTAGAGGAAAGAGGCAAAAATATAAAAATAGGAAAGCAATAAAGGGAAGAAAAAGAGATCAAGGGACCAGGAAATAAATACAAAACCACAGAATTAATAAGAGGGGAAACTATAAGAGAGATTGTATATAAAAATAGTGCGAAATAAGAAATAGAATGGAATTAAATGTATATAAAAGATGTATTGTATGGAATTAATAGAGATAAAAGATATGTAAAATATGTACGTAGGTATATATATTTACAGTTATAGATGTATAAGATTAGATAGATGATTGATAGATAGATAGATAGATAGATAGATAGATAGATAGATAGATGATAGATAGATAGATAGATAGATAGATAGATAGATAGATAGATGATATTTAGATAGATGATATTTAGATAGATAGATAGATAGATAGATAGATAGATAGATAGATAGATAGATAGATAGATGATGATAGATAGATGATAGATAGATAGATAGATGATATTTAGATAGATGATATTTAGATAGATAGATAGATAGATAGATGATAGATAGATAGATAGATAGATAGATAGATAGATAGATAGATGATAGATAGATAGATGATTGATAGATAGATAGATGATAGATAGATAGATAGATAGATAGATAGATAGATAGATGATAGATAGATAGATAGATAGATAGATAGATAGATAGATAGATAGATAGATAGATAGATAAGAAACATAATGGATATTTCAAAGATGTAGCAGTGTTGAAAAGATGATATAAATGTATAATAAAAGTAAAAAATTAATAAAAAGGGGGGGGAATTCATTTCTGCAATGAAAATTGTCCTGCGCTTGCGCAGAAGCGAAAATCAAGATGGCGGTGCTGTAGGAGAACCGGTTCGGCAGGGGCGTAGCAGGCCTGGGTTGCTACCGGTTCCAGCAACCCAGGCCGCCAAGTTACTACCTATTTGGCCGAATCGGTAGGAACCCACCTCTGGTATCAAGTCCAGTGAGTTTCTTTCGGCTCCCCTTTGGGGTTGACGCATGATAAACATTGACCTACAAAGGACTATGTTTCTTATTTTGGCTTGGTTTGCAATGATGGATGGATGGATGGATGGATGGATGGATGGAGTCTTGATGCCGCCCAGTTTTGGGTCAACGTTGGGGGCTCAAGACCCCAGACAACACCTTGGAGTTTGGGGGAGCTGGTACAGTTCTTTAAAGAGGATTCGGGTTAATGCCAGGTTTCCAAGTAACACCCTCAACGAAAGAAGACTCCGAAGCTTGAGTTTCCTCAAAGTTCCATTTGATTAGAGATGTCACATTGGCACATCTGGGAAAACCCGAATCTGAAAGCTTCCAGGTGTTCCCCACCCAAAAGAAAGTTCAAGTCCCTGCCCAGCACCCACATGTCCAGCCCAATCAGACCCCATCCAAAACTGGAGATGCTTCCCAATCACGCCACTCCGGATGCAGGTCAAGACGTCCTCGACTCTTTGAGAAAGGAATGTTATTTTGACTATATATATCTCGCTATAATCCCAGTTTCCCACAACAATAAATGCGGCAGGCCTGAACGCAAAAAAAAATGGCTTCCAGGCCTAACGAAACGTTGATTTTTTTTTTCATGTTTTCCCTAGGTGGCCGACGCCTATCGGGCTCCTGTACGAGTAAGTAAGGTTTGTTGGGGATTTATTTATTCATTTAATCTACTACTTATTTTTGAAAATCAAAGGGGGGGAGGGGAAATGACACGGATAAAAAAAACTATTTGTCATGCTTCCCTTAAAAGAAGAGGCGAGGTGATAAGAGTGCACTTAGCCTCAACAGTTGTAAATAGACAATATTAGGCAGTCTGATGTACACATTATAGGGATGCGGTGGCTCAGCGGCTAAGACGCTGAGCTTGTCAATCAGAAAGGTCGGCAGTTCAACGGTTCGAATCCCTAGCGCCGCGTCATGGAGGGAGCTCCCGTGACTTCTCCCAGCTTCTGCCAACCTAGCAGTTCGAAAGCACGTAAAAAATGCAAGTAGAAAAACAGGAACCACCTTTGGTGGGAAGGTAACAGCGTTCCATGCGCCTTCGGCATCTAGTCATACCGGCCACATGACCACAGAGACATCTTCGGACAGCGCTGGCTCTTGGGCTTTGAAACGGAGATGAGCACCGTCCCCTAGAGTCGGGAACGACTAGCACATATGTGCGAGGGGAATCTTTAGTTTTACCTAATGTGCACATTAGAGCAGCCTTTAAATCAAATCAATAATTTCAAGTAGTCCTCGACTTACAACAGTTCATTTAGTGACTGCTTGAAGTCCCAACAGTGCTGAAAAAAGCAACTTACTGTTTTTCATACTTAACGGGCTTTGACGTATCCCCGTATCAAAATTTCAGACCCTTGGCCATGAACTCATGACTTGGTGACAGTTGCTGGGATCAAGGGATCCCTTCTGTGACCTTCTGACCAGTCGATGAGGAAGCTGAAATCACGTCCCCGTTTTATGACTTTTCCCGCCATGGGCGTTAAGCCAATCAATACAGTAGTCGTTAAGTGAACCAGAATTCCTTTGCTTGTCAGAAGATCGCAAAAACGGGATCATGTGATCCCCAGGATCTCAGCAACCATCATAAATACGAGCTCGTTGCCAACTCACTGAGCAAATGTCTCACTTAACCAACAGAATTCTGGTCATAATCAGTTGCACAAAGGAGAGAGAGAGAGACGGGGGGGAGAGGATTTAATTTAAAATTAAATCCAGTTCCTTGTTTTATTACAGAAGCCCGGGAAATGGTGTGCTGTCCATGTACAAATTGCTTGGCAGATCTACCATCACCAACAGAAGATAAAGGTAATCAAGCAGATTTATTCAGAAAACCAGAGGATTTCTCTTCTGGTTTTGAGAATGACGTTCCCGTTCTCACCGCCCCTGATTTCCTAAGGTTCTCCATTTTTCACACTGTAAAGGACGAAATGTCTTAAGCCTTTCTATCTTCGAATATCTAGTTTATACCAGAGGTGGGTTCGTACCGGTTCGTACCGGTTCGGCCAAACTGGTTTGGCAGCCTGGGTCGCTGGAACCGGCAGCGATCCAGGCCTGCCACGCCCTCGAACTGGTTCTCTTATGGGGCCGCCATCTTGATTTTCGGTTCTGCGCGTGCACAGCACAATTGTAATTGCACAAATGTATTTTTTATAACGTTTTGCACATGCACAGACCTAATCCGCACGCGTCTGGAGTGCACGTGAGCGAAGCGAGATTTATGTACGCATCGAACCGACGGTAATGCTGGGAGCACGCCAAACCTGATTTAGACATCTGAAAAGGCCGTGTTTCAGAAGAGAATTTTGGAATACCAAATAACACAATTAGAAGGGACTTTGGAGGTCTTGTAGTCTAACCCCCTCCTGAAGGAGGAGACCCTATCCCGTTCCAGACAAATGGTTGCCCAATCTCTTCTTAACAACTTCCAGTGTTAGAGCACCCACAACTTCTGGAGGCAAGTCGTTCCACTGATTAATTGTTCTCACTGTCAGGAAATTCCTCCTTAGTTCTGGAGAGAGAGAGGGAGAGAGGTATGTATACCCTCTCTCGAGCCTTGCCCTTGAGCTTCCTGTTCCTGTGTAAGAACATGTATTCCATTGATTGTAATCCCATAGGGTTACGCAGGGGTCATAGCTAACTTTTTAGATTGTCTGAGTTGATTGAAGCTGGGGATGATGTAATGAGAAGGCCTGTGAACCAAAAGGGTGTTGGGATATTCCTATTGTGTCTTAATGGCTTCCCCGGTTTGCATCTTGAGTGAGGGCTCATCCTACCAGTCTACCTACCGTATTTTTCAGAGTATAAGACGCACCTTTTTCCCTCAAAAAAAGAGGCTGAGGCTCAAGGAGAGGTTGCAACCAACATGGACATCACCAAGCCCAGAAAATAGAAATGGATGATGAGTTGTGGTTTTTGTTCTTCTTCTTCTTTTGACAGCAAATGCAGCTGGATCCCCACAAGCTGGAAATCGGTGGAAAGCTTGACCTCTTCAGCAGACCACCAGCTCCCGGCGTCTTTCCTGGCTTCCATTATTCTCAAGATCTTGCCCGGCCGCTCTTCTCCAGCACAGGTGAGGGGAAACCCCTGCTGATGCACACATCACACAAAAAAAGATCAGTGCCCTCCAGCCTTCTGGGCACAGGGACTGGTTCTGTGCAGAGGGGTTTTTTCCACAGACTGGAGAGGACTGGTTTGTGTTTACTCTGGCCTCGGCTTCCCAAGAACATGAAGCAAACTCCTTGTCCCGACAAAAAACCCTTTTATTAATTGTCAATTCTGCTCATTCACATCCAGCAAAGTCTTTCAAGGGAGGATTTACAGTCACAAGACCTTATCTGGCTTGGAGAGCTGCCAGGCCGATATCTGCAAAACTTGGCAAGGAGTCTTGGAGAGTCACGAACCAATTAAGTGAACAAATTGTCTCCTGCAAACTCCCCTCCCCTTTCGCTCCTCTTTTATTTCCTCTGGGAGGGGCCATTCATCGTCCACCTGTGGCCTTACTCCCAAGTCGACCCTTGTTCTTTAGCTCTTCCCTTCCTTTGGCAACTCTGTGCATGCGCACACTGGGAAAAGTCTCCACCTGTTCTTCTGCCTCACTGATGTCTGACTCTGAAGGCAGCTGATAACTGTCAGACGGCCCTGGCCCCCTCTCTGCCTCCGACACAGAGCCCTCAACAGAGCCTTCCCCAGACTCCAGGACTGGCCCAGGTTCCTCCCCAACCTCCTCAATGTCCGAATCTACCACCAGCTCCGCTGGCAGGCCATAACAGTTTTGCTTGCATCCCACAAATGGGCCTTTGTTTGTTTGTGCAGCCTGGTTTCTGGCATCCTGCAGCCCGGTACTGAACCATGGACCGGGGGTTTCCTAGATCCTTCAGGAAACGAATACAGCATCTATTAATGAGTTTGGCAGGTGTGTTCCTGATGCTCCATAATACCTTCTCGGAATCCAATCCGAAATCCCGCATGGCTTATAAATAATTCCTTTCCATCTGTGAATCCCCAAAGCTGCCTTGGGCAGTAAATCTCAGTCAAGTCGGCCATTGGCAGAGAAGAAGCGGAACGGACATGGGGACTCAACGGAAGGAGGCATAAATCTGTGGGTTTCCAGGATCTAAGGCCTCCTCCTGGCCTTGTTGAAGGAGACGTCACTGAGAAAAACCCAGCTTCTCCAGGCGGTTGACGTCACCACCAAAAACATGTTATCTCAGATTCCCTTGTCCCTGGGATGGATGTACAGCTGCAGGCAAACATTGGGTTTAAAAGCTTCCTGACAACATTCCTGGTTTTAATCTTGAGGAAGCCTCTTCTTCTACTACTACTTCTTTTCTCCTCAGGATTATCAGCCTGGAAGTGGTCAAGTGGAAGGATGTCTCCTTCAGGGAAATTGTTCTTCTTTTATTAATTGACTGTGAGTTCTGCTCATTCCCATCCAGCAAAGTCTTTCCAGGGAGGATTTACAGTCACAGACCTTCTCTGGCTTGGAGAGCTGCCAGGCTGATATCTGCAGAACTTGGCAAGGAGCCTCGGAGAGTCACAAACCAATTAAGCGACTCCTGCAAACTCCACTCCCCTTTCGCTCCTCTTTTATTTCCTCTGGGAGGGGCCATTCATTATCCACCTGTGGCCTTACTCCCAAGTCAACCCTTGTTCTTTAGCTGTTCCCTTCGTCTGGCAGCTCTGCGCATGCGCACACTGGGAAGAGGCTCCAGCTGTTCTTCTGCCTCACTGATGTTTGACTCTGAAGGCAGCTGATAACTGGCAGATGGCTCTGGCCCCCTCTCTGCCTCCGACACAGAGTCCTCATCAGAGCCTTCTCCAGACTCCAAGACTAGCTCATGTTCCTCCCCAACCCTCCTCACTGTCCGAATCTGGCTGGCCACAACATGCCCATTTGTTATACACCTTCTGACATCCTAAAGGATTTACGGGTTTGACAGCCTCCATCTGTCCCAAGGAAGACCCGTAATGTTGCAAAGTACATCGATAACAAGGGGTGCCATTCTCTGGGGCTTCTTCCAACACACACACACACATACCACAATTCCTTTTTTGAGTTGTTCAGAACCAGTTCAATCTCCATGAAGAGACCAAGTCCCCAGGGCAGTCTGACCCTTTCCCCTTTTTCTTCTCAAAAATTCACTTCAGAATCTTAGGAAGCGTTTTCAAGACGGATGAGGGGGGGGCACAATGGCAGATAAGGGTCTTTGAGCGGGGGGGGCGTTTGCTTTGTTATGATTCACTCTTGTAACGGTATGTCGGAATGACCTTTGGCGGCAGAGTGAAGAGAGATGCTCTCTAGGGAATAGTCAGATAAGACAACGTAGCCCACAGCTGGATAATGGGTGGAGAGAGAGAGTTTCAGATTCAGATTAACAGAGTTGGAAGGGACCTTGTGGGTCATCTAGCCCAACCCCCTGCCCAAGCAGGAGGCCCTAAACCATTTCAGACAGACAGCAGTCCAGTTTTGAAAGCCTCCAGTGATGAAGCTCCCACAATTTCTGAAGGCAACTTCTGTTCCATGGGTTGAGTCTTCTCACTGTCAGAAAATTTCTCCTTATTTCCAGGTTGAATCTCTCCTTGGTCAGTTTCCATCCATTATTCCTTATCTGGCCTTCAAATGTGCTTTGGAAAATAGCTTGACCCCCTCCTCTCTGTGGCAGCCCCTCAGAGAGACACTCAAAGGGGACCCTCCCTAGTTTCTTATCCTGCGAAAGAGGCGGCTGTAATGCTTGCGAGAAAAACCTTGGGAGACGGAGGGAGGAGATGAGGGGCGCAGTGGCCTAGAGGTGGAGCTCTCGCCTCATCAGGAGGCTGGGAGTTCAATCCTAGGTAGAGGCCAATATTTCTCTCTCTGAGAATATACAGTATCTGCTGGAGGGGGAAACTCCGCATTGGCAACAGGAAAGGCATCCGGCCAGTAAGCACTCGGCTTCATTCAGTTGCCCAGACTACACCCTCATGGGGTCGTTAAATGAGGAGGTGGAGGATGGAGGAGATGCTGCCTGTAGGACGGTCAGATAAGAGGCAGCATAACCCTCAGCTGTATAACGGGTCAAGCAAGAAGCTCAGGAGGGATCTTCCCTAAGTTACCAATTCTTTAAAGACGATTCTCAGATGTTTATTTTGTGGTTGTTATTGTTGCAGGATCTGCTCATCCAAACTCCGCTCCATTTGGATCCTCGCCTCATCATAGCAGTTTCCTGCCCACCAGCCATTTGGCAGGTAGGTGTAAGTAAACCTTAATTCTTGCGATTTACTCGTCTTTTGATATCTGTCTTTTGACTTCTCCTGCATCAGACCCGTGGGTGGCGCAGTGGTTAGAAGGCAGTACTGCAGGCTAATTCTGCCGACCGCCAGCAGTTCGATTCTCTAACCCGGCTCAAGGCTGACTTGGCCTTCGCTCCTTCCGAGATTGGTAAAACGAGGCCTTTGGGGGCAATTAGCTGACCCTGCAAACCGCTTGGAGAGGGCTACAAAGCATTATTGAACAGATGAGTTGGAAGAGACCTTGGAGGTCATCTAGTCCAACCCTCCCCCACCCCACCCCCATCCAAGCAGGAGGCCCTACACCATTTCCAACAGATGGCAGTCCAGTCTCTTCTTGAAAGCTTCCAGGGATGAAGCTCCCACAACTTCCAAAGGCAACTTCTGTTCCATGGGTGGATTGCTCTCACTGTCAGTAACAATATATAAGCATAACCTTTATTGTCATGGTACTGAAATACAACAAAATTGGTTCATGTTCATATACTATGAAGCAGTATATAAGTCTAAGGACCTGGGGAAGGAAAAGGAAGGCAGGTATGCAGAAGGACGGGGATAATCTTATCTACTGGAAGAGCAATTGCTGCGTAACATTCCTGCCTTGGAAAATACTTTTAGAGATCAGCTTTGGAACAGAATAGAATCCAAATAAAATTACCCTCTTAAGCTAAAAAGAAAAGCAAACAAACCTTCCTTCTAAATAAAATGGATTTATTTGCCATTGGGGGAAAAAACCCAGCAGTATCTGAAAATCTTGATCATATTTCTAAAGTTCTCCCAAGAGGGGCAGGGGGGGAGACACAGATTTGAAGAGGCAATGTCCCAACCTTCAGCCAAGTCACCTGCCCCTTTGGTGGATCACGCCGTCTGCTTTATCTGTGTCGGCTTGCATACATACACACGAGTATAAGACACTCCCCTCCCCCTAAAAGAGGGTGACAATTTGGGCGCGTCTTAACACCGAATGTAGCCTCGCCCAGCAATTTACCTCCTTACAGCAAACAGCCTGTTTCAGTTTCAGCTTCAGCACAGCCTGATTAGCACAAGCAGCTGATTGTCAGTTGGATCGGCCTCTCAACCATCAGCTGTTTCAGGCTGTAGGGATTGCCATAGCCTATGGCTGCCTCCGCGTGCCTCATTTTCAGCCTCCGCCTCCCATTTTTTGCCTCTGCGCACCCCATTTTCCACCCCATTCCAATCCCCACCGCCCAGAACAGGCGGAAAATGCACCCGCAGAGGCCAAAAATGGGGCCTGCGGAGGCTGAAAACGGGATATGGAGTCCGAAAACGAGGCACGCAGAGGCAGCAATAGGCTATGGCAATCCTGAAACAGCTGATCATTGGGAGGCCAATCCAACCGACAATCAGCTGCTTGTGCTAATCAGGCTGTGCTGAAACTGAAACAGGCTGTTTGTGTTTCCTGCAAGGAGGCAAATTGCTGGGAGGCAGAGGCAGATTTTTTTTTCTTGTTTTCCTCCCCAAAAGCGAGGTGCGTCTTATACATCGGAGCATCTTATACTCCAAAAAATACGGTGTATATTCAACCCAGCTGGTCGTTTAGCTAGAAGTATTCTTTGTGAATCAGAGTCTCTGTGATATAATTCACAGACTTTCATCAAGAGTGCAACACCAGCCCTAACCATCTGGCCTGGGTTTAAATTAAGCTTAAAAGAGACATTATTTCGGCCTAATTAAATTATTAATTGGTCTACTCCCAGAGAGAACGCGGTCTCCATTTTCACAAGCTCTAATTTGTTATTTTGAGCCCATCAAGCAAGGCGACACTCATTGGAGTGGCGAAGTTGCCTAGAGGTGGAGCTCTTGCCTCACAAACAGGAGGCTGGGAGTTTGATCCCAGGTAGTGGCAGATGCTTCTCTCTCTGGGCACAATGAAAATATATCTGCTGAACAAAACTCCGCATTGGTGACGGGACGGGCATCCGGCCATTCAAACACTCTGCTAGCTCCATTCAGTTGCCCAGACTCCACCCCGCAAGGGATTATTATGGGGTCGTTAAATGAAGATGAAGGGATGCGATGGCTCAGTAGCCAATCAGAAAGGTTGGCAGTTCGGCGGTTCGAATCCCCGGTGCCGCGTAACGGAGTGAGCTCCCGTTACTTGTCCCAGCTTCTGCCAACCTAGCCGTTCGAAAGCACGTAAAAAATGCAAGTAGAAAAATAAGAACCACCTTTGGTGGGAAGGGAACAGCGTTCCGTGCGCCTTCGGCGTTGAGTCATGCCAACCACATGACCACGGAAACGTCTTCGGACAGCGCTGGCTCTTGGGCTTTGAAACGGAGATGAGCACCGCCCCCCTAGGGTCAGGAACGACCAGCACATATGTGCAAGGGTGGGGGATCTTTAACTTTACCTAAATGAAGATGAAGCAAAGCTACACTCATAACCAAGAACACGAGCTTCAATCGTGAGTCCATCGCACGCTGGTGTGTCTTGTTTGTGTTGCCCAAATCAGAATGTTGCTCTTTGGGGGACCAAGGGGTCTTTAGAGTAGATGCTGAATGTCCAAATGCAGACACAACTTAAAAGGATAGAAAAGAGGTAGACGCTTCAAGCATCCGATTTTAATTCGAGAAATGTGGTTTCAAGGGGATGCCGCTGGTCCTTGCCATCCCCCAAGTATCGTTTGTAGATTCTGTCCAATTCTTGCTCCTTGGGCCCACAGTATGTAATTTTAACCAAAACCATCAAGAAGGGGGTGGGGTGGGGAGAGAGAAAGAATCAGTACAGGTAGTCCTTCACCTTACCAAAATTCATTTAGGGACCGTTCAAAGTTACAGCGGCCCTGAAAAAAAGTGGCTTACGACCGTTTTTCCCCCCACACTTATGACCATTTGAGCATCCCCACGTTCACCTGATTAAAATCAGAGTTGGAAGGGACCTCGGAGGTCTTCTAGTCCAACCCCTGCCGCTTGGCAGCTGACTCATATTCATGACGGTTGCAGCATCGTGGTCTCCTTTTGTGGCCTTCTGACAAGCAAAGTCAGTGGCTGAACCAGGTTCACTTCACAGCCCTGTAACTTACTTCACAACGGCAGTGACCTGCTTAACAACCGTGGCGAGGAAGGTCGCAAAATGGGCAAAGCCCACTTCACAACTCTCTCGCGCAACGGTGGAGATGTTGGGCTCAACCGTGATCATAGGTTGAGGACTACATGTATCTCAAATGTCCCCACCAGGCCTTCCCGAGATCTCCTTAGGAGAGGCCTCCTCTGGTTGTTTGGTTTCCTCCATGACGGGGTCTCCAACCTAGGCAACTTCAAGACTTGTGGACTTCAACTCCCAGAATTCCTCAGCCAGCTCTGCTTGGCTGGCTGAGGAATTCTGGGAGCTTTGGTGGCTGAGGAATTCTGGGAGTTGAAGTCCACAAGTCTTAGAAGAGTTGCCAAGGTTGGAGACCCCTGCTCCATAAGATGTCCCACCGGAAACCAGTTTTTCAGCTTCTTATTTGGCTCTCGCAAACCTGATCTGCTCAGATTTCAGCTCCTTGGCCTCCTCAGCCCTCCTGGCTCTTCTCCCTCAAACAGTTGGTTTCCTCCTGGTACGCTTAACGCCAGCACCTGTTAGCAAGTCCTCCATTGAGAATGTTTTGTGTGAAGGCCCCCGCCAGGGAGAAGGACCAGCCTTTAATCCCACCTGGCATTGGAACCCTGAAATAAGCCAAACAAATAAACAAGGGGGCGGGTAGGAAAGAAATAAGAGGGTACATTTAGTTTTCCCTGCATTCTTGGCTCAATGCCGGCTAAAACCCTGTTTGCCTTTCCAGATCCGTTTACAAGGTCAAGCACCTTCAGCGGCCTTGGAAACTTAAGCAGCAATGCCTTTGGCGGATTAGGCAGTCATACTTTGAGTAAGTACTCAGTGGGTTCCTGCAGACTAGCTTCTTTCCCATAAGACCCATGTTCCTATCGAAAGCAACCGGTGGCCGTTGGTTTTAAAGCAAGGCAAGCTCCTTAAAACATCCCCCAAGCAAAGGACGGAGGCTACAAATACGCCGAGTTTTCCCGTAGAGGACATTCCGTAATTGATGTCCACCAGGTCCACCAAGAACGGTGACTTCAGCTCACTTTCCACAGAAGAAGGAGTGAGACCCCAATGAAATATCTCCCTTCTCTTTGACCATCCTTTTGGGGTGTGGGTTGTCTCAGGTCCAAAGTTTGAGGTTCTTCAGGATCTACCATCTTACTGGAAGAACTGGGAGAAGGTATCAGGAAGGTCTCAAAGAGGCTTTTCCCAAAAGGCAACTAGAGATTCTTGGGTTGTTGTGTTTTTTTTTTTTCCAACTTTGAAAACGTTTCGTTTCTCATCCAGGAAGCTTCTTCAGTTTGTGAACTGAATCGGGTTCTCCTCCCAAGAACTGAAGAAGCTCCTTAGATGAGCAGCGAAAGGTCTTCAAAGACAAACCATGAAGCGTTGAGAAAAAAGCCCCTTTGGGACAACCGTTGACCTGGAAGATTGAGAATCTCCATAGGCACTTCAAGGAGATGCCTGTAGCACCCCTATGGTGGCATCACTGTTGAGGGCAAGAGAACATAAGACATTGGCTTGGTTACCTGGGTTTACAGCAGACTGTCTGCTTGCAGTCTACCTGTCCAATCTGGTCCAGTAGGATGGATGGACATGTTTCCTCTCCCATCAGCCAAGGATGTTGGCTGATGGGCACTAGGAAGTTTGTCCCTTCTGCCATAGACTGTGCACCCTTCGGAGATTAGGATGGTGCCAACCCTGTTGGTGTGTGGGAAGGTTTTTGAAGATCTGTTTACGTGCCCAGGCCTGGAGTCCCAAATACATGAATATTCCCATTACCTGGGGAAGCTGATACCCATAATTTGTAATATTTCTTGCCTGCTGTTTGTATTTAATTTCTTGGTGTATCGTGTTCTCATTGTTTTTATTAATGCTTGCTGCCTGGAGTCATTGGTTTGAGATGGGTGGCTAGGCAAATTAAATGGATGGATGGATGGATGGATGGATGGATGGATGGATGGATGGATGGATGGATGGTATCTGAATAACAGAGTTAGAAATAACCTTGGAGGTCTTCTAATCCAACCCCTTGCTCAAGCAGGAGACACTATACCATGCTGGACATTTGGCTGTCCAAATCTCTTCTGAACAATCTCAGAATCAGAATACGGCTGGAAGGGACCTCGGAGGTCTTCTAGTCCAACCCCCTGCTCAAGCAGAAGATCCTATACCATTTCAGACAAGGGACTGCCCAGTCTCTTCTTTAAAATCTCCAGTGAGGGAGCACCCACAACTTCTGAAGGGAAGCCATTCTACTTATTAATTGTTCTCAACAGGAAATTTCTCCTTAATTCTAGGCTACTTCTCTCCTTGATTAGATGATTTCCTATCATCTCCAGTGATGATAGATAGATAGATAGATAGATGATAGATAGATAGATAGATAGATAGATAGATAGATAGATAGATAGATAGATGATAGATGGATGGACGGACGGACGGACGGACGGATGGATGGATGGATGGATAGATGATAGATAGATAGATAGATAGATAGATAGATAGATAGATAGATAATGATAGATGATAGATAGATAGATAGATAGATAGATAGATAGATAGATAGATAGATAGATAGATAGATAGATAGATAATGATGATAGATAGATAGATAGATAGATAGATAGATAGATAGATAGATAGATAGATAGATAGATAGATAGATGATAGATAGATAGATAGATAATAGATGTGGAGAGGGAATGGGGATTTTGCAGTATCCTTCCCCTGGAGTGGGGAGGGAATAGAGATTTTGCAGTATCCTTCCCTTGGAGTGGGGAGGGAATAGAGATTTTACAGTATCCTTTCCCCTGGAGTGGGGAGAGAATGGAGATTTTGCAATATCCTTCCCCTGGAGACTGGTGGGAATGAGGATTTTGCAGTATCCTTCCCCTGGAGTGAAAAGGGAATAGAGATTTTGCAGTATCCTTCCCCTGGAGTGTGGAGGAAATGGAGATTTTGCAATATCCTTCCCCTGGAGACTGGTGGGAATGAGGATTTTGCAGTATCCTTCCCCTGGAGTGAAGAGGGAATAGAGATTTTGCAGTATCCTTCCCCTGGAGTGGGGAGGAAATGGAGATTTTGCAATATCCTTCCCCTGGAGACTGGTGGGAATGATGATTTTGCAGTATCCTTCCCCTGGAGTGGAGAGGGAATGAGGATTTTGCAGTATCCTTCCCCTGGAGTGGAGAGGGAATGAGGATTTTGCAGTATCCTTCCCCTGGAGTGGGGACGGAATGAGGATTTTGCAATATCCTTCCCCTGGAGTGGAGAGGGAATAGAGATTTTGCAGTATCCTTCCCCTGCAGAGGGAATGGGGATTTTGCAGTATCCTTCCCCTGGAGCGGGAGGGAATGGAGGTTTTGCAGTATCCTTCTCGTGCCATGCCCACCAAACCACGCCCATAGAACCAGTAGTAAAAAAATTGAATTTCCCCACTGCAGCTCCCTGCATAGAAGGCCTGCTGGACTCAGGCTCATAAAACTAGAAAAAAGGAGTCAACTGAAGGGGTGAATCTTTGTGGAAGGACAAGTTAGAGCATCCAAAGAGACACTGGAATACACATTGCTACGTGTGTGGAGACTGGAGCTGTCTACATGTTTTCAGGATTGTGTCTTTGTGTGCAGTCGTAAATACAGACCCCTAAAAACCCAGAAGAAAAGCCCACTCCACCCCAAAAAAAACCAGAGCACGTGCCACAAAAGCCACCATCTCTCCATCCTTGGGGACGAGGATTTCATGAATGCAAAGAACTTCTAGTAGATGTTGATGTCCTTCAAGGAAGATCTGTCACCTTCTTGAGGTGCAGGGAGATTAGGAACTCCCCCAATTGTCCACTGCCACGTTCAGAACCTGTCCCGGTTAGTGATTGGGGAACAGTGTTCCCCAGTTCACCAACACAACTGGGGGAATGCCAAGCTGAGTGCCCAACTGAATTATGAGTACTGATAAAAGAGAGTATTTGTAGCTCAGGGCTCAGCTGTGTCGTCCTTGCTGCTCTCTGAGCTTGCAGATGTTTCATGACCCAACTAGGTAACCTCATCAGTGCTAGAAGAGAGTGGGATTTCTAGGCAGGAGGAGGAGGAGGAATGTGGGGTCCTTGGTGCTCTCTGAGCTTGGTGGTGTCCTTGCAGACATTTCATGACCCAGTTAGGTAACATCATCAGTGCTAGAAGGGAGTGGGGTTTGTAGAGTGGAGAATTGTGGGGTCCTTGGTGCTCTCTGAGCTGGGTGGTTTTCATGCAGACGTTTCATGACCCAACTAGGTAACACCATCAGTCCCAGGGTTCCTCAGCCAGTGTTGTGGCCTGCCAGCAGCCAGCAGAGCTGGCAGCAGATTCGGAGAGTGAGGAGGTTGGGGAGGAACCTGGGCCAGTCCTGGAGTCTGGGGAAGGCTCTGATGAGGGCTCTGTGTCGGAGGCAGAGAGGGGGCCAGGGCCGTCTGACAGTTATCAGCTGCCTTCAGAGTCAGACATCAGTGAGGCAGAAGAACAGCTGGAGCCTGTTCCCAGTGTGCGCATGCACAGAGCTGCCAGACGAAGGGAAGAGCTAAACAACAGGGGTCGACTTGGGAGAACAGGTGGAAGATGAATGGCCCCTCCCAGAGGAAATAAAAGAGGGAGCAAAAGGGGACTGGAGTTTGCAGGAGACAGTTAATTCTCTTAATTGGTTCGTGACTCTCCGAGACTCCTTGCCAAGTTTTGCAGATCTCGGCCTGGCAACTCTCCAAGCCAGATAAGGTCTGTGACTGTAAATCCTAAAGAACAGGGGTTGACTTGGGAGTAAGGCCACAGGTGGACGATGAATGGCCCTTCCCAAAGGGAATAAAAGAAGGGAGAAAGGGGAGTGGAGTTTGCAGGAGACAATTAGTTCGCTTAATTGATTCGTGACTCTCCGAGACTCCTTGCCAAGTTTTGCAGATATTGGCGTAGCAGCTCTCCAAGCCAGATAAGGTCTGTGACTGTAAATCCTCCCTTGAAAGACTTTGCTGGATGTGAATGAGCAGAACTCACAGCGAATTAATAAAAGGGTTTTTTGTTGTTGGGACAAGGAGTTTGTTTCAGGTTCTTGGGAAGCCTCAGCCAGCTTCGACCTTGGCACCTTTAAGTCTTCTGGACTTCAACCCAGCGAAGTCTTTAAGTTGCCAAGGTTGGAGACCCCCCGTTTTAAACCAAACACCCTCATTGCATCCATGTAGTTTTTCAGATTTCAAGGGTTTCCTTGGCCAGCAGGAGACTTTGAATGGCTGCTTTTTCCATCCACCGAACCGATTCACGCTTTCTATTTCCAATGGACTTGTTCCTCCCTCTTCCCGTCCTCTTTGTCCAGGCCGAAAAAGATAAATAAAACAATTGGCCTTTTCATATAAGACTAAAAAAGGGACGATGTACACCTTATTGGGACACGCGGTGGCTCAGTGGCTAAGACGCTGAGCTCGTCGGATCAGAAATTCCGGCGGTTCGAATCCCTACTGCCGCATAATGGAGTGAGCTCCCGTGCAAGTAGAAAAATAGGGACCACCTTTGGTGGGAAGGGAACAGCGTTCCGTGCTCCTTCGGCATTGAGTCATGCCGGCCACATGACTACAGAGACGTCTTCGGATAGCGTTAGCTCTTCGGCTTTGAAACGGAGACAGGGGAACTTTTACCTTTGTATATAAGGCTAAATGTCCTTCCTGTCATCCGGGAGCGAACCCAATCTTCTCTCCCTCTTTCTCTCTCGCTTCCCAGGTCACAGCAGCCTCTTTGCTCACAAAGACGGTCCGAACGTCCAGACCTTCGGAAGCCCCCACGAGCCCTGGAACAGGCTGCACCGGACGCCGCCCTCTTTCCCCACGCCGCCTCAGTGGCCCAAGCCGGGCGACACCGAGCGGAGTTCCTCGGTGACGAACCACGACAGGGACCGAGAGTCCGAGAAGAGGGAGCTTTCCTCCAGTAAAGAAGAGAGGGAGAAGGAGAGGTGAGGGAGGGCGACCTCTGGCCGAAAGGGTCTTGGTGGCCTTGGCCAAAATGGACTGGTGTACATGGCTTGGGGGGGTGCAGTGTCTTGTGGGTATCCACCCAGTACCTACCTACCTACCTATCTCCTTGCTTGCTTGCCTGGTTCTTTCCTCTCTCTTCCTCCTTTATTCTTTCCTTCTCTACCCACCTTCCTTCTCTTCTCTTCTCTTCTCTCTCCTTCCTCCTTCCCCGTTCCTTCCTTTCTCTATCTTCCCTTCTTTCTCCTCTCTCCCTCTTTTCCTTCCTTTCTCCCTCTTCTTCCTCCCTTCCTTCTCCCTTCCTTCCTTTCTCCCTCCTTCCTTCCTTCCACCTTCCTCTTTCTTCTCCCCCCTTACTTTCTCCCTCCCTCTTTTCCTTTCTTTCTCCCTCCTTTCTTCCTTCTTCTCTCTCCACCTTTCATTTCTTCCCTTCTTTCCTCCCTCTCTTCCTCAATTCCTCCCTCTTTTCCTTCCTTTCTTCTTTTCTTCTCTCCACCTTCCTTCCTTCTCTTCCTCTTCCCTCCCTCCCTCTTTTCCATCTTTCTCCCATCTTTCTTCTCTTCTCTCCCCTCTCTTCCCCCCTTCCTTCTCTCCCTTCCTTCTCTCCACCTTTTTCTCTCTCTCTTCCTCTTCCCTCCCTCCCTGTTTTCTGTCCTTTCTCCCACCTTTCTTCTCTTCTCCACCCCTCTCTTCCTCCCTCCTTCCTTCTCTCCACCTTCCTTCTCTTCTCTCTCTTTTCTTCTTCCTTCTCTCCCTTTTCCATCCTTTCTCCCACCTTTCCCCTTTCTTCCTCCCTCTCTTCCTCCCTTCCCTTCTCCCTCCCCTCCCCCCTCTCTTTTCATGCCCTCCATCTCGCTTAGCCTGTGGTATGAATGAAGCCATAACGGTATTATATTTATATGGCACATTTGATGAATTATTTTTTTTGCTGGTACACACGTTTGCCAACTCTGTTGAATAATAATACCAAACGGTTGTACAGTGAGACACCCATAGACTCTCAATCTCTTTCCCTCCAGGGATCTTCTGGATAAAAGTAGGCACTCAAACCGATCCTCGCCAGCTTCGGCCCCCGTAACGCACCAGATCAGCAACCTCATCCGTAGCAACAGCCAGGCATCGAGCGACTCCGGACGGCAAGTTGCCCTCCTGGACCGAGAGCGATCGAAAGATCTGGAGAGAGAGATCCCTGACCGGCTCAGAGATCCTCCTCCAGTGGCCGACCAGAAGATCAAAGAAAGCCGCTCCCCGGTGAAGGAGCCTCCAAGCCATGAAAAGAGGTCCCTGGAGGACAACACCAAGCCCGTCATCCAGTCGGTCTCCCCATACAGCAAGCCAGCGTTGAGCGAGAGCTTGAAATTGAGCAACCTGATGAACAAGGACGTGGAGAGGAAGCCCGAGCTGCTGACGGACCTCCAGAAGATTAAGAACGACATCAAAGTCAAGGAAGAGCGCAAAGAGGAGAGCGACGTCTTGGTGGTGAGCTCGGAACCTTCCCAGCATCCCCGAAGCGCCGAGCACCCGCCGCCCCCTTCCCTCCACGGGTTGCCCCTGCCCCACACCATGGCGGCCGCCATGCCCATCTCCATGGGCAGCGTCCACCAGATGAACAACATGAATGTCCTGGAACGCAGCCGGATGATGACTCCGCTCATGGGCATGAACCCGCTCGCGGGGCGCGAGAGGCTACCCCACCCAGGGTTTTCCTGGGACCCCATGAGGGACCCCTTGCGCGACGCCTACCGGAGCTTAGATCTACACCGCCGGATGGACTTCCAGCTCCGAGCAGATCCCATCCACAGGTTTCCGCCCGCCTCGGGTTTTTACGACCACGAGCGCTCTTACCGGGACCGCGAGCCTCATGACTACAACCACGAAAACCTTCTGGAAGCCCGCCGGGAACAGGAGCGTCTCCGGCAAGCGGAAGAGCGGGAGCGGTTGCACTTACGGGAAGAGCTGGAGCGCGCCCGGATACACCACTTGCACACGTCGCCCATCGAAAGCCACCTGGCCCACATGCCTTCCTTCATGTCTCATCTCAGCAGCATGCATTACCCCAGACTTAGCCCTTCGGCCGCCATGCACAATGGGATTTTGAACAGGAACCCGCCCACCGCCGCGCTCAGTGCTCCGCCCCCCTTGGTCCCGGCGAGTAGTACGAGGCCCTCCTCCCCCCGTCGGACTACCCCGCTCACAAACTCGGAATCTCGGGACTATTCCCCATCTAGAAATGCCAAAGAAGTGGAGGCACGATAGTTCGCGGTTGGCCCACCTGCAGGATGAATTTCCCGCCTCCCCCCTCCCGCAAACTCGCCTGGATCCATAGAGGAGGACGGGGGAACGGCAGGGGGGGGAGCGGGGACGAAACCCCCTTTTTTTTTTAAAAAAAAATGCACTGCTGTAAACTTTTTTTTAAAAAAAAACTGTAAAATTTGTAGACATGAAGCACAGTTGCGAAAGTGATGGAAGGGTGGGGACGGGGGCACGCGCGGAGGGGAGGGGGCATCCGAGGTTACGAACCTTTCTCGACCGCACGGTTGCTGAAACAAAAAAAAATTGGAAATTTTAATATATAGGTCTTTGGTTTTTCTCGTTTCCTGGTTTTATTTTTATTTTTATTTCCTCCTCCCCCTCCCCCTTTGCTTCTGCGCTGAGTTAAAATACTATTATCAGGTTTGTATGTTTTGTTTTGTTTTAATTATTATTATTTTTTTGCCCCAAAGGCCAGGAACATTTTTAATGAATGTATTGGTTTGTTTTTTTTTAAATTGTGTGCTCTTTGTTCACACACACACACACACACACAAGCGAAAAGAAAAGAAAAGAAAGTTTTGGTTTCTAGTTTAAATTTTGTGGCCTCAGATCCTTAAGTAAAAAAAAAATAAAAAAAAATAAACATGCATCCAGGGTTTCTTAAAAAGCATTATTTATGGAGATACCTGTAGTTTCATACAGTTCCACTGTGAGCTTCCTGAACTGAGGCCACTGGTTTCTCTGGTACTTTGAAATTGAAGTTACAGATATATATTTAAAAAATAATAATTAATAATAATAATTAATAATAATGTACAAAAACCTGTTTGTTTTTTGCCTTATATTATGGAGAAAATTAGAGTTTTTTTGACTTCTTGTTTTAAAACACAGCAACAACAAAAGAAAGCAACATGTAAATACTCTGTTAATATAAATGTACACCAATATTGAATTCTTAACATAGGTAGACTTTATAAAAAAAAAAACCGGTTTCTAGAACCACTCTCTGGTTATTGGTTAACGTTATTCCAACTCAATCCTCTTCAGCGTGTCTAAGAGGGGTGGGGTGGTGGAAAGAACTACTGATACAAATGCAATCGTCCTCTTTCAAAGACCCCCTAATCCAGGGGTGTCCAAACTTGGGAACTTTAAGACTTGTGGACTTTAACTCCCAGAATTCCCCTGGGGAATTCTGGGAGTTGAAGTCCACAAGTCTTAAAGTTCCCAAGTTTGGACACCCCTGCCCTAATCCCTTGCGGGACGGCGTCTGGGCACCTGAATGAAGCTGAGTATTTCCTGGCCAGATGCCCTTCCTGTCGCCAATGCGGAGTCATATTCAGCAGATATAATCTCTACGTGCCCAGAGAGAGAGAAATTTCTGCCTCAAATATGCAGATGACACCAAGCTGACAGGAATAGCCAACACTCCAGAAGATAGGCTCAAGGTACAGAAGGATCTAGACAGAATCTAACACAATGAAACTCGGTGGTGACAACGGTCAAGTTCTACATTTAGGCAAGAAGAACAAAATGCACAGGTACGGTATAGGTGGTACCTGGCTCAATAGTAGTAACTGTGAGAGGAATCTTGGAGTCCTAGTGGACAACCATTTAAATAGGAGCTGGTTGTGTGCAGCAGCTGCCATAAAAGCCAACACAGTCCTAGGCTGCATCAACAGAGGGATAGAATCAAGATCACGTGAAGTGTTAATACCACTTTATAAAGCCTTGGTAAGGCCACACTTGGAATCCTGCATTCAGTTTTGGTCGCCACGATGTAGAAAAGATGTGGAGACTCTAGAAAAAGTGCAGAGAAGAGCAACAAAGAGGATTAGGGGACTGGAGGCTAAAACATATGAAGAACGGTTGCAGGAACTGGGTGTGTCTAGTTTGATGAAAAGAAGGACTAGGGGAGACATGATAGCAGTCTTCCAATATCTCAGGGGCTGCCACAAAGAAGAGGGAGTCAAACTATTCTCCAAAGCCCCTGAAGGCAGGATAAGAAGCAATGGGTGGAAACTAATCAAGGAGAGAAGCAAGTTCTAAGAAGTTTCCTGACAGAACAATTAATCAGTGGAATAACCTGCCTCCGAAAGTTGTGAATGCTCCAACACTGGATGTTTTAAAGAAGATGTTGGATAACCATTTGTATGAAGTGGTGTAGGGTTTCCTGCCTAGGCAGGGGATTGGACTAGAAGACCGCCCAACTCTGCTATTCTATATTCCATATGGGTTGGACTTCATTCTGAAGAGGGCTCTGTGTCAGAGGCAGAGAAGGGGCCAGGGCCGTATGCCAGTTATCAGCTGCCTTCAGAGTTAGACATCAGTGAGGCAGAAGAACAGCTGGAGCCTATTCCCAGTGTGCGCATGCGCAGAGTTGCCAGATGAAGGGAATAGCTAAAGAACAGGGGTCGACTTAGGAGTGAGGCCACAGGGGGACGATGAATGGCCCCTCCCAGAGGAAATAAAGAGGAGCAAAAGGGAGTGGAGTTTGCAGGAGACAATTAGTTCACTTAATTGGTTCGTGATTCTCCAAGGCTCCTTGCCAGGTTTTGCAGACATCGGCCTGGCAGCTCTCCAAGCCAGATAAGGTCTGTGATCGTAAATCCTCCCTTGAAAGACTTTGCTGGATGGGAATGAATGGAATTGACTGGAAATTAATAAAGGTTTTTTTTTGTCGGGACCAGGAGTTTGCTTCAGGCTCTCGGGAAGCCGAAGTCTGAACAACCGTGTTCATCTACCTACTAGTGGTGCAACTGGTGCAACTGGTTTTCTCTGCACTTTGTTTCCTGGCAGACATTCCAAGGCCAAGCTAGGTAACCTCTTCAGGGCGTGGGAAAGCGAAGTTTGTTGAATGTTTACATATGGCAGCTTGCCCTGTTTAGTCTTGGTTGAGGGTGTGGTTTCCTTGACGGTTATTCTGCCTTCATGGGTGATTTAGCTGGTGCTGTTTTGTCACTTATCTGGGTGTTACCGTGAAAAGATACGGTAGACTCTTTCAATGATGTATGTCAACTCTTCCAAGGAGACCTGGCTAGGAAACCAGAGTTATGGATGAGGGGTCCCTGGTGCTCTCTGACCTTGGTTGTACTCTTGCAGATATTTCATGACCCAAACTAAGTAACATCATCGGTGCTAGAAGGGAGTGGGGTTTGTGGAGAGGAAGAGAAGGACTGTGGGGTCCTTGGTGATTTCTGAGCATGGTTATTTTCTTGCAGACGTTTCATGACTCAACTAGAGAACATCATCAGTGCTAGAAGGGAGTGGGTTTGGAGATAGAGAGATAGAAAGAGAGAGAGAGAGAGGAGGAGGACTGTGAGGTCCTTGGTACTCTCTGAGCTGGGTTGTATTCTTGCAGGCGTTTCATAACCCAAACTAGGTAACATCATCAGTGCTAGAAGGAGTCATGTTTGCAGAGTGAAGAAGAAGTGGAGAAGGAGGACTCATGGGGTCCTTGGTGCTCTCTGAGCTTGGCTGTTTTCTTGCAGATGTTTCATGACCTAACTAGGGAACATCATCTGTGCTAGAAGGGAGTGGGATTTGTGGAATGGAGGAGAAGGAGAAGAGGGGAAGGAGGACTGTGAGGTCCTTGGTGCTCTCTGAGCTTGGTTATTTTCTTGCAGATGTTTCATGACCCAAACTAGAAAACATCAGTGGTAAAAGAGAGGGAGGGAGGGAGGGAGGGTGGAGGAGGAGGAGGAGGAGGAGGAGGAGGAGGAGGAGGAGGAGGAGGAGGACGACTGTGAGGTCCTTGGTGCTCTCTGAGCTTGATGGTTTTCCTGCAGTTGTTTCATTTCTCAAACTAAGTAACACCATCAGTGGTAGAAGAAAGTGAGGGAGGAAGAGGAGGAGGAAGAAGAGGAAGAAGAGGAGACGACTTTGGGTATCCTGGATAATCTCTGAGCTTAATTGTTTTCTTCCAGATGTTTTGTTACCCAGGTAACCTCATCAGTGCTAGAAGAGAAGGATGGGGAGGAGGAGAAGGTAGACTGTAGGATCCTTGATGCTCTCTGACCTGTTTGGTCTAGCAGACTTTTCATGACCCACCTAGAGAACATCATCAGTGCTACAAGCGAATGGGCTTTGAGGAGAAGACAACGTCTGTGGAGTCCTTGGTGCTCTCTGAGCGTAGTGGTTTTCTTGCAGATGTTTCCTGACCCATCTAGGAAACATCATCGGTGCAAAGTTATAGTGCTGATTTTTATTTTTATTCCAACATTACATAATCCGTCATAAAGTCTAAATGTGCTTTCCCCCTGCCCTTCCTCTATTTACCTTCGTGAAAACTAGACAGGGTCTCATCCGAGACCCTTTTTCAAATTCCAGCTCTTCTCCAGATCCTGTTATCCTGTTATATACAGCTTTAATCACTCCGTTACACGGCAGTAGGGATTTGAACTGCCAAACTGCCAACCTTTCTCGTCGGCAAGCTCAGCATCTTAGCCACTGAGCCACCGCATCCCTTAGAGCAAGGAAAGGAGACTTGAATTCAGAGCAGGGCGACGCTGCCCCAAAACAAGGAATATATAGGGAAATAGGTATGTATTTGTGTTACAACCCCATATTTGGGCATATACCGGGGATTGTAACACAAATACATACCTATTTCCCTGGCTCAGCTGATAAGGAGGAGAGCCTGTGGCTTAGTGGCTAAGGCTCCTGCCTAATATGCAATACAGCCCAGGTTCAAATGGCTAGCTGATGAGAGCTGAATAGCTTGAAATAGATCTATACTAGTCTCCCTTTGTTTATTTATCAGCACAAATGCAACACACACACACACACACACACACACACACACACACACACACACACACACACACACATATATATATATATATATATATATATATATATATATATATATATATATATATATATATATATATATGTTGTATTTGTACTGATAAATAAATAAAGGGAGACTAGTATAGATCTATTTCGAGCTAATTAGCTCTCATCAGCTGGCCATACCCTTACTGGGATTTGAACCTTATATATATCGGCTGAGCAATTCTCCCTCCGCTGCCTGTTCCAATTTCCTCGAAAAACCCCTGAAGGAAATTGGAGCACATCAAAGACCATTGCCAGAGCGGAATCTGCCACCTTATAAAAGCTGCCAAGATCGATATTTGATCAGGCTCACGCTATTTTCTAGCAAGCGCTCTGCGTTAGCGGGGAAGAAAAGGACTGGGGCGACAGGCAGCAAGGATAAAAATGACAAGGTTTCCATTTTGTCAAAAGTAATGGAACATCCGGACTTGGGGGAGGGGGGGAAGAAAAAAAAAAGGAGGAAGCAAACATGTTTGGCGGCTCCCCATCAAAGGAAAAGTATGAAAGCTTGTTGTCGTTAGTTGCGAAGTCATATTAGTGTGCACGATAGTAAATGAATAAGTGGAAGTCGCCACGGTGCGGGGATAATGCTAGGAAGAAGATATTAATTGAATGTGTGGAGCTGGGCTGGGGCAACGACTGGCGTGCCCACCGAGAGGGCTCTGCGTCCCACCTGTGGCACATGTCCCCATAGGTTCACCATCAAGGCTATAGGGCAGCGATATGCAAACCTTTTTTGGCTCGCGTGCCATAAGTGGGGGGAGCGCAGGGGGATCGTGTGCAGGCGTGCCGCACCCATAATGCAATGCGTGACCCCCCCCAGTGCGTATGCGCGCACTACAGGCACGAAACCCCCCCCTTCAATATTTGCATGCTTTTTTTGCCCTCCCCAGGCTCCAGAGGCTTTATAGGAGCCTGGGGAGGGCGAAAACAGCCTCCCCGCCCCCCGGAAGCCCTCTGGAGGCTTCAGGGACCTTCAGGAGGCTTTCCTGAAGCCTCCAAAGCAGTCAAAACGACCCTCCAAGCAAACCGGAAGGTCGTTTTAAGCACTCCAAAGGCTTCAGGGACCTTCAAGAGACTTCCCTGAAGCCTCCGGAGCAGTCAAAACGACCCTCCGAGCAAACAGGAAGTCCATTCCCGAACTTCCGGTTTGCCCGTAGGGCCAGTTTTTTGCACTCCGGAGGCTTCAGGGAAGCTCATAAAGCTTCCGGAGAGCCTCCAGAGGGGGCAGGGGAGGCTCTTTTCGCCCTCCCCAGGCTCCTATAAAGGCTCTGGAGCCTGGGGAGGGAGAAAAATGGCTTTAAAAAAGGGTGCACTCAGCTGGCCAGCGCACGCATGCGCGCTGGCCAGCTGATAGGGCAGCGCCTCGCTTGCCCTGACAAATGGCTCCATACGTTCGCCATCACTGCTATAGGGGAAGGACCGGTAAACTGCGAGGGCGGCGTCAAGAGTGAAATCAGCCTGGAATCCCCACATAGACACAAGCAGACTAAGTCCAACTTCCCTTGAATTCCATTGACACTTATCTGACTCCTAGCAGGTGATAAATGTTAGCTGAGAAGATTCATGTGCATAGGCACAAGTAGCAATAAATCCATTTAATTGGGCCCTTCAGGCGTGGAACTGATCTTTCGGTGCCTTGACAGTTACAAAATTTATCTTGACTTCCATCCAGGTCTGGAAGGAGGGACCCAAACCCTTTTGGAAGGAGAAACGGTTTCAAAGAATTAGGGAGTTGGCATGAAGCCCAACTCCTGAACTGAGACCCCCAAATCAAACAGGTCGTTTAGCTTCTTACTACCCGCCTGACACAACCAAAACCACTGGAGCCCCAGCTATTTATCCTGGCGGCGTTAAACTGGACCACGTTTCTCAATCTTATTTTTTTTTCCCCTTTCTTTCTTTCTGGAATTTCTGGCAGCCTTGTATGTCGCTCTTTAGTTCATTAGCTGCCGTTGCCGCTTAATGTGAAAAAAAAGACATTGAATGCAATTTGCAGCCAATGTAACGTAAGTTTAACCTTAGAACCAACAGTCTTAACATAGAGCCTCCCGTAAAATGCAGCAAAATAGCGAGACTGTAAAATAACACAATAAAAAAGAGTACGAGATGTACAAAAAAGGAAAGGGATGTTAAAACCCTTCTCCATGAATGAGCCATTTTTAAAGTCTGGGCCACACAATGGTACATCCTGGCTGCATCCGTGAAACCAACTGGTCATTTGAGAGATGATTTGCCGAACAAATGTCGTGGCCTCCCTGCAGAGTTGGACAGTGAGGAGGTTGGGGAGGAACCTGGGCCAGTCCTGGAGTCTGGGGAAGGCTCTGAGGAGGGCTCTGTGTCGGAGGCAGAGAGGGGGCCAGGGCCGTCCAACAGTTCTCAGCTGCCTTTGGAGTCGGAGATCAGTGGGGCAGAAGAACAGCTGGAGCCTGTTCCCAGTGTGCGCATGCACAGAGCTGCCAGACGAAGGGAACAGCTAAGGAGCAGTGGTTGACTCGGGAGTAAAGCCACAGGTGAATGGCCCCTCCCATAAGCAATAAAAGAGGAGCGAAAGGGGAGTGGAGTTTGCAGGAGACCATTAGTTCAATCCATTCAGGTGAAGATCTGTTCCAGACTTCTGGCCAAGGAATTGCTGCTACAGCGTGGCGTTTAGAAGATATTGGCCTGGCAGATATCTCTCCAAGCCCGATAAAGGTTCTGTCATTGTGAAATCTCTTGAAAGAGTGTTTGCTGGGACTTTGCTGGAGAGGAATTCCCTTTCAATAAAAGGGGTTTTGTCGGGATGAGGAGTCTCTTCATGATCTTGGGAAGCCTCGGTCAGGACAACAAGAAGGAAAGTGGGGCGGGGATAATCCCCCAAACTGGCCTCCATTCTCTTGGCCCAAAAACCTGCGAGTAAAATTCAGCCTCCCTCCTGTTGAGTTTGATTCCTAAGGGACAACACAGTCACATTCATGATGTTTCACCGTTCTCCGGAATCTTTTTATAAGCTCTAACCAACCTGCCTGGCTGATGTTTTCTGAGCTCTCCCAAAGCCAACCACGGGCTGCTGCTGCTGTGGGAAAACCACTCTCATGTCTGTTCCAGCACGTATATCGGCCTCTGTTTTCTCTGTGTGAAAGAAAGCAGAGTCAGATTAATCTTGGCATTCTGCTTGAAGGCTTCCTTAAACAGGAGCAAGAGAGAGAGCGGAATTAAAGGGTAACAAGACAGCAACCTCAGCACAGCTGGATAGATACAGTGTACACACAAACACACACACACACACACACACACACACACACACACAGACACGGCACTAGGGTTGCTTGGATTGGAGAGAAAACTCAACCGCTGTCTGTATCAGCATTATCCAGAAAAAAGATGATGCCCATTCTTGGCCATGTCGTTTTCTACAGAATTGTAGGATAGAGAGAAGAGAAAGGGATGGATGGATGGATAGATGATGGATGGATACATCGATGACAGATAGAAATGATGGTAATGTAGACAGAATTGCAGAAAAATAGATGATACACATTGCACAAGTCATAAACAATAGAGAGATAATAGATAGATATCGATGAGAGAGAGAGAAAGACAGACAGATAGATACATTATATAGATGATAGATAAATGGATGGATGGATGACACAGACAGACAGATAGAAATGAAAGTGTAGACAGAATTGCAGAAAAGATAGATGATACACATTGCACAAGTCATAAATAATAGATACACATAGAGAAATGATAGATGGAAGACGGATGGATGGATGATAGATGAAAGATAGACAGGTAGATGATATAGAATAGATGGATGGATGGATAGATGATAGATAGACAGACAGAGACAGACAGACAGACAGATTGATCTGTGGTGAAATGCTACCTGGGAAGTCCTGTGCATGCTTGGAGGTGATGCATACATGTGCACCAACATTGCTACCGAACCTGTACCAAAGGTAAGTTGATTTCACCCCTGAGATATAGATAGATAGATAGATAGATAGATAGATAGATAGATAGATAGATAGGATGATAAATAGATGATTGATTGATAGATAGATAGATGATAGATAGATAGATAGATAGATAGATAGATAGATAGATAGATAGATGATAGATAGATAGATAGGAGATAGATAGATAGACAGACAGACAGACAGATAGATAAATTGATAGATAGATGATAGATAGATTGATAGATTGATAGATAGATGATAGATAGATGGATGGATAGATAGATAGATAGATAGATAGATAGATAGATAGATAGATAGATAGATAGATGAGAGCGATGAATTGGAGAACTATATCAAAGAGAGAGAAAGAGATGGATGGATGGATGGATGGATGGATAGATGGATGGATGGATGGAATGGCTTGGTGCCTTGGTCCCATTCAGACCGTTGCCACATTAAACTCAGCCATAGTCTATGATTCACCAGCCACGTTAAGCTACACCGAACCCAAATGCTGCACAGTCTTGTCCGTAATGCTCCTGGTAGGAACCAAGATCCTCCTCCATAATTCCCCAGGGGCTTTTTCAACGTTTTCCTCCTTCTCTTCCCAACGTCAACATGTCTGGAAGCAACAGGGTGGTGGTTCAGCTATTTCAAGCGGAGCCTCGAGTGGGAAACGTCATCCCAGCAACTCTCCGAGTGTGGGTCAAGAGTGAGGCTCTTGACGATACCGGTCAGTGCAGACTTTCTACCTTGCCCTCCGCTGCTGAATGGAAATTTAGCGGAGAGAGAAATATTTCTTTTTCTTTTTTTTGCTAGAGCTTTGCAATTCTCGGTTCACCAAACTCGGCTTTCGGTAGAGAGGGGTGGAATGCTTGACGGACACCTTCAGGGCCTGCTCTTTTCACGGCTTTGCTAAACCAGAGGCGGAAAATTGGCTGTTTGGTGACAGAGGGAGAAAACCCCAGCGGGGTTCAAAACTGCAGCAGCAAAACGGCGCATATTACACACTTCTTGGGTCATGAGCTGCTGTTCTGACCGAGGCTTCCCCAGAGCATGAAGCAAACCCCTTTTATGAATCGACTGTGAGTTCTGCTCATTCACCTCCAGCAAAGTCTTTCAAGGGAGGATTTACGGTCACAGACCTTATCTGGCTTGGAGAGCTGCCAGGCCGATATCTGCAAAACTTGGCAAGGAGTTTCGGAGAGTTAGGAACCAATGAAGCGAACTAATGGTCTCCTGCAAACTCCACTCCCCTTTCGCTCCTCTTTTATTTCCTCTGGGAGGGGCCATTCATCGTCCACCTGTGGCCTTACTCCCTAGTTGACCCCTGCTCCTTAGCTGTTCCCTTTGTCTGGCAGCTCTGCACATGCGCACACTGGGAACAGGCTCCAGCTGTTCTTCTGCCTCACTGATGTCTGACTCTGAAGGCAGCTGATAACTGGCATACGGCCCTGGCCCCTTCTCTGCCTCCGACACAGAGCCCTCATCCGAGCCTTCCCCAGACTCCAGGACTGGCCCATGTTCCATCCCAACCTCCTCACTGTCCGAATCTGTTGCCATCTCCGCTGGCTTCTGGCAGGCCACAACAGCTGCATTAGTTGACAGTTTGCTTCTGATCCCAGGTTAGGCCACCGAAGAAACCACCAAGATCAGGCTATTTTTCACTTTGCCCCAAGTGGGAGGTTAAGTCTTTGGGGACACTGATGCCATGAGTGAGCTCACATTTCTGGTCCCAGCTTCTGCTAACCTAGCCATTCGAAAGCACGTAAAAATGCAAGTAGAAAAAATAGGGACCACCTTTGGTGGGAAGGGAACAGCATTCCATGCGCCTTCGGCGTTGAGTCATGCCGGCCGCATGACCATGGAGACGTCTTCGGACAGCGCTGGCTCTTCAGCTTTGAAACGGAGATGAGCACCGCCCCCTAGAGTCGGGAACGACTGGCACATATGTGCGAGGGGAACCTTTAGCTTTACCTAATGGGCTGAGGCCACTAGAAAGACCCACAAACACAGGGCAGGCAATTCTCCCCCCCCTCCAAAAAAAAACCTGGTTCCTTCTAAAAAGGCTGTAATTGCCCACTTTCATCTTTTGCCAGCTGTAAATAAGAAATGTGGCAGGTCCCCTCCCTCTCGCTTTTCACCACCACATTATTAAAGACAATAAAGCAATTTCGAAGGTGTGGTTATTGGAGAGAGAGAGAGAGAGAGAGAGAGAGAGAGAGAGAGAGAGAGAGAGAGAGAGAGAGAGAGAGAGAGAGAGAGAGAGAGAGACCTCCTCTGTACAATGTGTAATTTTTATAATATGTGTTTTATTTATTGTATGCTGCCCTGAGTCCCTTTGTGGAGAGGGAGCGGCTAACAAATTTAATATAATAAAATAAATAAATAATGAGAGAGAGAGAGAGAGAGAGAGAGAGAGAGAGAATGAATGAGAGAGAGAGAGAGAGAGAGAGAGAGAGAGAGACCTCCTCTGTACAATGTGTAATTTTTATAATATGTGTTTTATTTATTGTATGCTGCCCTGAGTCCCTTTGTGGAGAGGGAGCGGCTAACAAATTTAATAAAATAAAATAAAAAAATAATGAGAGAGAGAGGGAGGGAGGGAGGGAGGGAGGGAGGGAGGAGAGAGAGAGAGAGAGAGAGAGAGAGAGAGAGAGAGAGAGAGAGAGAGAGAGAGAGAGAAAACCATCCAGGAGATTGCTGCTGGCCCCAGAGACATTTTAATCATGCTGGGTTTTTCTTGTTATTGTGGAAGGTTTTGTGTGCATGTGTGTGTGGTTCCCCCCCCCCCTTTCCACAGTCATTCCCCATTATCTAATTTTGGAAAACATGTGCAAGAGGCTCGTTCTCAGCACGAGCGAGCCCCAGGCGAGTTAAATGACGGCAAACCAGAGACGACTCCTGAAAACGAGGTCTCCCTTCTGGGTGGACACAAAACAAGAGCCCTGGGAATGGAAGTGGACAGAAGCGGAGGGGGCTGTTTCTTCTGAAGACGAGAACTGTCTCTGAAAAGGGATTCTCTTGCAGATGCCATGTGGAGGGAGGAGGAAAGAGGGAGGGAGAGGAAGAGGAGGTGGGAAAGAGGAGGAGGAGGAAGGGGGAGGAGGAAAAAGAGAAGGAAAAGAGGAGGGGGAGGAAAAAAGGGGAGGAGAAGGAGGAGGAGAAAGGGGAAGGAGGGGAAGGAGAAGGAAGAGGAAGAGAAGGAAAAGAAGAAGAAGGGAGGAGGAGAAAGAAGAGGAGAAGGAAAATAAGATGAGAGGGAGAGGTCTCTCTTGGTGAGGAGGAGGAAGGGGGAGGAGGAAGAGGAGGAGAAGGAAAGAGGAGGAAGAGGGGGGAGGAGGGGGAGAAAGGGGAAGAGAAAGGGGAGGAGGAGGAGGAAAGGGAGGAGGAAAGGAGAAGGAAAAGAAAAGGGAAGGAAAAGAGGAGCCAGAGGAGGGGGAGGGGAGGGGAGAAAGGGGAGGAGGAGAAAGATGACGAGGAAAAGAAGAGGAGAGGGAGAAGGAGGGGAAGGAGGAGAAAAGGAGGATAAAGGAGAGAAAGAGAAGGAAAAGAAGAGGAGGAGGAGGAAGAGAAGGAAAGAAGGAGAAGGGGAGAAGAGGAAGAGTTGGAGAAGGAAAAGAGGAGGAGGAGAAGCAGGAAGACGAGGATGTTTTGATCTTGCTGTCATCTTAAAAAACAACAATAAAACCCTTGGGAACACTAGTCTATGACCACCACGGTGCCTGCCCACTTCTCAGGGTGGCTTGAGTCCTCTTGACCCAGAACCCGAGAGCCTGCTGGGAACAGGACCACGCCAATTCCCCCACCCCTGGCCTTGGCAGTGCCAAAGGAGCCTTTCCTCTCGAAAGGCCCTCCATCGCCTTCGAAGTGGCGGTGAAGAGAGGCCAAGTCCTTTGCCGAGAGGGGAAAGTGACTTTGAGAGAGTCCGTCAGCCTGACTGCGAGCATCGCAGCCCTGAGATGCTTAAATTCGTGCTGACAGCCGAGCTGCGTGCAGCCCGCGACGGTCTTCGCCTGCCAGGATGAATAACGGTGCATCATCTTCTCCCTCGTGTCTCTCCCCTCCCCACCCCGGGTGTCCCCCCTCCCCTCCGCCCGACATTCTCCATCACCTTCCTGTACCGTCACCAGAAATTATATTGGTTTTAGCACCTGCTGGGGTGTGAAAGCCACAGCTACTTAGCACCGTCAAAACACAAATGCACCGTCTTTCAAGAGCAGGGCTGAACCGCAAGGAATCCTGCACGACACCGCTCAGGCGACTAGAGTTAAAGCTCTCCTCTGGGGCAGGGCTTCCACCAGCCCGCCCAGGTGCTACCCATCCTTCCAGACCTTTGCCCTTTTCAGGGGAGGGACAGACAAATGGACCCTCCATCTCCAGAGGCTCAGGGAAGAGGAGGAGGAGATGGTTCCTGGGCCCCGTTTCAAGTTGGCAAGCGTGAGCGGCTTGCAGTGGCCAAGCAAAATTAGCTGCCAGGCCCATCCTCATCTTCTCTCTTACCACTTGTCTTCCTTCAAGGCGGGGTGTGAATGAGGTCCCTTTCCTGGTTGGGAATATTCTAGCGGGTGATTCACACGTTCTCACCCAGCCTGAGTATGGTAGGTGGGGGATTCTGGGAGTTGGAGTCCACTGATCTTAAATTTGCTGAGGTTGAGAAACACTGCTCTAGATTGTGTGATTGATTTATCCTCCCTTCCTTCCTTCCAACCAAATCCCTTTTTTCCTTTCTCCCTCCCTTTCTCCTTCCTTCCTTTTCTTCCTTCCTTCCACCCAAATCCCTTCTTCCCTTCCTCCGACCTTTTCTCCTTCCTTCCTTCCTTTTCTTCCTTCGTTCCTTCTACCCAAATCCCTTTTTCCTTTCTCCCTCCCTTTCTCCTTCCTTCCTTTTCTTCCTTCCTTCCACCCAAATCCCTTCTTCCCTTCCTCCGACCTTTTCTCCTTCCTTCCTTCCTTTTCTTCCTTCCATCCTTCCACCCAAATCCCTTTTTTCCTTCCTCCTTCCCTTTCTGCTTCTTTCCTTTTCTTCCTTCCTTCCACTTGCCTTCCTTCATCCTTCCCTCCTTCTTTTCTTCTCTCCATCCAACCCCCTCCCTTCCTCCTCTTTCTCATTCCTTCCTTCTCTTTCTCGTCCTTCTTTTTCTTCTCTCCTTCCCTGTTTGCCTTCCTTCCTTCCCTCTTCCTCCCTTGCTTCACCCAACTCCCTTCAATACTCCAAATTTCATTATGCCACTCATTTCTTTGTCCCAATTTCGTTCCCAATATTTAGCCATACTCCAAATTTCATGATGCCACTCATTTCTTTGAATATCCCAATTCCGTCCCCAATATTTAGCCATCACTAATCTAGCTGCCATCATCACATTTACAATCAATTCCTTTTTTTTTTGGTTTCATTTATATCCTGTTTTTCCACCGGCAACAGTAATGCAATTCTCGGTGGCTGCGTTTCTGTTGACCTCTTTTATATACACAATTAACAGACATCTGAGCAATCGCAACTCTCTTAAATAGCTTTGTTTACTTCTAGATCTATTGTGTTTGCAAGGCGGGGGGAAATTACCTAGCTTTTATGCCGGCACACACACACACACACACACACTTCTTATTTAAATGGGAAAAAGATGTGTATTGGTTATGTCCATGATGTAGAAAGAGAGCGTGGTTAGGTTGCAATGCCCCAAAATAATCAAGGTATCTTGGTTAGAGCTTTGCATCACACTAAGTTATGACCTGCTTTAACCTCTTGATGTGGGTGAAGAAGGAGAGAGCAAAAGTTGCCTTGAAACTCAAAATTAAGAAAACTTAAGTTCAGGGCATCCAACCCTCTCAATTCCTGGGAAAATAGATGCGGAAGAAATGGAGGTAGTGACAGATTTTACTTTCCTGGGCTCCAAGATCACCGCAGATGGGGACTGCAGCCAAGAAATTAAAATACGCTTGCTCCTGGGGAGGAAAGCGATGGCAAATCTAGACAGCAGACTAAAAAGCAGAGACCTCACCCTGCCAACAAAAGTGTGTCTAGTCAAGGCTGTGGTTTTCCCAGTTGCAATGGATGGTTGTGAAGGCTGGGCCATAAGGATGGCTGAGCACCAAAGAATGGAAGCCTTTGAACTCTGGTGCTGGAGAAGACTCCTGCGAGTCCCTTGGACTGCAAGGTGATCCAACTGGTCAGTCCTAGAGGAGATCAACCCTGGCTGCTCTTTAGAAGGCCGGATCCTGAAGAGGAAGCTCAGATACTTTGGCCACCTAAGGAGAAGGAAGGACTCCCTGGGGAAGAGCCTCATGCTGGGAACGATGGAGGGCAAAAGAAAAAGAAGGGGACGACAGAGAAGGAGGTGGCTGGATGGAGTCACCAAAGCAGCAGGCATGAGCTTAAAAGGACTCTAGAGGATGGTAGAGGACAGGAAGGCTTGGTGGAACATGGTCCATGGGGTTGCGATGGGTCGGACATGACTTCTCAACTAACAACAACAACAACAAAACTTGGTTTATTGCATGAACCACAATTGGCTTTAAATTTTTAAATATCTTTGTGACCTTGTGTCTGTCTTGATTTCTGTCTGAAAACTGTTTTCTTGGCAACTTTTCTGGAAAGGATTTGGCCTTCCTATCTTCTTCGTAGAGTTGATAGAGAGGGACTGGCCCACCATCATCCACCTGGTTTTGGGTCTAAGGCAGGACTAGAACTCCCAGACTCCTAGTTTCTAACCCAGAGAGCAAACCAGCATCCTGTAACTACAGGCAGTCCTCGACTTACGACCACAACTGAGCTCAACATTTCTGTTGCTCAGCGAGACCGTTGTTAAGGGAGTTTTGCTCCCATTTTACGACCTTTCTTGTTGTTAGGCGAACCTCTGCAGTTGCCAAGACACACGGTTGTTAAGTGAATCTGGATTCCCCCGTTGGCTTTACTTGTCAGAAGGTTGCAAAAGGGGAGCCACATGGGACACCTCAACCGTCATAAAAACGAGTCAGTTGCCAAGCGTTTGAATGTCGATCACGTGACTCTGGGGACGCTGGAACAGTTGCGGGAAAATGGTTGTAAGTCATTTTTTTTCAGTGCTGCTGCAACTTCAAGCGGTCACTAAACAGATTGTTATAAGTCAAGGCTTTGGGTTGCTTTGTTAATACTGCAAGGTCCTCAACATCAACATATGCTTACTGTGTTTCCCCGAAAATAAGACAGGGTCTCATTTTTTTTGAACCCCTGAAATAAGCGCTTGGCCTTATTTTCAGGGAGGTCTTATTATTTTTGAGGTGCAGGAGGAGGAGGCGAGCGTGGTCACCTCATGGCTGCTGCTGTGTTGCAATATTTCCAGGGAGGGCTTATTTTGGGGGAGGGCTTATTTTTGTGCATGCACTCAAAAGCCCAATTGGGCTTATTATCTTATTTTTGGGGAAGCAGGGTAGGATCCCACCAGCTCCTTTGTACTCCGTTGTGCTCACCCAAAGTAGAGCTATTAAGCCAGGTTGAAGGAGTCTGGAGATTGCAGCTACTTTCAGAAATGCAGGAAGGGTGTTGAAATCTGTAGTTGTTACAGAGGTTGCAGATAATGAAGGCCGTTGAGCAATCCCGCCTGGGGCTTCCTTTCCCCCTCCCCTCTTCTCATTTTATCTGTAAAACTGCCAGAGGGCTTACAAAGAGTTTACAAGAAGAAGAAGGGGAGGGAAGGCCGAAGATAACACAGCCAAGCCCGAAAGGCCTAAATTGAAATCTTTAGAAAGAAAGAAAGAATTTTTCTGTTTTGTAAAATAGGACGGGGGAGAGTTTCCGAAGACCCACAGTGCCATCTAGTGGCCAAGGTGCTACATTAAGCCTTGCCTTAACTTGGGGCACGCTGTGGATTTCGCACCAAGAGCCTTTAGAAACAGAGTAAACGGCGCTTGTCGAAAAGTTGGCTGGGAAGACGTTTGTCGGTTGTCAGATGCCTAGATTTTGATCACATGACGCTACAACAGTCATAAGTGCAAGGACCGGTTATAAATCATGTTGTTTTTTTTAGTGCTGTTGTAATTTCAAACAGTCATTAAGCAAGACGCGGACTCTCTGTACTGCCTCTTGGGAGACGAGGACTCTCAGTAAGACGAGGACTCTCTGTACTGCCTCTTGGGAAAATATAACCTGCAGTATTGGTCAAACCAACTGGAGACACGAATTGTAATTCACCTCTGGAAGACTGGCTGTTCCCCCCCTCTGTAAAATTGCCTTCCATACGTGGTTAAAAAGCTAAGGCAGGTAAAAACCAGGACAACCTTTGACATGGGACTTTTAAGAAAAGGAAAGAAAACAACAAACCTAGATAAACTCTGTTTCGTGATGGGGACTGGAGACTAAAACATACGATGAACGGAGCTTCATCACTGGAACCTTTCAAGAAGAGACTGAACTGCCATTTGTCAGAAATGGTGTAGGGTCTCCTCGGGCGTGGGAGATTGGACTAGATGATCTACAAGGTCCCTTCCAACTCTGTTAATCGGAATCTATCTGAGATGATCGAAGTTCTGGAGGCTAAAACCTACGATGAACGGTTGCAGGAACTGGGCATGGCTAGTCTAGTGAAGAGAAGGACCAGGGGAGACAGGAGAGCAGTCTTCCAATGTTTGAGGGGCTGTCACGGAGAGGAGGGGGTCAAGCTATTCTCCAAAGCACCCGAAGGCCAGACAAGGAATAATGGATGGAAACTGACCAAGGAGAGATTCAACTTGGAAATAAGGAGGAATTTCCTGACAACGAGAGCAATCAACCCATGGAACAGAAGTTGCCTTCAAAAGTTGTGGGAGCTTCATTGCTGGAAGCTTTCAAGAAGAGACTGGGCGGCCATCTGTTAAAAATGGTATAGGGTCTCCTGCTTGGGCAGGGGGTTGGACTAGATGACCTACAAGATCCCTTCCAACTCTGTTAATCTGTAAAGGAAAAATACGTAGCAAAGCAGATGTTTCCAAAGAGTGCCATTTCCCTTTTGTGGGTTTTGATCTCTTTATGCTGCTCTTCAGATAAACAATGCAGAAGACAATGAGAAAAGCCAGACAAACCAGGTTAAAACCCCAGAAGAAAGAAAAAAAGGCCAGTGGGGGGGTGGGGGGAATCTCCTGTTTTAACCGAAGCTGACTTTTTATCTCTCAGCCTCTTTCGACTGACACTACATTAGGGAAGCTGACACCCCAGATCCCTGGAGGTCCAAATCCAATTTGAAATCAAATGGGAAAGACCAGCCAAGGTTGGAAAAAGAACAAATTGATTCTGTCAGGAGAAAAATTAGCACCGAAACGGGTTTATCTCTTTTCTGGCGAGACCCTTAAAGGAACCAAGTTGCCTGGAGGTTTTAATCAAAGGGAGGGAAGGGTCAGTCCTGACCTGCTTTTCAAAATGAACACAGAGTTTCAAAGCCTGCATTTGACCAAGCAGGAGGTCACACAATCCATGGTGTGAACACCATGCCTGCTTCAAGAGAAGAGAGGTTAACTGTTAGATAGTTGCTCGAACTACAGTGGTTTCCACCAAGGTCCTCTGTTGCGGCGGGGACAGAGGTTTGATCCTGTTGGTCAAAGGGTGTAACAGCCCCCCTATAAAAGGGCTGCTGTTAGACTCAACCTTCCCTGGATTGTTCTCACTTGTTGTACTTAATAAAGAGCAGTTGTTACCGCTAAGCCTGCGTGTGCCTATCCATTACCCGATCTAACATTAACTCTGAACTATATTTAGAAGAAAGAGAGGCTGTCTCTTAATGCTGTGATTTGTATTCAGCAGACAAGTTTTGGCTCTGATTAATAAGCCATCTTTGGCATCCATCTTCTCCATCCATCAAAAACCTTCACACAGTTCAACCGTTCATCAAAGCACCTCAACCAGCAACGTTGGACTCTGTCCCACAGCCGTTCCTGGCTCTGGAAAGCCACGGATTAGGTATAATAAAAGAAGAAACTGTGATCTCTCAGGGATCATCCTGAATATATATTTTTAAAGGATAAGTTAACGGCTTGCCAGTTCCCTAAAATACAAGCCCTTGCTGTTTAGAATACCTGAGAGGTGGATGGAATTGGACTCAATCCCAATATAAAATCAGCAGCTTGTGCTTTAAAATTTACTAGGGTATTATTTATTTTTCTTCCTTTTTATTTTTTTTAAACACAAATAATACAAACAGTACACATACAACTAAATACAAAAAAGAAAGACAAAAGGAAAGGAAAAAAAACATATTGCAGTGTACCCCCAACCCCTGAAGACCTTTCCCCCCCTTTTCTCCCCTTATATTTCTTAGATATACAATATATTCCAATTGTGCCCTTGTCCCCTCCAAAACAACATATATTCTTGAGTTGATTTTTTCCCTTTGCCTTCCATCAACACTGATTTTATAAAATTTATTTTTCTTCCTTAAGAAGCAGCTTAATAAAATTTGGAGAGGGGTCTGATTTTGGATTGTCCTTCAAGGTCTACAACACCTTGTATTTTCCAAAGAGAAATCTGCCCATTTTATAATCCTAAAAATTGTGGATCGTGCCATCAAGTTTTTGACTCTTAGCAACCAGATATATTTCCCCCCCATAATATCAACGTTTACGTTTTTGATTCCTGTGGTTTTCTTGGTTTAAAAAAGGAGTTTATTGCTGCCCTCTCTTGCAAAAGTTAGAACCGATGGCGTGGGATCCTTGGGGCATTTGGGGTTGAGGTGCTTTTCTTGCAGACGTCTCATGGCCCAATTAGGAGACATCATCAGTGCTAGAAGAGAGTGGGGTTTGCTCTCCGTTCCAGTAACACCAGTGTGGGTGGGATGGTTTCTTGATGAGAGTGTAATTTACTGAGACCAGCAAAAACTCTCCCGCCAACACTGATAGGGGCGAGCCACTGGAACAGAACAAACCCCCACCCCCTTCTAACACTGATGATATCACCTAGTTGGGTCATGAAACGTTTCAACAGTCAATTGCCTGGCTTCTGCAATGCATTCCTTTTTTGGCCCCCAATAATTAGCTTGGCAATAGCCAACAGCTGTTTTCATTTCAAGTCCCTCCTTTTAATTTTCACAGCCAATGAGGGAGCAGGGAGAATGGGACTCTTACTTTATACTTATATAAGAAGCCTGCCTTTCTAAATCTAGCCAGGATTAGTGAATGGTGGCTTCCTGTCTCTGTGTTTGAGAGCTGGAAGCGTTGGGCTAAAGAGGCATATTGAATAGGTTAGTGCTTGTGTGCCTAGAGCTGTATTTCATTTGATTTATGTTGTTAGGAGATGCAATTATGGTACACACGTGATTTCTAATACTTGGGGATTGATATAGTTGTATTTATCTAAATGCTGTGTGAATATATTCTCAACTTATAACGTGCTGTATGAGAGATGCATTTCATCATATCTTATCACCCATTTGAATATATATAATACAATATACGGATGTTTGTATTTGCATTGTGTCATCATAATTTGCATGTATTGTATTACAATGGTTTATGAATTCATATATATGTATGGGTTTATACATTATATATGTTTGTTTATTTAGTTTGTCAAATGTGTAAAAGATAACAGGTATAAGTATAAAAATAAATATGAACACAGTAAATCAGTACGAATAAATGGAGACAGCAGGACAGGGACCATAGGCATGCTGGCGCGCTTATGCACACCCCTTACAGACCTCTTATATTATATTTATATAAGAGGGGGGGGGACAGAGGGAGG
The DNA here is from genome assembly GCF_964273705.1 of Natrix helvetica. Taxonomy (NCBI): domain Eukaryota; kingdom Metazoa; phylum Chordata; class Lepidosauria; order Squamata; family Natricidae; genus Natrix; species Natrix helvetica. Next base: position 7,220,926 of record NC_138564.1, read on the forward strand.
GAGGGAGAGGGAGGGAGGAAGAGGGAGAGAGGTAATATATACTGTATATGTAATATATATAAAATCCACACGTGTTTATGATATAGATAAGAAATATAGGATGAGAGAGAGAGAGAAAGAGAGAGAGAGAAGGAGGGAGGAAGAGGGAGAGAGGTAATATATACTGTATATGTAATATATATAAAATCCACACGTGTTTATGATATAGATAAGAAATATAGGAGAGAGAGGGGTAATATATACTGTATATGTAATATATATAAAATCCACACGTGTTTATGATATAGATAAGAAATATAGGATATGAGAGAGAGAGAGAGAGAGAGAGAGAGACAGAGGGAGGGAGGGAGAGGGGTAATATATACTGTATATGTAATATATATAAAATCCACACGTGCTTATGATATAGATAAGAAATATAGGATATGAGAGAGAGAGAGAAAGAGACAGAGGGAGGGAGGGAGAGGGGTAATATATACTGTATATGTAATATATATAAAATCCACACGTGTTTATGATATAGATAAAAAATATAAGATATGAGAGAGATAGGAAGATAGATGCTAAGATACTGTAGATAGATATAGATGGATAGATATAGAAGATACATAAGATACTGTAGATATAGATGGATGGATGATAAGAAATATAGATATCTATATAGATACTTAACGTGTGTGTATATATGGGTGGGTGTCTATATGGGTATATCTATGTTTATATAAAATAATAGATACATAATTGCCTATATAGACGTGTATATATAATTAAACGACAGACTAGAGGCGACTCCACTAACACGTGTCTTTGCCCAAAGAACGCCGCCGCTCTAGCGTCCCCCTCTATGGCCCTCGCAGGACGCTCTAGCCGCCGCCACCACCACCTCGCGCACGTCCGCCGCCGCCGCTTCCTTTTCCCCGCCTCCCCGGCGGCGCCACGCAGCCCCGCCGGCCAATGAGCGTAGAGTCCCCGCCCCTGGCCCCGCCCCTCCGGATCAGCTGAGGGCTGGCCGGGTCTGTTGACAGCGGCGGCGGCGGCGACGGAGCTTCCTCCCGGGCGGCCGGAGCGGCTCCCTTGGGCTGCTCTTCGGCCGCGCTTCCAAGGCGGAGGACGCCGGAGGGAGGCTCGGACCGGGCGCCTCCCTCCTTCCCTGTGGGGGAGGACTACAGGTCCCAGCATCCACGGCTTGCGGGGCAGGGAGGCCCGGCTGGGGAGGGAGGGGGAGGGGGAGAGGGGAGGGGAGGAGCAGAGCCCCCTGGAAGGGGCTGGGTGGGGAGGGGGAGACCAGCCCACTCAGAGGGGGCCCTGTCTGGAAAGAGGAAAGAGGAGCCGGGGTTGCAAAAGGCGGCTGGGAGGGCGTGCAACGCGTGCAAAGGGACGAGGGTGCAAGGGTGCAAAGGGATGTGGAAGAGGCAGTGCAGCTGAGGAATATGGGGACGGGGCTTCCTTGTCATTTCTTTTCCCAAGCATGTTTTTGTGTGTGCATGCATGCATGCATGTGCAAAGGGAAGGAGACAAGTGTGGAAATGTGCAAAGGGATGTGGAAGAGCCGGTGCAGCTGAGGAATATGGGGTCAGGGCTTCCTTAGCAATGTCATTTCTTTTCCCAAGCAAGTTTGTATATGTGCATGCATGCATGCATGCATGTGCAAAGGGAAGGAGACTAGTGTGGAAGTGTGCAAAGGGATGTGGAAGAGGCAATGCAACAGGAATATGGTGCTTCCTTAGCAAAGTCATTTCTTTTCCCAAGCATGTTTGTTTGTTTGTTTGTGCGTCCGTGCACACACATGCAAAGGGAAGGAGACTAGTGTGCAACTGTGTAAAGGAATGTGGAAGAGCCAAGGGAACTGAGGAATATGGGGAGGGGCGTGGGTGGATGTTGTGTGCATGTATAAATATTTAAAAAGCTGGGGCCTCTTTCAGTGTTGCAGTGGAGAAAATAGACCGATAATTTTGGGCGTGTTTGCTGCCTTGAGTGAACCATATATCTCTGTCTTTGTATAAAAGGCAAGATAAAAATGCAGTGTGGGATAATTTTATCCTATATTATAATATCACATAAGTGTACTTATGAGATACTATTGTGGAAAGTTATCGCCCAGCCCTCTCCCAGAAAAATGAAATATCCTAGGAAATATTGAAAAGGCAGAATATTATATTTCCCTGGATGTGAAAAAGGAAGGAACATGTTTTAAAAAGACAGAGTAGCTCCCTGCAGCTTCCTGCCCCCATCCCCTTTGTCAATGGGCCATTAAGATACAATACAATACAATACAATACAATAGTAGAGTTGGAAGGGACCTTGGAGGTCTTCTAGTCCAACCCCCTGCCTAGGCAGGAAACCCTATACCGTTTCAGACAAATAGCTATCCAACATCTTCTTAAAGACTTCCAGTGTTGGGGCATTCACAACTTCTGGAGGCAACTTCTGTTCCACTGATTAATTGTTCTAACTGTCAGGAAGTTTCTCCTCAGTTCTAAGTTGCTTCTCTCCTTGATTAGTTTCCACCCATTACTTCTTGTTCTACCCTCAGGTGCTTTGGAGAATAGTTTGACTCCCGCCCAAGGCTGTCCCTTTACATAATAAAGAGTTCTCCCCTTCAGCTCCAGGGGGATGGGATTAAGGCATGATTAGCCTTTACCCACTCCCCACATGGGATCTGAGAACTCAACCAGACCTGGATTCAAAACACAGCCTAGAGAGCTGCCCCTGCATGTCCCCATGGGACTCTGACAACCAACCAGAATGCAAGCTCAAGATCAAAGGCCAGAGAGGGCATAAAACCAGGGACTTTCACCATCTCAGCCCTTCTTTCTCTTCTTCTCCACCAACATTGAAGCATGTGATCACCTTTTCTGTTCAGGACTCAAGCCATGTGGTCCTGTCCACCATTCAACCATCTTTCCAAGCAACCTCCATGTCTCCAGGGTCTTTTTCCCCACTTGGAGCCGACCCCAAAAGGACATTTCTTTCAACGCTATAATTCTCTTATGTTCGAAAGTGTGCAAGGTTAGGGTCTGGTAAGATCCTTTGCAGGTCCCTCAAACTCCCAAGACCACACAAAGTGGTCTAAGAAGGAAAACGTGTACTGTATATATCTCAAATGCATATACAGTAATGGCTAACATTGTGGAAACCTTTTTGGGAAACGTGCACAGTATTTTTGAGATTTGATGGCTAATAACACCACTTTTATTTTGGGAGTACCACCATAAAATTATATATCAGTGGAAATATAATTTAATCAAGAATGTAATGCAATGTCTTTTATGGAGGATTTGCTACTAGAATATCAATTATAAAGAAGAAAAGTGAAAGACATAGAAAAAAACGAGATATACAAAAATTATCGCCATAGAAAAACCGAGATGTACAAAAACTATCACCATGTCAGTTAATACTTAGTTAGGTAACCTTTAGCATGAATTATGGGCCTTACAACGTCTTCCCATGGAGTGGACCAAGTCTTTTAGTTCTGCAGCTGTTATAAGGTGAAACCAAGATTGAACGATTGCTTCTATTAACTGGCTTTTATTGCTCGCTATATTTGGCTGTACCTTTACATAGAATACAGATAATTGAACAAACTTTGTTGCGTTGCATTCTTGATTGAATTATCTTTCCATTGAGATCTAACTTTATGGTACTTCTGCAATAAAAAGGGGTGTTATTAGCCATCAAACTTCAAAAATACACTTAACCCAAAAGGTTTCCACAATTTTGGCCACTGCTGTATACCCCTCCCATATATATTCTCCTGGGCTTCTTGCAAAAACAGTTGAGCCCCACCCCCTCCACCAAAATCTCAGCTTTTCAATCCCATTTAGAGCTGTTGTTAACCCACCCACCCACCCCTGTCCTGCATCAATGTATTTCTTCCCTCCCTTCGCAGATGTGAAGTCCCGATGGCACACATGGAGCTCGGAGGGCAGATTCAACCCATCGGAAAGCCTCAACCTTGGGGGAAACTGATCCGGTTGGGGGTGGAACAAGCTGAGCCTCACGTCTTGCTGCTGAAGAATGAGTGGACCATTGGCAGGAAAAAAGGTACGGGGTTCAAAACTCTAGTCTTGCACTCGTAAAACTAACATACTGTATTTTTCGGAGTATAAGGCGCACCTTTCCCCCCCCCCCCCAAAAAAAAGAAGGTGAAAATGTGGGTGCGTCTTATACACTGAAGGTAGACCCACCCACCCACCGTCCCCCCACCCTTTGGCCTCTGCCTCCCAGCAATTTACCTCCTTGCAGCAAACGGGGAAAATGGAGCTTGCGGAGGCTGCAATAGGCCATAGCAATCCCTGCAGCCTGAAACAGTTTAAGTTCACTTAAACTGAAAGTGAAACTTGCTGTTTGCTCCAGGAGACAAATTGCTGGGAGGCAGAGGCAGAATTTTTTTTCTTGTGCTAATCAGACTGTTTGCTGCAAGAAGGTAAATCAATAACTATAAATGCCTATAGAATGTTCAAATGATTAGACTTATTTTTTTAAAGACTGCTTTATTATTGTTCTGGGCAGCTTAACAAAATGAAGAAGCTTTTTAGAATAAATGCTTGATCTGAAGAGGCCCGGTGCTATTGTATCTTCTTTTAAATAGCAGAGAATAACTAGAATTTCAGAAAGCACATCAATTTTAACAGCATCTGTACAAGTATAATCTGAAATGTAACTCCACAAACAGTGTATATCGTCTGTGCCGTTTGCTGTTTGCTGCAAGGAGGCAAATTGCTGGGAGCCAGAAGATTTTTTCCCCCTTGTTTTCCTCCCCAAAAGCTAGGTGCGTCTTATACTTCGGAGCGTCTTATGCTCCAGAAAATACGGTAACTGCCCTTCAGTTATGAAATTATGGGCAAAATTGGGGGTGTTGGGGAGAAACTGCAGGAGACTTTGTTGAAAGTTCAGGTGAAATTCCCAAATTTAGCAATGCTTTTTTTTCTCCCTTCTCTCTCTTTATCTCTCTCTCTGCTGTCCAAGGTTGCGACTTATCGTTCCCTGGCAATAAATTGGTGTCTGGTTATCACTGTAAAATAACAGTGGATGAAAAATCCGGTCAGGTTTTTCTACAAGATACCAGGTCAGCGCTGTTCTTATCCTTCTCCTGTGGTTTTGTGGGTGAAAACGAATATTTCTTGTGCGTCTTCTTTTGTTGTTTTGACCGGGGCTTCCCCATGATCTTAGGGAAGGCTACAAAGGTGGAAAGTGTGAAAAACATCACATGACCGTCAAACATGGCAACTGTCAAAAACGTGAGCAAGTTGCCGAGCGTCTGAATTTTGCTTATGTGACCATGGTCGTAAGGGTGAAAATTGGCTCCCAAGTCACTTTTTCCCAGTGCTGTCGTAACTTTAAACGGTCACTAAATGAACTGTTGCAAGCCGAAGACTACCTGTAGTGGCATTAACCTAGGTTAGCAGTGGTAGAAAGGAGACGGATCTTATAGTGATGATAATTATCATCTTTACGATGACTGTGGTCATAATTGATCACTTACGGCTTTTATGTACAGTGAGAGCTTATGCACCGCAGACCAATTCCTTGTGCGTCCCATCACACAAGGGGCCAATCCAGAATTTCTGTCTTGGCATTTATTTTACCAATGGTTAGACAAAAAAAAAACATGGAAATGAAATATGACTGTGAATTTTACAAGAGAAGGACAAATGGAATGACACCGAATATAATGTAAAGATGTACTATTATAGGGTGGATTTAGGAGGATGTAATGAATTCTTACGATATAAATTGATTCAAAATTTAGAATATCTCATCTAAAATGAAGGAATAATAGTGTCAGCGTTCCAAATATCATGCAGAATTAAATTCTTTTAGGATCTTTGGCTTGCCAAATAGTTATAGTCACAAAAGAGATTAATAATGATAATAACCTATGCATATATATTAGACTGATAATATGAGACTTTATATGAGACTATGGAAAGGATGCACAAAAATTTGGTAACCGACCGACACGCTGGATGTAACTAGAAGATGTTTTTATGTTTTGTTTTTGTAAGTTTATCTTTAAAAAAATAAAAATTCTTTAAAAAAAACAAGAATTTTGTCTTAATCCCACCTGTATTTCCTCCCTCCCTCTGCAGCACTAACGGAACAGTGATCAATAAACAGAAGGTGGTGAAGAGACAGACCTGCCCTTTGCAAACCGGGGACGTTATATATGTTGTTTACAGGAAATACGATCCAGAAAACAGTAAGTCTTATTCCATTCCCTTAAACGGCTTAATTAATACAACTAGTCTAGTGAAGAGAAGGACCAGGGGAGACAGGAGAGCAGTCTTCCAATATTTGAGGGGCAGCCACAGAGAGGAGGGGGTCAAGCCATTTCCCAAAGCACCTGAAGGCCAGACAAGGAATAATGGATGGAAGCTGACCATAGTGAAATTCAACCTAGAAATAAGAAGGAATTTTCTGACAGTGAGAACAATCAACCCATGGAACAGAAGTTGCCTTTAGAAGTTATGGGAGCTTCATTCCTGGAGGCTTTCAAGAAGAGACTGGACTGCCCTCTGTCATAAATGGTGTAGGGTCTCCTGCTTGGGTGGGGGGGTTGGACTAGATAGACCTACAAGGTCCCTTCCAACTCTGTTAATCTGAATCTATCTAAGATGATCAAAGGCCTGGAGGCTAAAACATATGATGAACGGTTGCAGGAACTGGGCATGGCTGGTCTAGGGAAGAGAAGGACCAGGGGAGACAGGATAGCAGTCTTCCAGTATTTGAGGGGCTGCCACAGAGAGGAGTGGGTCAAGCTGTTATCCAAAGCACCTGAAAGCCAGACAAGGAAGAATGGATGGAAACTGACCAAGGAGAGATTCAACCTGGAAATAAGGAGGAATTTTCTGACAGTGAGAACAATCAACCCATGGAACAGAAGTTGCCTTCGGATGTTGTGGGAGCTTCATCCCTGGAGGCTTTCAAGAAGAGACTGGACTTCCATCAGTCAGAAATGGTGTACGATTTCCTGCTTGGGTGGGGGGTTGGACTAGGTGACCTACAAGGTCCCTTCCAACTCTGTTAATCTAATCTAACCATATGATTGTAGGAAATGTTAAGGCAGGACTACTTTGATTGGGGAATAGAAGAGCTTGTAAATCAAATTAAAAGAAATGACATTCCAGTTATCCAGACATCATACTCTCTACAACTGGGAGTTGTCTTTGAATGCTTCCGGTTGAGGTTTAAAAATGTAAATGTGTGGGTGTACGTGGGAGAACTAAGATTGATCCTTTCCTAATGGTACTAAGCTGAGCGAAGAAATAGACCTCAAGGTCATCCTAACAATCAGGTTAAAAATTCACAGGAAGTTGATATTCACAGTTTAAGGGCTATAGCAAGGTTAAAGCTTCCCCTCGCACATATGTGCCAGTCGTTCCCGACTCTAGGGGGCGTTGCTCATCTCTGTTTCAAAGCCGAAGAGCTAGCACTGTCCGAAGACGTCTCCGTGGTCATGTGGCCGGCATGACTCAATGCCGAAGGCACACGGAACACTGTTCCCTTCCTTCCAAAGGTGGTCCCTATTTTTCTACTTGCATATTTTTAACGTGCTTTCGAACTGCTAGGTTGGCAGAAGCTAGGACAAGTAACAGGAGCTCACTCCGTTATGTGGCGCTAGGGATTCGAACCGCCAAACTGCCGACCTTTCTGATCGACAGGCTCAGGGTCTTAGTCACTAAAGGCCCAGAGATTTTAGTGTTTCATTTCAGGCAAATAGTTGTCCAATCTCTTGTTTAAAAAAACCTCGTGATGGATCAACCACAACCTCTTAAGGAGGGCCATCTCGCTTTGCTCTGTTGAGTTCAGTCATCTTCTCTCCTTTTCAGACGTTGCGTACCTGTACGAATCGTTGCACCCCGAAAAGGATGGAGCTAATGATCCAGGAGGTGAGTAGAGTAGCATGGAGGAATTGAGCCCCGTGGACCGACTAAGGGGACATTTCAGCTCTTCGCAGCTCTCCTGGCCGTGTTGAGGTCACACTCTCCCCGTCTCTCCATCTCTAGACAGCGCATGCCACACAACCAAATATACCTCAAGCACCAGAGAAAGCAATGATGGGACCTCAGCAACAGCGTCGCCACCGCCAGCTTCTCGGACGAGCTACGAGGAACCGCAGCCATCCACTTCGACGTCAAACCTCTTTCAAATCGTTGCTACCTCTCCCGCCGAGTCCACATCCACTGAGAAGCCGAATCCTTCAATAGCTGGTAAAGGTTAAGCCTCCTTGGCCCAAGGTTGAATCATCCTTTGAAGGGTGACCATGGTATTGCGGGAAGTGGAAGGGAATGAGCAGGGAAAGAACTGGCTGAGGAAGTCCCTGGAGATTCTCAGTCCTCCACAGCATGGTTGTCCCAAAGGTGCTTTTTTTCAGGAGGCAACTGGACTTCCTTGGAGGTGTTTTTGAAAGCGTTTCACTTCTCATCCAAGAAGCTTCTTCAGCTCTGACTGGAGGGTGGGGAATGGAAGGATTTATACTCCTTGCAGACAGCTGGTCATTTGCATCCTTTTGGAGAGTCGTTGAGACCACTTGGAGGTTTCTCTGTGTCCTCAGGGTCACCTGAGTGGTGCAAATGGTTCCTGTAGTCTTCAATTTTCCCTCTGGAGATCCATTCCTCCTCCCACACCATTCAAAGAGTCTTCATCCCAAATTGTACAGCTAAAAGCCCGTAGAGATTCTCAGTCATCCAGGTCATGGTTGTCCCAAAGGTGCTTTTTCAGGAGACAAGTGGACTTTCTGGTTTTGTTTTGGGAAGATGTTTCACTTCTCATCTAAGAAGCTTCTTCAGCTCTTACATAAATAGTGACAAGACAGCTGGTCATTTGCATCCTTTTGGAGAGTCGTTGAGGCTGTTTCTCTGTGTCTTCAGGGTCACCTGAGTGGTGCAAATGGTTCCTGTAGTCTGCAATTTTTTTCCTCTGGAAATCCATTCCTGCTCCCACACCATTCCAAGGGGGTTCCATCCTTCCATTCCCCACTCTCCTGTCAGAACTGAAGAAGCTTCTTGGATGAGAAGCGAAACGTTTTCAAAAGGAAAACAAAAAGTCCATTTGCCTCCTGAAAAAAGCACCTTTTGGATTGGCTGAGGAAGTAGAGAAAGGGAACTGTTCCTCCGGAGCAGGAGTTCTCCAAACTTGAGAACTTCAAGACTTGTAGACTTCAACTCCCAGGATTCCTCAGCCAGCCGTGCTTGACTGGGGAATTCTGGGAGTTGAAGTCCACAAGCCTTAATGTGGCCAAGCTTGGGGGAACCCTGCTCCTGAGTCACTTGGTTGCATCCAAAGATCCTTCACCGTGATCATCATTCTTGATTACAGGATCCCAACCTCACACCTTAATTTTTGCACCCGCTTTGCTCAAATTGGTACCATCTGGACCAGAGACATTGCTTCAACTCAGGCAGCCCGTTGTAAATTCAGAAACATCAGGTGCTTCTTTGAGGGACGCAGAGAAAACAGCCATGTTCCAGCTTTCCGGAAGGGAAGGAAAAGATTCACCCTACCCCGTTAGGAAGAAAATCAGAAGAGGTGGGTATATATGACAATGTATATTGTTGTGTTCTGCAGGGAGAGATTTGATACCTTCTTAGCAGAAGCGAAGATCACAGTGTTCTGATCCAGCCTTGGCACAAGCAAGAAACAGACTCCTTGTCCCGAAAACCCCCTCTTTATTTATCTCCTGTGAATTAATTGGCATTCACACACCAAAAAAGTCCAGGCAGTAATCCCAATAACAAAGAGTTAACCGCAGCAACAGATCTTATCAGTTCCTTGAGATAATTGCCAGGCCAGGAGCTCCCAGCGCAAAAGCTATAAATTAAGTTCTGGCAAGCAGTCTTTGTGGCACGAAACACAATGAGCAAAATCTTCAGCAATACGAACTGTTGTCTCCTACGACGACCACTCCCCTTTCCTTCTATTTATTTCTCAGCCAGGAAAGGGCCATTCAGCATCCATGTGTGCTTTGCTTCCCGAGTTGACTCCTTGTCCTCAGTTGTTCTCCGCTCCTAACAACTCTGCACATATGTGCATCTGGAACAGGCCCCAGCTGTTCTTCCTCCCCACTTATCTCAGCTTCCATAGGCAGCTGCCTCTCTGGCAGCCTTGGCTCCATCTCTGTGTCCAACCCAGAGCATCCATCGGAGTCTTCCCCAGACTTCAGAACTGGCCCAAGTTCCTCCCCAACCTCCTCATCGTCCAAGTCTGGCGGGCCACAACACACAGCCCTTAGAATATGGAACATAGAATCATAGGGATTTTGGAAGTCTTCTAGCCCAACCTCCTGCTCAAGGCAGTAGACCTTATACTATCAGTCAAATGGTTATCTAGTCTATTTTGGACAACCACCAGTGATGAGTACCCGCCCATCTGGAAGACAAGCTATTCCACTAATTAATCCGGGGTTGTGAACATTAAAGAGCTGCTCTTATTTCTGTGGCCAACAGTCAACCGCTTGATTGTTGAGCAACAATGTGTTGGGTTCCATGCTGTTTTTTCCTTTACATGCCTTCCCCAATGTGACATAAGAACCTCTCTTGCAGATGGTGAAGCCAGCGCTGCCCTTCAGGTGGTCACCCCAGACGGACACGCAATGAGACCTGACCCTGGAGATGCCAAATCGGCAACCATGAAGCCCGACAAAATGGGAGAAAGCCTGAGCTGCATCATCTGCCAGGAACTGCTTCATGACTGTGTCAGGTATAGGTGGTTGGACAGCGATCATAGGTTGACTAAGAAAGAAAGGAGTAGTCCAGATGAGCTGGAGACAGGTTGTCTGATGGAAAAAATTTAAAGTGAAGAAGGATGGATGGAGGGAAAGGGCTGAGCTAGCTCATTTGCTCTGCAGTAGGTCTTCAAAGAGAAGTAGTCTTTGTCAGGAGGACAGTTGAGAGGTCGTACATCACCTTTGTAGTCATTGAATGGGATTGAGAATAGGCAAAGTTGCCCTGCTGCCTCTATTTTGTTTTAAAGCCCAAGAGCCAAATGTTGATTCAGCTCAGGAACTGTTAATTCTTGAAGCATTGATTCAAGAAGAATTGAGTTGATCCAACTCAAGCAGCGTTGAGTTGATCCAACTCAAACAGCGTTGAGTTGATCCAACTCAAGCAGCGTTGAGTTGATCCAACTCAAGCAGCGTTGAGTTGATCCAACTCAAGCAGCGTTGCGTTGATCCAACTCAAGCAGCGTTGCGTTGATCCAACTCAAGCAGCGTTGCGTTGATCCAACTCAAGCAGCGTTGCGTTGATTCAACTCAAGCAGCGTTGCGTTGATTCAACTCAAGCAGCGTTGCGTTGATTCAACTCAAGCAGCGTTGCGTTGATTCAACTCAAGCAGCGTTGAGTTGATTCAACGCAAGCAGCATTGCATTGCATTGAGTTGATTCATCTCAAGTGGCGTTGGGTTGCTTCAACTCAACAGTCATTGAGTTGATTCAACTCAGCAGGCATTGAATTGATTCAACTCAAGAAGCATTGAGTTGATTCAACTCAAGAGGTGTTGAGTTGATTCCACTCAAGAAGTGTTGAGCTGACTCAAGAAGCAGAACTCATGTTTCTTGAGAGGGACCAGTCAGGATTCTTGAGTCCCCTGGTGACCATAGAGCTTAGGAAGCCAAATGCTGCTTGCTGAGGTCTAAATCAAAACAATCTGTGACTTCTGAATGTTGCTGAACCACAACTCACAAAGTCTGGAAGAAGCAGGCTGAATGGAAAAGACTGCTAGGGGTAGTAGGCCAGGCATATTTGGAATGCCACATGTTCTCAACTTCTAATCAAGGCTTAAAATTTGCACACAAAGGTTGTTTTGACTCCTTCTCCTCCTTGAGGACTTTCATCCTATCAGCAGTTACCCTACTCTTTCTTCACTTGGGCTATATGCCCAGTTTAGGTTTTTGAACCTCCTGCTTTTAGCTCCCTTAGGTTCCTCACCTCATTTTCTGTAGGGTCTTTTTTTCCCACGCTCCACTTTCCCACCCAAGCGTTCCAATGCTCCTTTGCTCTGTGGCTACTTCATAGCCCTTCTCCATTGTTGCTTCAGTTCCGTGGAACCTTCTGAAACAGGCCTTCTGGCTCAGCCAATCAGTTTCCTATTTCAGTGGACAATGCAGTGGGCATTCCTGGTGGACCACCAAGTTATATATCAGCCATATCAGGAGAGAGCCAACGTGGTGTAGTGGTTAAAGTGTTGGACCAAGATGCCTCCAGTTGAAATGGGTAGGGACAAGACGAGAAAGAAAGCTCCAGGCCTTCTCAACCATATTTGCATTTTGGTTGTGAGAATTAGAATAGAGAAGAGAGAGAAGAAAGAGACGACAGCTGGAAGGGTTAAATTAAATACACAGTCCATTGCACATGGCCATGAGATTAACCTTGATTAACATGTGAGTCAGCAGTGAGTACCAACTTCCCAGATTTGGTTTATTTTAAAAAGAGAAGTTGATTTTTGAATTTTGAAATACGGGTGATTTGCTTTAATGTTGTATGGGGATGACCTTGGGAGACAGAAGGAAGACTTCCACCCGAGGCAGCCAATTTTCTGTTCTGACCTAGGCTTCCCCAGCAGTACGAAGCCGAGTCCTCATCCCGATAAACCCCTTTTATTTAATTTACAGTGAATTCCTCTCCAGCAAAAGCTTTCCTCTCCCACAGACTTTCAAAACAGTTCCCAATTACTGACCTTTTATCAGGCTTGGAGAGTGGCCAGACCGATATCTTTCAGATGCCGCAATACTTGGCAAGAATGCAGGAATGAACTAATGGTCTCCTGCAAACTCCACTCTCCTTTCGCTCCTCTTTTATTCCCTCTGGGAGGGGCCATTCACCATCCACCTGTGGCCTTACTCCCAAGTCGACCCCTGTTCTTTAGCTGTTCCCTTCGCCTGGCAACTCTGTGCATGCGCACACTGGGAACAGGCTCCAGCTGTTCTTCTGCCTCACTGAAATCTGACTCTGAAGGCAGCACATAACTCCTAGATCCCTCTCTGCCTCCAACACAGAGCCCTCATCAGAGCCTTCCCCAAACTCCAGGACTGGCCCATGTTGCTCCTCAATCTCCTCACCGTCCAAATTTGCTGCCAGGCTCTGCTGGCCACTGTTGGGCCACAACATTTTCTTCCTTTCTCCCAAGGTTTAGACTATTGACCAATCAGGTCCTACTTCAATTCACTCATCTCCTGTCTTTAGCTTGCAGCCCTGTATGCATACTTTCTGTGCCGCTTGCTACTCGGGATGGATGGAGCGATCTTCTCTCTGTCCAACATGCCGCTGCCCCGTGGAACGGATCTGTAAAAATCACATTTTGAACAATTTGGTCGAAGCCTATCTCATCCAACACCCAGGTATGAGAGGAACATGGAATATCTGCATTAAAAAACACTACTTCTTCTTCTGCCATATCCCTCGTTGGATATTTGCGATCATGTCGGCAATCCTATTTTGGCCAACAGCCGCATGAAAAAGTGCTGCTGAGTTTTGTCCAAATGGGTCCCTTAGATTTTGAAGCCATGAGGTTCTTCTTCTGCCTGGACCTCCTTTGCCTTCAATCTTTCCTTGGAGAGGATTAAGTGAAAGATGCCGTATTTTCCGTGTTCATGTCCGAAATAATCTACCTTTCGCTTTTTAATGGCTTTGATGATTTCCCTTGGCTTTCCCTGGCGTTTTATCGCCACCTCATTTGCGATTTGGTCAAAGCAGTTTAGACGTTAACAGCCGTTTAAAAATACTTGTGTTTTTTTTTTTTCATTGTTAACAATTCAGCGTTGCTTGGACGTAGGGTGAGGCACAGACTTACAAGTGAACGCAATGATCTGTGCTGTGAGACAGTTGAAAAATATTTTGGGAATGGACTACAGGCAGTCCTCGACTTACGACCACAAATGAGCCCCCATAATTTATGTTGCTAAGAGATAAATTTGTTCAGTTAGCTTTGCCCCATTTTGTTGACTTTTCTGGCTTCTGCTAAGTGAAACACTGCAGTTGTTCAATGTGTAACACCATTGTGAAGTGAATCTTGACTTTCCCCATTGATTTTACTCCTCAGGAGGTCAGAAAAAGTGATCAGGTGACCCCGGAACACTGCAACCATTATAAATAGGAACCAGTTGTCATTTACATCCAAATGTAAATCACACGACCATGGGGATGCTACAAAGGTTATAAGTGTGAAAAATGGTGAAAAGTCACTTTTTTCAGCGTTTGTCGTAGCTTTCAATGCTCACCAAATGAACTGTCGTAAGTTGAGGAACTGTCTGTCTTAAGCTATTGACAGCTGCCTGAACGAAAAGTCATTTTTCCCAGTATACATTCTCGGAGTTTTCTTTAACAAGATTTGTTGAGATGAAAGTAGGAACAATTTGCAAGAATTCCAGCAAATGAATCTCAAGATAGTCCTCAAACCTATGACAATTGGGTAAAGAAGTTCTGTTGCTAAGAAAGGCAGTTGTACCCAAATTTAAGACCCAGGGTAAATCTAGCTTCCTCCATTGACTTTGTTAGGAAGGGCCCAGATGTCCTCCATTGCAACCGTCATAAATACAGGCGGGTTGCCAAGCACCCAAAGTTTGATCACATGACCACAATCGTCACACTGCGATCATCATAAGTGTGAGGACCAGCCATGAATCAGGAGGGTTTTTTGTACCTTTTCAAACGCTATTGAAATCATGAGCTGCTTTGGGATTTAATCCCGAGGAAGTGCTATTGAGATCCAAAGCACACCTGTCTATGGAGATTCTCAAGTCATCCAGGTTGTCCCAAAGGTGCTTTTTTTTTTCAAGAGGCACCTGGACTTTCTTGTTTGTCTTTGGAGACTTTTCACTTCTCCTCCAAACAGTTTCTCCAGCTCTGACTGGATGGTGGGGAACAGAAGGATTTATATTCCTTGCAAACAGCTGGTCATTTGCATCCTTTTAGAGAGTGGTTGATTCCACTTGGAGATTTGTCTGTGTCCTCAGAGTTACTTAAGTAGTGCAAATGGGTGTGGAGCCTTCTGCATTTACAACACAATCTTTTCAGCAGTCCCAAGAAGTTTCCACACCCATTTGCACGCCCTCAGGGCACGCAAAATCCTCCAAGTGGCCTCAACGACTCTCAGAAAAAGCACTATCAACCTGATGACTGCAAGGAATGTAAATCCTTCCATCCTCCACCATTCACTCAGAAACTGAGGAAGCTTCTTGGATGAGAAGCAAAACCTCTTCGGGGAGAAAAACCAAAAGTCCAGTTGTCTTTTGAAAAAAAAAAAACATCTTTGGAACAAAGCAACAGTTCTATGACTCACATCTCGACCCTAACAGAAGTCTGGTTTTTTAAAATCTTTCTAGATAAGTGTCGTAACGAAGAGGATATTAGAAGTATGGATGCCCGGAACAAAATCACTCAGGACATGTTACAGCCGAAGGTTCGAAGGTCCTTTTCAGATGAAGAAGGGAGCTCAGAAGACTTGCTGGATCTCTCAGATGTAGACAGTGAATCCTCTGATATTAGGTGAAAAGCTCATTTGGGCAATGTATATTTATTGTTTATTTATTTACTTTATGTTTGTCAAACAAGTACAAGATAACAGGTATACAGTCTTTGGCTCATTACAGAAAACCATCCAGGCAGAAAACCATATTTTTATTTTTAATGTTGCCTTTTTATATTTGTGTTGTATTTGTGCTGATAAATAAATAAAGGGAGACTAGTATAGATCTATTTCAAGCTATTTAGCTCTCATCAGATAGCCATACCCTTACTGGTTCAAATCCCAGCTGATGAGAGCTAAATAGCTTGAAAATAGATCTATACTAGTCTACCTTTGTTTCTTTATCAGCACAAATACAACACACACACACACACACACACACACACGCTGGTTTTGTTGTATTCGGGTCTTTTCCCGTGTAATTACATACATACATACATACAGACAGGCAGACACACACACACACACACACACACATATACACACACACACACACACACACGTTGCAAAGACAATCTCAATCTTACACGGGAAAAGACCCGAATACAACAAAACCAGCACACATACATACATACATACATACATACATACATATATTTAACACAAAACACAAACAAAACAGAACATACATTAAAAAAAAACTTCAGCAATTTCGTCAAGCATGTCGTTTGGTTACAGGTTTTTGTGCATCAATTTTTACAATTAGAAATAACAGCACTGGTTATCCATCAAACTTGACTTAAGTACATCACTATCATTGAGCATCCTGTGTTCAGATTAACGTTACTCATCCTTCATTTCAAACAAACCTTATTTCCTTAAATCCTTAATTATCTATTAAGCAACAATAAATCTTTATAAAGTTATAAACTCAGGTCTTACAAAAAAAATAAAAATAGTACTAATAAGAAAAAAGAGAGAGAGAGAAAGGATTTCCCATCGACTCGTAGATCATACTTTCAATTCATACTCACAATGTCACCAATCAACCCTAAGATATAGAATATTTATAGTATAACATATTCAAGTCCAGTAATAATTTTCCATTGTTAATCCAAGATGTTATTAAATATTTCAATTCATGTATGTATCAATTATTCATTACATCATCATTATTCCATTTGACATACAGGAACTTTTCCAGTATAACATGATCACTGCTTACAATTATACATAACATTCAAGTCAACCCACTCTTATACCTTAGATTCATTATTGTCCTTTATATACCGTATGATCAAGCACTCTATTTCATAGCAAAAAAGAGAGAAAAAGAAAAAGCTTTCATAGCAATAACTACGACTTTCTAGTAATACATAAGTAAACAATTTCATTTCCAAGTTTTTTTTTTATCCAACCATTGATAAAAACAAATCCCATACCTTATAAAATTGCTCGTCCTCTTCGAACTTTTGAGATTTGATGGCCAATAACACCACTTTGTTTTAGAGTAGTACCATAAAATTATATATCCATGGAAAGATAATTTAATCAAGACTGTAACTTTTATGAAGGATTTGCTATTAGAACGGCAGTTGTAAAGAAAAGTGAAAGGCGTGGAAAAAAATGAGGCATATCAAAAGGATCACCACGTCAGTTAATGCTCAGTTGGGTCACCTTTAGCATGAATTACGGCCTTACAACGTCTTCCCATGGAGTGAACCAAGTCTTTTAGTTCTGCAGCTGTTCTAATGTGAACCCAAGGTGGAACCAACAGAAATCTTCATTCTCTAATAATACTGTAATTCCAAGTGCAATTTACTAAGGGGTCACAGACTGACCCCTCCTTGAAAATCTTCTCTTGAGTGAGGAATTTGAACCTCCGTTTGTGTCAATTCCCATGTCAGTTTCATGAACATGACTCTTCTTCTTTGCAGTCAGCCATACGTCTTATGCCGGCAATGCCCTGGTTATCGTCGACAAACTGTCCCACCCCTCACATTTCCCGAGCAGGAAGGAAAAACGGAACCTGGGCAGATTCCTGGAGATTCCCCATCAACTTCTTCCAACTTCCCAACAGGTGAGCGCATCCAGGTGTTGTTAACTTCTGGGGTCAGAAAGACGACCTTGCACCTTTCTCATGAGCATATCAAGATCTTGGCTTTCCCTGGTTTTTCTACCGCGTGCCCCAGTGAAATGTGGGTTGGTGGGGCCCTGTGCGGTTTATTCTGCCTCCGTGCAATATTTCTGATATTGCTGGCATGCATTGGTGTTGCTCCAATGCTGCACGCAATCCTTCCTGGAAAGAGTCTTTGGAAGTGGGGAATGGAGATGAGTAAATGTGGGGCAAGTCGTTTAACATGGGAGCTTCATCACTGGGGGGCCCGGTGGCTCAGTGGCTTAAGATGTGGAGCTTGTCGATAAGAAAAGTCGGCAGTTTTGCGGTTCGAATCCCTAGCGCTGCATAATGGAGTGAGCTCTCGTGACTTGTCCCAGCTTCTGCCAACCTAGCAGTTCGCATGTAAAAAATGCAAGTAGAAAAATAGGGACCACCTTTGGTGGGAAGGGAACAGCGCTCCGTGCACCTTCGGTGTTGAGTCATGCCGGCCACATGACCACGGAGACGTCTTCGGACAGCGCTGGCTCTTGGGCTTTGAAACGGAGATGAGCACCGCCCCCTAGAGTCGGAAGTGACTATGTGCAAGGGGAACCTTTACCTTTTATTTTCATCACTGGAGGCATCGAAGGGGAGGTTGGACTGTCATTTGTCGGGGATGGTGTAGAGTCTCCTGCTTGGGTGGAGGGGTGGGGGACTAGATCAGGGGTGTCAAACGCAAGGCCCAATAACCCCCTCCCCCCAAAGAGGTCAACCACAGTCCTGATGCGGCGCTCAATGAAATTGAGTTTGACACCCCCTGGACTAGATGACCTTCAAGGTCCCGTCCAACTCTGTTGATCTATTTGATGTTAAGCGTTCTTCTGAAACTCGTTTTGCACAAACGGTCGGTGGTGATTTCTCCTCCCACAGCAGTCCAGGAATATGTCTGTCCCGCTCAAGGAAGCCACATCTTCTGCACTTGCTGTTTCCAGCCCATGCCGGACCGTAGAGTGGACCGGGAGCATAACCCGAACATCGCTCCGCAGCAGTGTAAGCAAGAGAGCCTTCCCCCCTGGGGAACCCATGGGCCTTTCAGCTTGACCCAAAGTTGGAGTTGAAGGAGAGGCAGAGGTCATGGAGCCCATCATGGCTGGTCAGCCCAACTTCATAGAAGCCTTTTCTTCTGCTGCTTAATCCCCAAAGAATTTTATTTTTTTATTCTCTTACATACCATTTTAAGTATACATTCTCATCATTGTTATTCTTCTTTACATTTATCATTCCGATACATTTATGATTTCCTTTAATGTTATAAGGTACATTTTGAGTAACATCTCCTTGTTTTCCCTTTCTTTTCTCCCTCCCTCCCTTCTCTACATTCTTCCTCCTCTCCTTCTCCTTCTTCCCTTACCTCTCCCCTACTCCTACTCTTCCTCTTCCCCTTCCTACCCTCTCTCCTCCTCTTTCTCTCCCTTCCTTCCTCCTCTCCTTCTCCTTCCTTCTTCCCTTACCTTTCTCCTACTCCTGCTTTTCCTCTTCCCCTTCCTACCCTCTCTCCTCCTCTTTCTCTCCCTTCCATCCTCCTCTCCTTCTCCTTCCTTCTTCCCTTACCTTTCTCCTACTCCTGCTCTTCCTCTTCCCCTTCCTACCCTCTCTCCTCCTCTTTCTCTCCCTTCCTTCCTCCTCTCCTTCCCCTTCCTTCTCCTCTTACCTTTCTCCTACTCTTACTCTTCCTCTTCCCCTTCCTACCCTCTCTCCTCCTCTTTCTCTCCCTTACATCCTCCTCTCCTTGCATCTTTCTTCTCCCCCCTCCCCATCTTCCTTCCTTTCTCTCCTCCTCTCTCCCTTTCTTTTTTTATATTATTGTTGGTGTATATTTCCTTTGGATGGTATTTCTACCAACCCAAATATAATTTAGTATCATTTCTTATTCTCTTACCTTCGCTAGTCTACCCTAGTCATGATTCCCCCCCTTTATATCTCGTTCTTAAATATATACTTATATATTTAATATTTTCTTTTCTGTTTTCCCTTCTCCCCCCCCCTCCTTTCCATTTAATAGTGCGTTGTCTGGGTATTTTATCTTCTCCCTACTTTCTTTTCTAGCTTGCTTTCTGGAGCCAATCATAAAATCTTCTCCACGTCTTGAAGTACTCCGATTCCTCTTTATCCTTTATATTCTGCTGCTTACTCCATCTGTGGTCAGATCTTTAGCTAGAGCCAGGTCTAGTGGTTAAGGCACCAAGCTAGAAAGCCAGGGATGGTGAGTGTCAACTCGCAAAGCATCCCTGGCCTGCTCTCGAGTTGCCATAGGCAAGGGGAATGGGAAACTGACGAAGCAGTAGGGCAGCCACAAACAGAAGCACATTCCATGCATGCCTTTCTCAAGGCTGTCTCCCAGGGTTACCCAAAGCAGGCGGAGGGGAGTGATCTCTACAACCCGTGAAATTGCTCCATTGGCAAATGTGATTTATGACACACCCTGGGGAGAACCGGGGGGGGGGGAGGTGGAGGGGAGTGATCTCTACAACCCGTGAAATTGCTCCATTGGCAAATGTGATTTATGACACACCCTGGGGGGAACCGGGGGAGGCAGGGGGGAGAAACAGGGTCATAGTTGGGCCGTAAATCATGTGGGGTCAGAGTTGGCTTCACTTGGGTACCTGCCGACATGAAGCTCCTAATAAATGGCTCAAGGCTCATGATGTAATTAGGGCATCCGGTGGGAACCCTGACAGTGAGTTCTAGTTCCGCCTTAGCCATAATAAAAAGCCAGCTGGGTGACTCTGGGCCAATCACCAGGAGACTGGGAGTTCTACCTAAAAATTTGGATGACTGAAGGGTTTTTTTCAGTCTCCTGTTATTCCTGTGGCGAAAAAACCATGAGCTAGTGGCATATCTATATATTTTCCCTTTCCGTCTTTCACAGGTACCATTTGTCAGCAGTCCTTCTGTCATCTGTACTGGGGATGTGTCCGTGTGTCCTGCTTGGGCTGTTTAGCCCCATTCTGCGGTATGATTTTGTTTTGTATAACGATTTGTATGAATCGTTTCCTCTTGCAAAAAACCAAACTCTGTTGTAATTGATTGGCACTTCTGATATTCTTCCGCTCCTCGGGCCTCCAGCCTGCCTTCTGTAGGAGGCAGTTGGCTTTCACGAGTAAGTCTTTTCCGTAAATAAAGCTAGCTAAATGAAATAAACAGAACCCCTGTTCCTTAATCTATCTCTCTGTCTTTGTCTTTTTCTCTCTATTTATCTATCTATATCTCTCTATCGCTCTCTCTCTCTCTCTATCTATCTATCTATCTATCTATTTATTTATCTATCTATCTATGTATCTATCTGTATATGTGTGTGTTTGTGTGTGTGTGTATTTGTTCTCGTAAATTTTCACGGGTGTAGGTATGCTGGTCTTGTTGTATTTGGGTCTTTTCCCGTGTAAGCTTGAGATTGTCTTGGCAACGTTTCGGCGATGTACCACTCGCCATCCTCAGGCTGGTGTTTTTGGCTTAAAGCGTGGCCAGAGCTGCCGTCTTTCTATAAATCTTGGTATGGGGGTGGGGTGTGGAGTGCTGGATTTGTTTCAGTAAGTGGATTGATTGGCTGTGTGGCTGTATCATGATTGGTAGATTGGTGCTGATTGGCGCTGGCTGTGTGTCCGTTGTCCTCCCACCTACCATTGTCCTCCCGCCTACCAGACATCTGGAAACCAGCCCTGGAAAACAAACGAGCCCACCAACCAGGCCGTTACAACACAAAACAACAACGGACCCACAGCCAGCACCAATCAGCACCAATCGACCAATCATGATACAACCACACATCCAATCAATCCACTTGCTGAAACAAAGCCAGCACTCCACACATCCCCACCAAGATTTATAGAAATCTTGGTGTATATATTGTGTGTATATATACATACATACATACATACATACATACATACATACATACATACATACATGTGGCTTAATATCTGGAAGCAAATACTGTGGGGGGTAAGACACCCCTAACACCCCTTGGTGTGTGTGTTCTGTTAAGATACAGCCTGTTGTGCCTTAAAATGGCTTCTACCGTACTGCTGTAAAATGAATTCTACAGCACAATGGAGTTGCCATGGCTTCACAGTACTCCACAAGGGGGCTCCCTCTGATAAGGGGGAACATCCAACATTAGAAATTACGTTTGGTCCGGATATATTCCCCCTATAAATAAATATCTGAGCAGCGCCAACTTATCAGCTAGTCTAGTCTAATATTCCGCTGGCATCTGCTTTGGGAAACTGCAGCTCAATTCTAAGAGATCCTGCCTAATCCAGTAAATATCTTGCAGCCTCCCCAGGGCACTAATAATGTTCTTTCTTTTCTTTTTTTTAAACAGAACTCAATCTTGGTGACAAATGTTTAGACGGCGTTCTTAATGGCAATAATTACGAATCAGATATTCTAAAGGTACGGACAGTTTGCAAAAGGTTGAGGGTCCGTTTGTTTTTTTGGTGGGGCGGGTGTTTTTTGAGAGAAGCATTTTGCAAGAAAGTCTGGGCTGCACGGTGGCTCAGTGGCTAAGGCGCTGAGCTTGTAGATCAGAAAAGGTCGGCGGTTCGAATCCCTAGCGCCGAATAACGGAGTGAGCTCCCGTGACTTGTCCCAGCTTCTGCCAACCTAGCAGTTCGAAAGCACGTAGAAAATGCATGTAGAAAAAGAGGAGCCACCTTTGGTGGGAAGGGAACAGCGTTCCGTGCACCTTCGGCGTTGAGTCATGCCGGCCGCACGACCACGGAGACGTCTTCAGATAGCGCTGGCTCTTCGGCTTTGAAACAGAGATGAGCACCGCCCCCTAGAGTCGGGAACGACTATCACATAATGTACGAGGGAAACCTTCACTTTTACCTAAGAGCGTTTGATCTCCACTCAGGTGTTTTTAGGGGCTGTCACTTTCATTCTCGGGCTTTCCCAAGGAGTTTCAAATCTCCGCTTGAAGTTCTGAAGTTTTTTTCATTTCACCTGTCTTCCATTCTAGGATTACTTGCAGTCCAGGGGGTTGACATGGAAAGACATGCTGAACGAAAGCCTCTTAGCTCTTCAAAAAGGAACTTTTATTTTACCAGGTAAATACAATACAATACAATACAATAGCAGAGTTGGAAGGGACCTTGGAGGTCTTCTAGTCCAACCCCCTGCCTAGGCAGGAAACTCTATACCGTTTCAGACAAATGGCTGTCGCGAATAGGCGACAACATAAATTCAGTTATAAATAAAATAAAGATAATTACGGGGCTGGAGCTAAAACGTGAAGAACGGTTGCAGGAGTTGGGTATCTCTAGTGAAAGGAAGGACTAGGGAGGGACAGGATGGCAGCGTTGTGATATTAGAGGGGCTGCCCTAAAGAAGAAGGAGTCAAGCTATTCTCCAAAGCACCCGAGGGCAGGACAAGAAGCAATGGGTGGAAACTAAAAAAGGAGAGAAGCAACCTAGAACTATTTCCTGACAGTAAGGACAATCAACCAGTGGAATTGTTTGCCTTCAGAAATTGTGGGTGCTCCATCCCTGGACGTTTTTAAGAAGAGATTGGACAACCATTATCTGAGTTGGTATAAGGTCTTCTGGTTGAGCACGGGGTTGGACTAGAAGACCTCCAAGGTCCCTTCCAACTCTGTTGTTCTGTATTCAAATATTTGCAAGCTCACAAGGACACTTCCTAAGCCCAGTTCACCAGAGGGTGATTGGCTACCTACAGAATTCCTCCTTGAGGGATTTATTCTTCCAAAGAATATTCTCTTCATAACCCGGGGCCTCAATTTCCTCTTTCAGATTACCGAATCACGGGAGAAACGGTGCTCTGTTATTTTTGCGGCCTACGGACTTTCCGAGAACTCGCTTACCAGTACAGGCAGATTATTCCTGCTGCGGAATTGCCAGGTACGAGGAGAACGAGACAGAGAGAGAGAGAGAGAGCAGTGGCATCTTTTCTTTTTAACCATTTTTATTGGTTTAGGACAGGGGTGTCCAAACTTGGGAACTTTAAGACTTGTGGACTTCAATTCCCAGAATTCTGGGAGTTGAAGTCCACAAGTCTTAAAGTTCCCAAGTTTGGACACCCCTGGTTTAGGATATAACATAACACACACGCACACACACCAAAAAATATATACAAAAGCGAATAGTAGGAAAAACAAGAAAGGGGAAAGAAGGGGAAGATAGAAAGAAAAAGTCTGTGGAGATTTTCAGTCCTCCCAGGTCACAGTTGTCCCAAAGGTCTTTTTTTTCATGAGGCAAATTTCTTGTTTTTTTTTTCTTTTGAAGATGTTTCACTTCTGATCCAAGAAGCTTCTTCTGCTCTTACTGGAGGGTGGGGAATGGAAGGATTTATACTCCTTGCAGACAGCTGGTCCATTTGCCTCCTTTCAGAGAGTCGTTGAGGACACTTGGAGGTTTATCTTGTGTTTGGGGTCAGCCGAGTAGTGCAAATGATTCCTGCAGTCTGCAGTTTTTCCCCTCTGGAAATCCATTCCTGCTCCCACACCATTCCAAAGGTGTTCATCCCAAATTGTATGGCTAAAAAGCCTGTAGAAATTCTCAGTCCTCCAGGTCTCAGTTGCCCCAAAGGTGCCTTTTTTTTCCCCCAGGAGGCAACTGGAGTTTCTATCCTGTCGGAGTTGAAGAAGCTTCTTGGATGAGAAGCGAAACGTCTTCAAAAGGGAAAAAAAAGCCAGAAAGTCCAGTTGCCTCCTGAAAAAAAGAAAGAAAAGAAAAGAAAAGACACTGACTTTCCTTTGGTGCAGTAAAATAAGGCATGAACATCAAACCTCAACATACACTACATTGCCAAAAGTCTTCGCTCCCCCATCCAAATAATCAGAATCAGGTGTTCCAATCCCTTCCATGGCCACAGGGGTATAAAACCAAGTCCCTAGGCATTCAGACTGTTTGTACAAACATTTGTGAAAGAATGGGTCGCTCTCAGGAGCTCAGTGAATTCCAGTGTGGAACTGTGATAGGATGCCACCCGTGCAACAAATCCAGTCGTGACATTTCCTCGCTCCTAAATATTCCACAGTCAACTGTCAGCTGTATTATAAGAAGGTGGAAGCGTTTGGGAACGACAGCAAGTCAGCCACGAAGCGGTAGGCCACGTATTTATTTATTTAATGATATTTCTAGACCGCCCCCTCTCCCCGGAGGGACTCGGGGCGGTGTACAGGTATAAATTTAAAAAACCCATCTGAACAATAATATACATCGTTAAAATTAGATTAAATAAGCCCCGTACAATTTATAAAAATTAAAACTAGCCCATAAAACCAATCATAAAATTTAAAAACCAAAACTGAGGTGGGAAGGCTGGAATTAGGCCAGGCCGGCTAGCTGGAACAGGTGGGTTTTAAGTTTCTGACGGAAGGAGCGTAAACTCATCCAACATCAGTGTGTGACCTCACACATGCGCTTCTGGAAGAATGGTCCAAAATTCCCATCAACACACGTTCCTCAACCTCGTGGAGAGCTTTCCCAGAAGAGTTGAAGCTGTTATAGCTGCCAAGGGTGGACCGACGTCATATTGAACCCTGTAGATTAGGAATGGGATGTCACCTACAGTCAGTTCACCTGCGAGGAAAGGCAGGTGAGCGAATACCTTTTGGCAATATAGTGTAGTTGTTTAAAGTAGCCGTTTCCAAAAACAACAAAACCTAAGGCTCTGTTTTCAGTTTTGATATCCTCACAAATCTTCTGCATTAAAATCTGGCCCATGATATTGTTTGGCTTTATCAGAGGTCAAAGGCCTCTGGGCTTTTTGGTCAGTCTCGGCCATGCCTATGAACTCTGTTTCGGTTTTGTCTTGCAGCCGCCGTCACATCTCGTCCCGACTGTTACTGGGGTCGCAACTGTCGCACTCAGGTGAAAGCCCACCATGCCATGTAAGTGAGCCCTCTGTGCAAGCGAAGGGGTTGGCAGGCCAGAGATGGTAGACAGCGGGCGCAAAAGGAGAGAGAGAGATGTTCTCTTCTGGGGCGAATAGAATTCTGTGGCTAATCTGTTTATCCAGCTCAAATCAATAGGTTTTATTTATCAAATGTATTAAATTGATGAGCATGGAGTGAAGCTCATCTGTCTGCTGTCTGTCTGTCTATCTAAATTCAAATTATCTATATCTATCTATCCTCTCTGTCTCTCTATATTCTATATCAGCTAGCTAGCTAGCTGTCATTTATCTCATCTCTATCATCTATCTATCATCTGTCTGTCTTAGATCTATATCATCTCTCTGTCATCTCTCTCATTCTATCATCTATCATCTATACATCATTTTTATATCAACATTATATCTATCTATCTCTATCTACCCCAATCATCTATCTATCTATTCTATCTATCTATCTCTCTATTCTATCTATCTATTCTGTCTATATATCATCTATAACTCTCTATATATTCTATCTATCTATATCTACCTGTCATCTATCATCTATCTCTGTCTCTCTATCTCTCTATTCTATCTCTCTCTATTTTATCTATATATCATCTATCTATCTCTCCTTTTCTATTCTATCTATCTATCTATCTATCTATCTATCTATCTATCTATCTATCTATCTATCCCCTCCCCCTCTCTATCATCTATCCATCAAATTTATTGGCAGTTCTTGGCAGACTGTCCTGCTGTTTCATTTTGCAGGCTTTAGATATTAAAGCTCAGAATCGCTCGCAATGCTACGCGGAGTATTTTCAGCTGTTCCAGTCTTAGCCGAAATATTCCGAGCTGAGAATTTGGGTCTAAAATTGGAGAAATGAATTAAGAGGTGCCAAGTATTTGGAGGGCCCGAAGGGTATTAATTAGGAAGCCAAGCTGCTCTCTCCTTTGTTGAAAATCTCTTTCATGTGATGTTCAAAAAAAACAAAACAAACCCCAAAAACTAACTTTTCTCTTCTTGGGATTTTTTTTTTTAATTTCAGGAAGTTCAATCACATCTGCGAACAAACACGATTCAAAAACTGAGCAGGATTCCTCCCGGGGCGTTTAACCTCCGTGGTTGTAGAGGACGGGAAAATTAAACCCAGAAATGCCAACTTTACAGGTTCTTTTGCCTGGTGGTTCCCTCAAAAAAAAAGGGGGGGGGGGAATTGGCAACTTTTTTACGTCAGGTACTCCGATATGCTAGCGTGCTGGTTTTTTCTTTCCTTACAGTTATTATTTTGTCGTATTCCTGCCACCCTGCATTCTCCTTGCCTTTTTGGGGGGAGGGGGGGGAAGTGGCTTTGTTTTGAAGGCCAGTAGGGTGCGGCTGCCCCTGTTTTCCGTCCTGAATTTGAGCTACTGTAGGAATCTTAAGGACTTGCCGAACGAGGCTGAATGGTAGAAATGGAACAATTCTCGGTGAATGTCGATGGTGGAACGAGGCAAGGTCTTAACCGAGAAGGCAACGTGTAGAGAGCCGAGTCCAAGAAGAAAGAAGAGAATTCTTGGTTCCTTGTTGCATCTTGTCAATTTCTTGGACCAACGCAACATCTCACTGGAATTTGATGGGCCTAGACTTCTTGGCTCCTGGGTCAAAAGGTCATAGCTGGATTGACCAAAGTCTGTCCAACACTGGCCACTGAAGGACGTATTTCTCAGCCTTGGGCCTGTTGACGTAAGGACTTCAGCTCCCAGAATTCCCCAGCCAGTCATGTTGGCTGAGGAACTCTGGAAGCTGGGAGTCCACACCCGTCTAAAAAATAGCCAAGGTTTAGAAACACCAACTTTAGGCTGCCTTGTTCTTTCTTGACACACTCCAGGTGTATTTCTTAAATGCTGCAGCTGTTGCAATTGACCCAGCCTCCTCCTATAGGAAAGTTCCAATTTTTTCGTCCTCTTTTCTTCTTCTTCAGTCTTTTTTTTCCTCCTTCCTTAGATCCTGTCGTTTCTTTTTCCCCCCATGCTCAATTCTAGGATTTTCACCCGGTGCTCTCTTAAACCGAATTTCACTTCCGCCACGAGAAAGTCCCCCCCCCCTCCCTCCCCAGGAAATCCTTTTTCTTAGCAGTTGAGAGTTTATGCTTCAAAAACAACTATGCATTTTCCCCTTCTTCCTGGTCCAATTCCACTAGAAATGCTTTTTTTTTTTAAAAAAAAATCCCCTGATGATAAAGAAGTCTTCACGATGGGTATTTGACATAATCCAACTCGAAGATTTTTCAGTACAATTGCTGAATGTAGGTGATTAATATTGCCAGCTTTTATCCTGATCTCCCAAGGGTTATTCCTAAATTGGGCTTTTTTTGTCTCCCTAAAATTAATTAATTTTAGGCACCATTAATTTTGGAGGAGTAGGCAGGGAAGTGTGTCTCTGCATAATATCCTTTTTTAAAAAAAAAAAATCATGTCACAGCGACCTCTCTCCTAACTTAATTTTTTTTAAAAAAAGCTATCCTCTTTGATCCATCCACAAGACCAACTACGAATAACGGATAATTTGCATAAATAGAATGGCTTTTGAAATAATTTAGTGCTGGCATAACACTTATGTTGCTTCCACCGTTGGGCATATTTTAAGACGAGACAGAGGCCAACGTATACCCCTTAGGAAGACTGGATAAAGATCGCCGAGTCTTTCCCCCTTCTTCTTACAACTTGCAAAGTTGATTAAATTCATCCATAGCTGTATCCCAAATGGATCTTTTCCAACTAAACCTTTCAGATGTGTTGGAATTCCACATACTGGAATCCTGATTTGTTAGCCGCAATCTCAAAAACTTACCGAAGGCATCCGATGGGGGAAGGCTACACCGAAGCCTGTTTTTGGGCAGTCTTCCCATGGTTTAAAACATTTTGGCATCTCTCTGCTAGTTCTGTAGCCAGGATTTCTTGTCTTCCCTTTATAGCTATGCTTCTCAACCGTGGCCACTTTAAGATGGGTGGACTTCAACTCCCTGATTTGGAGCTCCGAAGCTGGCTGGGGGATTCTGGGAGTCGAAGTCCAATGAATCTTAAAGTTGCAGGACACACAAAACTTTATAGTCATCGTGGCCTCATTCCAATCCACTTAAATGATGGGCTTTTTTTTCCTCCCTCTGCTCTCAGATTCAAGGGGACTTAACAGAATAACGTGCTGGACACAATGATTTGAACGTTGACCATATATTTTTATGCACTGAAACAGTCAATCTTTTCAGAGCTGGATCTTGAAGAGCTAAGGGGGGGAGTGGTCCAAAGAGAAAGCCACAGGGCCCTCCAGAATTCAATGCCCTTTATGTTGAAAAGGTGGTCGGTAAGGATTGGTTCATTTTCTATCTGCAGACTTCTTTTGCTCCCCTTTTAAATATATATAGAGAGAGAGCTTCCGAGATTATCCTGTAAAAGCAGGCCTCTCCAAAATTGGAAACTTTTAAGACTTGGTGGCCGACTTCCCCATGCTGGGGAATATCTGGACATTTGAATTCCACAAGTCTTAAAAGTTCCCATGTTTTGTAGACCTTCGTGTCTCATCACCAGCCTGTTTCACTAAAAAGCCACGTGACGGCTCCGGCAGCCGTGGCTTGTTGTATTTGCAAACCCGGCTTAAGTGGACATGCCGCGAGGCTTCCATGCCCGGCTGCAGGAAAATTATAAAAAATTGTGGGACCTTTGCAGCCATCAAAGTTTGCATGTAACTCTTGCTGCGACGGGTGTGTTTTTCCCGTCTCAGGGAATGGAGAAAACAAAGGGGACTGCAAAAACCGCCCAGAGCCAAGTCAGTTTCTCCCAGGTTAGCTTCTGGTGAGGTCGCCGGGGGACTTCTCCTCTTCCAAAATTGAAAAAAAAAGGAGAGAGAAGAAAATTGGGTTTGTCTTCTCTCCATGGAGGTTGACCTCTTCATTGCCATGGCTCTTCGTAGCCAGCCAAAATGTAAATAAGAATTAAAAACAGCAGTTTCCTTCTCCCCCCCCCCTCCCCAACCCCCCCGCGCTAAATTTACCCCCTTCCTCCTTCATTCCAATCATACAAGTGTCTTCCAGGGGATTTAGAGGATTCACCCCCCATGCTTTAAGATGGGCGGTTGGGACTTTAACAAAAAAGTTTTGTTATCTGCTCTAAGAAGAAATGTTTTCAGCTTTTGTTTCCTTTGTACGTGAGCTGGTGGTGGCTGGAAAACTGGGGGTGGGGGGAAGAAAAGAATTCCGATAACTGTTGGGCTTTGGGGTTCACGATTTATCTTTGGAAAAATATTAAAATGCACAATGTTGGATTTTTTTTTGCTTTCCTTGTCTTCGGGTGTCAGTTATCTCAGGTTGGCACGCACCGCCAAAGTTGGGTGAATTGGGGAGACCTTAAATATGACGCTGGCACTTGGGTCCCAGACCAATTTGCCATCACGGAGCTATTCCAAATAAATATTAGCCAATGGGGAAGGAGCTTCCTTGCTCTGTAGATAACAAGGCCACCGTATGAGTACAGGTGGTCCTCAACCTATGACCACAATGGAGCCCAACATTTCTGTTGATAAACAAGACAGTTCTTAAGTCAGTTTGGGCCCACGCTAGAACTTTCCTTGCCAAAATTGCGCCGTGAATCTGGTGTTCCGTGGACACGACTTGTCAGAAATTCAGATGGACAGAGTTGGAAGGGACCTTGTAGGTCACCTAGTCCAACCCACCCTCCGCCCAAGCAGGTTCACAAAAGGGGGATGACCCCGGGACACTGCAATCGTCATAAATACGAGTCAGTCGCCAGACGTCTGAATTTTGATCACATGACCCACGGGGTTGCTGCAGCGGCCGTGTGAAAATTGGCTACGTCGCTTATTTTCGGCGCTTTTGTAACTCGGAATGGTCACTTAAACAAACTCTTGTAAGTTGAGTACTACCTGTAATAAGAAAGAGGGAAGGGTCGGTTGTCCCATTCACCACAATTTATCTTATCTGTGGATGCTGAAATTTATTTCTCTAAATCAGTGGTTCTCAACCTGCTGGGCAAGCAAGATAAGGAGTTCCAGAAGTGAAGTGGCTCGGCAGTAAATCAAAACAGTTGGGAGGATGCCAGGAGCTCAGATAAGCAGTTAAACTCCCTGTTTGCTCCCCACAACCGCCCCTCCCATTTGCCTTTTTTAAACTCCATCCCCAGGTGTGCCCTATGAAAGGAATCGGGGCCTTTCCTCCTTCGTAAGCCACGCAACCCACATTGCTCTCTTCTCTGTTCTTCCCTGCGCTCCCTAGGATGAGGGGGGTGGGCCTTGGTCTTCATCTGAACCCCCTCTCCCTTGTTCTACCGCTCCCCCGCTCTGCCCAGTCTGACTTTGCCCTTCCCCAGTTTCCTCCACAGCCAACGGAGCCACTCTCCCCCCCCCCTCTTTGTCAGCTATTCATCTTCCGTGTCACAGTCAGACTCCAAGGCGGGCGTGACAGGCCACCGGTGGGAGAGATTGCACAGAAATGACACAATTCTTGCCACGTGTGTGGCTCAGGATTCAGACGCACAAATTTGGAACTACCAGCTACAAAATTGAGTTTTTTTGTTTTTTTTTACAAAGGTGGGCTCTACCCCAGCCTGCCTTCTACCCAAACCAGTAACGTACAAAAAGCTGGAAAGTATTTTAAGAACTTTGCATTTATTTAGTTTTTGACACGTAGAACACATCTCCTGCACTGATCACACAGCTATAAGGTGTGAAAACATAATAGGAAAAAAACCCCATACAAATATATATATATATAAAAAAAAACAACCCCAACATTTTGGAGAGACAAGAAAACTCAAAGCAAACTTCTTATTCAAAAATTCTTTTCCCAAAAACAACAGGAAGCAGCAGGCTAGGGGAAGGGAGAATCCTCCAATTTGATTGTCCTGCTTGGAACAAAAACAGAATTCCTAGCAATCTTAAATGATTAAAGTCGGAGAGGAAAAAAGGTTACGGTTCAAAGGCACTATAAATTCTGCTTGTATTTCCCCATTAAGGTAAAGGTAAAGGTTCCCCTGGCACATATGTGCCACTCATTCCCGACTCTAGGGGGCGGTGCTCATCTCCGTTTCAAAGCCAAAGAGCCAGCGCTGTCCGAAGACGTCTCCGTGGTCGCGTGGCCGGCATGACTCTACGCCGAAGGCGCACGGAACGCTGTTACCTTCCCATCAAAGGTGGTTCCTATTTTTCTATTTGCATTTTTATGTGCTTTCGAACAGCTAGGTTGGCAGAAGCTGGGACAAGTAACGGGAGCTCACTCCGCTAGGGATTCGAACTGCCGACTTTTCTGATCGACAAGCTCAGCGTCTTAGCCACTGAGCTATTAACTACGATCAAATCTACTGCTCCTATAGGTGAGAAAATACTTCATTTCAAAGTGCAAATGTGCACACACACACACACACACACACACAAATCTTAAGCCCTTCCACAACTGTGCCAAGTACTCTAAGCTAGCGCAGGTGGAAGCTTAAAACAGCAGGTGAAAACGAGGAATTAATCCGAGTTAAGCAATTTAGGAGCCAGTTTTAAAGCTCTCAGACAGCGCCCGAAAAATGCTAACCAAAAAAAATAAAATGCTCTATTTTTAATAAGAGCTGGATTTTTCCCATTCCTTCCCTTGGTGCCTGTTTTCCAGAGATATTTCAAGGACTTTGTCCAACAGCTGCCTGAAGCAAATGCAGGACTTGGATAACATTCCCTTCGATTCCAGCCTCAAAAGAGTCTGAAAAATCACATTCCAGGACAAGGCCATTAAAATACCAATCGAGGCAGCCCGGTTAAAAGAAAAATTGTTTGGATTCAGGTATGAAGTTGTCTGATTAAAACCCAGCGGTGCCCTGCTTTAGTGGCCAGAGGGAAGCATTACAGGTAGTCCTCAACTTACGACCCCCAAATTTGTGTCGTGAAGTGAGAAAGGTGTTCAGTGCCCCGTTTTACGACTTCCCTTACCACGTTTATGAAGTGAATCGCTGCCCTTGTTAAATTAGTAACACGGTTGTTAAGTGAATCTGGTCTCCTCCATGGGCTTTGTTTATCAGAAGGTCGCAAAAGTGAATCGCATGACCATCCGTCATAAGGGCGAGTCAGTTCCCAAGCGTCTGAATTTTAAATGGACGCCGCAACGTCTGTGTATGTGGGAAAAGCGGTTGTATGTAGTCACTTTTTTTCAGTGTCTTTTTAATTTTGAATAGTCCCTAAATGAATTGTTGTAAGTTGAGGACTACCTGTTAGTCATTAATCATCATGGACTTTGCAAATAAATCACGCATCTTCTGTAGAAACCATAACAAAGTTTGCTTAACATCTTATCACCTACCGTTCAGTTCAAAACCCTCAACCAACACAAATCTACATTCTCTAATAATACTGTAATTCCAAGTGCAATTTACTAAGGGGTCACGGACTGAGCCCTTGAAAATCTCCTCTTCAGGGAGGAATTTGAACCCAAGACAGGGGCTATTGGCTTAATAATGTGGAGCAGTGCCGATTCAAAATATTGTGCGTTTAGGATGGCAAAACCTTTTAATCCCACCGCATCTCTTCCCCAGATTCTGTCATTGTGCAATTTCAGAAATGATGCAGCTGCTTTAAAGAGCTGTATAAGTCATGGCCAAAATTGTGGAAACCTTTTGGGGAAAGTGTATTTTTGAGGTTTGATGGCTAACAATGCCACTTTTTTTGTTGTAGTAGTACCATAAAATTATCTATCAAATTTTCCTTGAGCGTATGTGACATGACTTTTTCTTGAGCGCATGCTACGTGCCAACCCACCCAAACTGGGTGTGATGTGTTGCGCGAGTTGCAAGGCCTGTTGTTGATGTGGTGGTGGTGGTATTTCATTGACCCGACTTTGGAGTAGCTATCAACTGAACCTCAGCATCTCACTGTAGTCACTGCAGGGGAGAGAGAGAGGGGATTCACAAAATGTGACTCCTTTGACTGTTTTGAATAAAATGTGTTAAATCTAAAAAGTTGCACCCCTAATCGCCTTTTCACATGGGTTGCTTGTATTTTTAGTTATCCCAGTTCTGTTTATAAAAGCAAAGGTTCCCCTTACACATAAGTGCTAGTCATTCCCTACTCTAGGGGGCAGTGCTCATCTCTATTTCAAAGCCGAGGAGCCAGAGGCTGTCTGAAGACGTCTCCGTGGTCATGTGGCCAGCATAACTCAACGCCAAAGGCGCACGGAACGCTGTTCCCTTCCCACCAAAGGTGGTGCCTATTTTTCTACTTGCATTTTTACATGCTTTCGAACTGCTAGGTTGGCAGAAGCTGGGACAAGTCACGGGAGCTCACTCCGTTACGCGGTGCTAGGGATTCGAACCGCTGAACTGCCGACCTTTCTGATCAACAAGCTCAGCGTCTTAGCCACTGAGCCGCCCATAATTTGGGGGGGGGGGGGGAGAACCATAATCAAACATCAGTAACACTTTACACCTTTCTTCATCAGGGCCAGAATTTGGTTGCTTTCTTGCTAAGGATGATATCCAGAACAGTCCTTTTACCCAGTGAGGGGATTCAAATAATTTAACAACCGGTTTTCTTCCCTAATGATTTTTTCCAACGATCAGCTCACCAAACTGCTCAGAAAGTTAACAACCAGTTCTCCCGAAGTGGTGCGAACTGGCTGATCACACCTCCCAAGTCACACCTCCCAAGTCAAACGCAACTTGAAAAAAAACAAAAAACAAGCTTATTTCAGAAGGAAAACGTCAGGTGGGTCTCCATGCGTCAAGACCAGGAATTGTGCTTCCACAGCAATATCCATAATCATTGCATCAACACTTAAAGACAAAAGTTTGGGGCGAGCGTTGTTGAGTGCCGGATCGTGACCCTGCCTAAGCAGATCAAAGGCTGCTTCTGAACGTCTGTCTCGTCCATCTCCAAAGATATCGCACGTCTTCATCACTTCCAGGACCTTAATAGACGATCAAAAGAGCACATTCGGAGATGTTGTTGAATTGCAACGGGCCAGCGACTCTGGCTTTGGGCCAGGAGCGTAGGTTTCGTCATCCCTGTCACCCCGAAAGGCATCTTGATAGGAACTGGAGGGCTCCCCCCACAGATCCATGCCCAACCTGCTTCTGGTGGCCGCCTCCAAGTCATCTTCAAGCGATAGGTCCACCATCTGCTCCTTCCTCGTGGCCGTTCCTCCTTCACAGAGGACAGCGTTTGTCCCGGGCAAAATATCAACGCATTGATTGGTGTGCTCTGCCCTAACCAAAGGCTGTTGGTCATCTCCTTCTTCAGAGATCACAAAGACTGCTTTGGGCCCATCTATGTCTACCGGACCCTCCTTGGGCTTGGCACAGTTGATGGCGTTGCTTTTCAATCTGAGGGCAGCCTCCGGAGCATCCTTCCCTCCCAGACGGGGACTTTGGACAAGGGACAGAGAGCTCTCAACTTGGGAGGGCTCGGAAAGCCTCTGGTGGCCGCAACCAGGAGAACTGCTTAAGAAATCAAAAGATGGGTTTGCAAATTGGGACCTTCTCAAGGTAGAACCACCGGTTGCCTTCTGTGGTTTCTGGGCCGAAGGTGTCCACGGGTTACTGGCCAGATCTTCCAAATGGGACCCTTCGGATGTCCCTTCCGTTTCTCCAGCGGAGCGAACATTTTGAATCCTGGTGGGCTGGTTTGGGATGGAGGTTGAAAAACCCTGGCAGGGAAGAGAAGATCCGTGTCAAGGACTTTGAGAGAAAATAGAGTAGGAGAAGCGTTCCTTTAAGGCTCTTGTGTATGGATGAGATAGTGACAGATATGAGAGAGAGAGGGAGAGGAAGAAATAAAAATGGAATAGAGAAAGTGTTTGATAATGGATGATTGATGGATGATAGATAGATGATAAGACATAGAGATGATAGACAGACAGACAGGATAGATAGGATAGATGATTAGATGATAGATAGATAGATAGATAGATAGATAGATAGATAGATAGATAGATAGATAGATAGATGATTGATAGATTGATAGATTGATAGATTGATAGATAGATAGATAGATAGATAGATAGATGATAGATAGATAGATGATAGATA
This sequence comes from Natrix helvetica, assembly GCF_964273705.1. Lineage (NCBI taxonomy): Eukaryota > Metazoa > Chordata > Lepidosauria > Squamata > Natricidae > Natrix > Natrix helvetica. The sequence continues at coordinate 7,256,382 of NC_138564.1, forward strand.
GATAGATAGATAGATAGATAGATAGATAGATGATAGATAGATGATAGATATGGATTGATAGATTAGATAGAGATAAATAAGATGATAAATAGATATGATAGATTAGATAGATAGATGATAGATAGATGATAGATGATAGATATGGATTGATATATTAGATAGATAGATGATAGATAGATAGATAGATAGATAGATGATAGATAGATAGATAGATAGATTAGATAGAGATAGATAGATGATAGATAAGATAGATGATTGATAAATAGATATGATAGATAAGAGAGATTAGATAGATAGATAGATAGATAGATAGATAGATAGATAGATAGATAGATAGATAGATGATAGATAGATAGATAGATAGATGATAGATTGATTGATTGATTGATTGATGATAGATATGGATTGATAGATTAGATAGATAGATAGATAGATAGATAGATAGATAGATAGATGATAGATAGATAGATAGATAGATAGATAGATAGATGATGATAGATAGATAGATAGATGATAGATAGATAGATAGATGATAGATAGATAGATAGATAGATAGATGATAGATAGATGATAGATAGATGATAGATATGGATTGATAGATTAGATAGAGATAAATAAGATGATAAATAGATATGATAGATAGATAGATGATAGATAGATAGATGATAGATGATAGATATGGATTGATATATTAGATAGATAGATGATAGATAGATAGATAGATAGATAGATAGATAGATGATAGATAGATAGATAGATAGATTAGATAGAGATAGATGATAGATAAGATAGATGATTGATAAATAGATATGATAGATAAGAGAGATTAGATAGATAGATAGATAGATAGATAGATGATAGATTGATTGATTGATTGATTGATTGATGATAGATATGGATTGATAGATTAGATAGATAGATAGATAGATAGATAGATAGATAGATAGATAGATAGATAGATAAAGATAGATAGATAAGATAGATGATTGATAAATAGATACGTTACATATGATGGATAAGAGATAGATTAGATAGATAGACAGGATGATTGTATGTATATGTGTATGCATGTGTGTATGTATATGTATGTGTGTGTGTATGTATGTATGTACTCAGACAAACACACACACACACACACATCTACCTATCTATGAGGTGATGGAATATATATATATATATATATATACATACGCTGGAGCATAAAGTGCCAGTTTGGTTCAGCACAGATTCTGTTACATTCTTATGGACAAGTAGTACTTGACGTACGACCATAATGGGGCTCAGAACTGCCACCCTGGAGTGGTGCCTGATTGTACGACCATTTTGCAAACGGTCATTTAAGCGAGCCTTGCCCAGACTCCAGGACTGGCCCATCTTCCTCCCCAACCTCCTCCCTGTACGACTCTGCTGCCGGTTCCGCTGTCCGACTGGCAGGCCACAACGAATACTCACTCCGCTTTTGGCCTCTTTGGAGGAAGAACCGTGGTCGGCCCAGTGGCTCCATTGCTGCTGCAGCTGTGGGAACGGAGCCAAGAGGTCATGGAAGGTGCGGGCGTGCCACGCCTGCGGCTTCAGATAAGCGCCCTTGGGGGGTTGTTCTCCCTGGGAACTGGACCCTTGGATGCTGGGCTCCGTTGGCTTGGGGATGAGCCATTCCGACACGGACGTCGGGCTAGTGAGGCTTCTCCTCAACCTCTTGTCCTAAGGAGAGAGAAAACCCCGTGGGAAGATGGCGTGGGATTTTCGCGTAGCTGGTTTGAACACCACCTCTTGAGCCACGGCATGGCTTTGTGGGGAAAGGGTGGTCCCTGCAGTGAGCCCATCCCCAGACAGCCCTTCTATTGGGGCTGGAGCAGGAATCCATGCAGGAAAAAATATATATAGCTTGATGTTTATTGATGAAATGCAAGCAAAGGCAAAACATTTGGCTGGCAAAAGCAAGATTAAAAGCAGGCAAAATCTGAACAAGGAAACTCTCTCTCTCTCTCTCTCTCTCTCTCTCTCTCTCTCTCTCTCTCTCACTCACTCACTCACTCACTCACTCACTCACCCACCCCCTCTTTCTCTCTCTCCCTCCCTCTCTCTTTCTCTTCTATTTCTCTCCTATTTCTCTCTTCACCTTTTTATCTCTCTTTATCTCTCTCTCTCTTTCTCCCTTCTCTCTCTCTCCTTCTATTTCACTCTTTACCTTTTTATCTCTTTCTCTCTTTCCCCTTCTCTCTTTCTCTCTCTCTCCTTCTCTTTCTTTTTCTTTACCTTTTTATCTCTTCCTCTCTTTCCCCCTTCTCTCTTTCTCTCTCTCCTTCTCTTTTTCTTTACCTTTTTATCTTTTCATCTCTACCTCTCTTTCTCCCTTCTCTCTTTCTCTCTCTCATCTTTTTTCTCTTCCCCTTCTTTCTGCCTTTCTTTCTCCTTTCTCTTCTCTCTCTCTCTTTCTCTTTGTTTCCCTTTTTTCTTTTTCTTTCTTTTTTATTCTCTCTCTCTCTCTCCCTCCCCACACTCCCTCCATCCCTCCCTTACCTGTATTTTACAAGAAGTAAAACTCAAGAGGCCAGGTTCTGGATTGGCAGAAATAACGAACACCTCATCACCTCCCATGACAGCTGACATTGGAGGGGCTTCTAGATCGATGATGGGTTCCAGATCGCCAGGGCAGGAAGTGACTGGAGAAAATACCAAAATGTATTATTTGCACCAAAGAAATAGCAAGCATGTTTTCAGAATCATTTGTAAGCCACTCTGCATTCTTCTCAGATGCTCTATAACAATGTAATACTCTATGATTGTGTGATATCACAGCAAGGATGAATGGAGTATAAGAACTTTCCAGAATTGGACAATGTAATCCTATTTCTGCTTACCGACGCCATTTCTCCCAAGAGAATGATTGTTGTTTTCGTTTTCTTGATACGGGATCACCAGCTGGAGTTCACTGACGTCGACACCGGAGTTCTGGATCTGATTCTACAATTCCAAACATTTCCCAAGTTCAAGCAATCGATCAGCAACCTGTTTCAAAAGTGATAAACGAAACCCACCAGAGAAGAATTAAACTTACTTCTTGATCACTGTGGACTTCCAGAGAACTTCTTTTGAGACATAACCTCCACCTAGAAAATAAAAAGAACAGAAAACATTTCAATCATTTAACACCATAACAAACAGAGTTGGAAGGGACCTTGTAGGTCATCTAGTCCAGCCTCCCCCCACCCCGCCCAAGCAGGAGGCACCATTTCTGACAGACGGCAGTCCAGTTGTCATGCCTGCAAGCCATCTTTTCTTTTTGGACTTCAGGCTTGCCACACTTTCTACTGTGGGAAAATGGGAGGGGGAGGATTATATGGAGTTGGGTGATATGTAGCCATAATAACATTCTTCTTAGAAATTCAAGGTCATCTTTGTCTCTGCACCTGGCCGGAACTGGATGGGAGGAATCTGTCTTCGTGGCAGTGGAAGATTGGACCATGTGATGAACTTGTGAGTGTTGGGGCTGGATCTTGAACTTTCAACTGGTAGGGAAAACTTGGAAGCTTTCAGATTCAGGTTTTCCCAGATGTGCCAACATGGTTCTTTTAATAAATTGGACATTTGAGGAACTTCTTGCCTCAGATTCTTATTTTATTTTAGATGCTATTTGGAACCCTGACACCACTCTCTTCTTGAAAGCTTCCAGGGATGAAATTCCCACAACTTCCAAAGGCAACTTCTGTTCCATCGGTTGATTGTTGTCATTGTCAGAAAATGTCTCCTTATTTCCAGGTTGAATCTCTCCTTGTTCAGTTTCCATCCATTATTCCTTCTCTGGCCTTCAGGTGTTTTGGAAAACAGCCTGACCCTCCTCCTCTCTGTGTCAGCCTCTCAAATATGCCTTAGAGTGGGGCAAAGCCCACTTAACTGACGTCTTGCTTAGCAACACAAATTCAGGGCGCAATTGTGGTCGTACCTTGAGGACTCCCTGTAAGCTTGGCTGTTCAGATATTCCACAGTTTGCAAAGTTGGGAGACCTTCAGGGGCCAGCTCTTTTGTCTTCGCAAACGAGTCGAGGCGAACCCCATCCCGCGTTCGACAGGGCACGGTTCATAGTCACGAAGGTGGCCAGACGAATTCGGAGGCCAAAAGTAATTAGAAGCATTGGCCAACCAACAAGCAAAGCTTTCATTCCTTCTCCAGCCGGTATACAAAGGGAGCAGTGTGGCAAAATCTTGGAGAATCCCCAGAAAGCGGTGGAGGAGAATCCATCTTTGGACATTTCACTGAGGAACTGTCTTTTCCTTCCCCCCCCCTCCTCATTTACACGCACAAACACACACTATTAGAACAGCGTTAGGTGTCCTACAAAGCCAGAATTTGGAGAAATATGTCTGGGGTGGTTTGCTGATTGTGTCTAGGCTGCTACTTTTAACCTCACCAATGAAAATGAGAAGGAGGAAAAATGTTTAAAGAAAAATCCATTAAATGTTGGAAATGTCACCAAACATTTTATCCTATGTGGTGGACGTGTACAGAAGTTAAAAAGTTAAAGTTAAGTTAAAGAAGTTAAAAGTTAATACTGGGCAAAAATCCGAAGGTGTGAAGAGAAGAGAGGGAAGGAGAGGGAAAGAAGAAAGAGGGAAGGAGAGGAAGATGGGGAGGGATAGGAAGAGGAGGAGGGAAGGTATGAAGGGGAAGAGGTAGAGAGGAGGAGTAGGGGAGAGGAAGGAGAAGAAGGAAAGGAGAGGAGGAAGGAAGAAAGTAGAGAAAGGAGGGAGGGAGGAAAGGAAAGGAAAGTAGAGTGGTGGCAAAACAAAATAGGTATATGGGATAATATAATACAATACAATAGCAGAGTTGGAAGGGACCTTGGAGGTCATCTAGTCCAACCCCCTGCCTAGGCAGGAAACCCTATACCGTTTCAGACAAATGGCTATCCAACATCTTCTTAAAGACTTCCAGTGTTGGGGCTTTCACAACTTCTGGAGGCAACTTCTGTTCCACTGATTCATTGTTCTAACTGTCAGGAAATTTGGTAAGCAAAGCAATCCCCATCATATATTTTAATTTTATGTAGGGAAAAACGAACGTTTAAACGTGTTAAAATGTGATAATAATAATAACGAAGGGAATGTATACTTGTAAATGTGTGTATGAGACTAAAAAAATTAAAAAAAAAACATTTTAAAAAATAAATCCAAATGTGGTTGGAGAAGATTGATCGAAAACCTGAACTGTTCTCGTTGGGTATCTTATCAGAAAAAATATAGTAAAGAAAATGTATATTTGATTATTCGCGTAATAGCTGCAGCTAGAGTTGTGTTTGCACGAAATTGGAAGGGCGAAGAGATTCCCCACAGATGAAAACGGGGTTAAAAAAATATTAGAATGTGCAGAAACGAATAGATTAACCCTTGCAATTAAAGGAAAGGAAGAATCTGACTGTTATAATATATGGGAGCTATTCTAACAATAGTTAGAGAATAAACATGAAAATGATGTATTATAAAGTTAAATAAATTAAGAAGAGAAATGTTATAATAATAGATATGCGAAGTTTTAAGTATTAGCATTAAAATAAGGATATATAGCCAGTGATGCACCATGGTGTATGTAACCTATTTAGCTGTTGTATTAAAAATTATCCATGTATTAATTAAGCATTTAATTTTAGGTTGTCCTCGACTTATGTTTCAATAGAGCCTAAAATTCCTGTTGCTAAGTGAGAGTTTGTTAAGTGACTTTTGTCCCATTTTGTGACAAGGAAAGTTGTCAAATTGGGGCAAAATTCATTTAACAAATTTCTCTCTTAACCACATACATTTTGAGCTCAGTTCTGTTCATAACACAAGGACTCATTTTTTTCTAATATCGGAGAAACATTGCTCCACATAATACAATAATACAATAGTAGAGTTGGAAGGGACCTTGGAGGTCTTCTAGTCCAACCCCCTGCCTAGGCAGGAAACCCAAACATCATTAAATCCATTACTGTTGCACCTTAAAGTGACTTCAGAAACATGGGATTAAGGATTAAAATCAAGGAGAGATTCAATCTGGAAACAAGGAGAAATTTCCTGGCAGGGAGAGCAATCAACCCATGGAACAGAAGTTGCCTTCAAAAGTTGTGGGAGCTTCATCACTGGAGGCTTTCAAGAAGAGGCTGTCAGAAATATTGTAAGGTCTCCTGCTTGGGTGGGGGGTTGGACTAGATGACCTACAAGCTCCCTCCCATCCTCTGTTAATCTGAATCTATCTAAGATGATCAAAGGCCTGGAGACTAAAACCTACAGTGAATGGTTGCAGGAACTGGGCATGGCTGGTCTAGGGAAGAGAAGGACCAGGGGAGACAGGATAGCAGCCTTCCAATATTTGAGGGGCTGCCACAGAGAGGAAGAGGTCAAGCTATTTTCCAAAGCACCTGAAGGCCAGACAAGGAATAATGGATGGAAACTGACCAAGGAGAGATTCAAGCTGGAAATAAGGAGGAATTTTCTGACAGTGAGAACCATCAAACCATGGAACAGATGTTGCCTTCAGAAGTTGTGGGAGCTTCATCATTTCAGACTTTCAAGAAGAGATTGGACTGCTATTTGTCAGAAATGGTGTAGGGTCTCCTGTTTGAGTGCGGGGAGGGGGGTTGGATTAGATGACCTACAAGGTCCCTTCCAACTCTGTTAATCTGAATCTATCTAAAATAATCAAAGATCTGAAGACTAAGACATGAAGAACGGTTACAGGAACTGGGCCTGGCTAGTCTAATGAAGAGAAGGACCAGGGGAGACAGGAGAGCAGTCTTCCAATATTTGAGGGGCTGCCAGAGAGAGGAGGGGGTGTCAAACTATTTTCCAAAGCACCTGAAGGCCAGACAAGAAATAATGGATGGAAACTGACCAAGGAGAGATTCAACCTGGAAACAAGGAGAAATTGTCTGACAGTGACAACAATCAACTGATGGAACAGAAGTTGCCTCCAGAAGTTATGGAAGCTTCATCACTTGAAGCCTTCAAGAAGAGATTGGACTGCCATCTGTCTGAAATTGGGTAGGGTCTCCTGCTTGGGTGGGGTAGTTAGACCAGATGACCTACACGGTCCCTTCCAACTCTGCTAATCTGTTAAGACTGAAAACACACCATCGCTCACTTACCTACATGCAATGCAGAGCGAGGACAGGAGGACCATCGCAAAGAACAGGATGCCAGTGACCACCACCAGCATCATGGTGTTCTCTTCTCCATCCTTGATATCGTCGGTGGGCATCATCTCCGTCCCGTTCTTGTACTCAAAGAGCATGGCGAAGCCTCGCCCGCGGTCGGTGGTGGTGATGAGCTCCACAATAACTTCCACCATCTTCAGAGACGACCCAAAGGTCATGTTTTGGTTCAAGGGCGATTTTGTCCCACAGAAGCGAGAAGAAAAAGCGATGAGGTCCGAGACGTATAAGACGTCATCTGGACAAACATCAGTGGAGAACGATGGAGTAGAAGAAGAGATGTTCAGCGGCAAGATCACGGTTGAAATGGCAGCATCGTCTCCAAAAATCACCTTCCCTGAACGTTTCTGAGGACCTTCGGCCTTCTCCTTAGCAGGATAGCGAGCAAATAATATTTTGTCCACCAAGTCCTTCTTCTCTTGTTTTCCATCTTGTCTCATCAAGGTGTTGTTGGTTCCTCCCTGGGTTGGAAATTTACTTGATTGTGTGACAGCTAAGTCTTTGCGTTCTCTGCTTGGATGGGATTCTTTCCACTCAAGGTTTTGAGAAGTGGCTTCTAGAAGGCCCTCAACGAGATCCGTTGAGTCAAGATCAGCGTCCACCACCGAAGTCTTGGTTGGAAAGATGGTGCTGGAATATCCTGCAGTTTCTTCTCCAGATGACGGCTCCTTGTTTGTATTTTTGGTCAAAGAAAAATAGCCACCCCAGGCGTCTTCATTGATGCTCTCAAAGACATCAAAGTCAAAGATCTCCAACAATAGGTAGGTCTTAGCAGGGATAAGAAATCGCCAGACGCAGTGCATGCCCGACGAATAATTGTTGGGGAAGCCAGGAGATAAAATCAATCCTCTTTCCCAGGAGCTGAACTGAGCCCCACAAGAATAATAGACCTGAAACAACAAAAAGGAGGAAAAGTCACACTCGTTTCCTTCAACAAAAGCATTCGCTCTGCCAACTGACCACGTTCTCCCTCCATTTTGGACCCATCAGTTCAAGAGTTAAAATTTTTTTTTACAGATTAACAGAGTTGGAAGAGACTTTGTAGGTCATCTAGTCTAACCCCCCCTCGCCCAAGCAGGAAACCCTACCCCATTTCAGACGGATGGCTGTCCAGCTCTTCTTGAAAGCTTCCAGTGATGAAGCTGCCACAACTTCTGAAGGCAACTTCTGTTCCATGGGTTGATTTTTCTCATGTTTTAGTCTTCAGATCTTTGATTATTTTAGATAGATTCTGATTAACAGAGTTGGAAGGGACCTTGTAGGTCATCTAATCCAACTCCCCTCCCCCCACTCAAACAGGAGACCCTACACCATTTCTGACAAATAGCAGTCCAATCTCTTCTTGAAAGTCTGAAATGATGAAGCTCCCACAACTTCTGAAGGCAACTTCTGTTCCATGGGTTGATTGTTCTCACTGTCAGGCAATTCCTCCTTATTTCCAGCTTGAATCTCTCCTTGTTCAGTTTCCATCCATTATTCCTTGCCTGGCCTTGGGGTGCTTTGGAAAATAGCTTGACCCCCTCCTCTCTGTGGCAGCCCCTCCAATATTGGAAGATGCTATCATGTCTCCCCTGGTCCTGATGATGAAGCTCCCATACCTTCTGAAGGCAACTTCTGTTCCATGGGTTGATGGTTCTTACCGCCAGAAAATTTCTCCTTATTTCCAGGTTGAATCTCTCTTTGTTCAGTTTCCATCCATTATTCCTTGTCTGGCCTTCGGGTCCTTTGGGAAATAGCTTGCCCCCCTCCTCTCTGTGGCAGCCCCTCAAATATTGGAACATTGCTCTCCTGTCTCCACTGGTCCTTCTCTTCACTAGTCTAGCCATGCCCAGTTCCTTCAATCGTTTATCCTATGTTTTTAGCCTCCAATCCCCTAATCATCTTGGTTGCTCTTCTCTGCACTCTTTCTAGAGTCTCCACATCCTTTTTATAGTGGTGACCAAAACTGGATGCAGAATTCTTGGGGCGGTCTTACTAAGGCTTTTTATATATATACTTATTTGTTGCTCAAGGATACAAAACAAAGTTTTTCCTGTTCTTGAAAAAATGTTGGGAGGAGAACAAAACTCACACTGGTTCACAGACCCGAGGCCTGCACTCCAAACACAACTGATTGTGTTGAGGAAGCCAGTGGAATGGCTTGCCTTCAGAAGTTGTGAGTGCTTCATCACTGGAGGTTTTTAAGAAGAGACTGGATATCCTATGGTATAAGGCCCGAGTAGAAGACCTCGCAGGTCCCTTCCAGCTCTATTCTGATTGATCGATTAATTAATTGAAAAGGTCTGTGATCTCCTGCTTGAGCAGGGGGTTGGACTAGAAGACCTCAGGGGTCCCTTCCAGCTCTTCTCAATTGAACTGAGGAAAATTAGCCAGTGTCTTCTCCATCAAGAGTCTGATGCGTTAGGCCAAAACCATAACATAAAAATATACATGTTGTGGTCCTTAACATACGACCGCCGTTGACCCCAACATTATGATTGCTCAACAAGAGTTATTGAGTTTTACCTCGTTTTATAACCTTCCTTGCCACCCTTGTTGAGTGAATCCCTGCAGGTGTTAAGGGAGTAACACGATTGTTAAGAAAATCTGGCTCCCTTCCCTGTTGACTTTGCTTGTCAGAAGGTCACCAAAGGGGATTGCATGATCCCCGAACAGCTACGATAGTCATAAATGTGACCCAGTTGCCACGCCTCTGAATTTCGATCACACCACCATGGGAATGCTGCAACGGCTGTAGGTGTGAAAATTGCTCTTTTGAGTGCCTTGGTACCTTCGAATGGTCACGAAATGGGTGTTTATAAGTCGAGGACGTCTCCTGTACTGTTTAGCAAAGTCTCAGGGCTTCTGGGTTTTATGGTGAGGCTTCAATCTAAGGGTATAGGGTTTCCTGCCTAGGCAGGGGGTTGGACTAGAAGACCTCCAAGGTCCCTTCCAACTCTACTATTGTATTATTGGTGTAAAGCAGAGTGTCCAAACTTGGGAACTTTTAAGACTTGTGGACTTTAATTTCCAGAAGTCCCCAGCCAGAATTCTGGAAGTTAAAGTCCACAAGTCTTAAAGTTCCCAAGTTTGGACACCCCTGGCATAAAGCATCTATGGAATTTCAGCCTTGACCCACAAGATATAAATCTTCATATATTTTCTTATCCCACTGGCAATTAAGCTTCGCTAGAGCAAAGTTATATATTAACAAGACTCTCTCTTAAACGCCATCCGTTCTCTGGCATTAATTGTGGAGGAAAGGAGGTTTTAAAAAAGGGGGAAAGAAACTACAAAGGGATTAAGTCATTTTTAGTCTGTTTAAACACAAATGGATCTTGGCAAGAGAACAGAGAAGTCACACAGAGTGTGTGTGGAAGCCCAGATGTGAAAACATTGCAGATTCTTTCCCCTTCGGCCTCAAATTAAACTCGTTGGAGAATAATAGAAGAACAGAATTGGAAGGGACCTTGGAGGTCTTCTAGTCCAACCCCCTGCTCAGGGTTTCAGGCTGTTTTTTCAGGCCAAAAACAACCAGGAAAATGAGCGTGGTGTTTTAGGATTTCAATGTTTCTCCTAATTTTTCCGACGGACCCAAACGATTTTGGTATCAAGATTGATACCCATTTTATGCAAGGAGATGCAAAAGTCTAGATTATGTAAGTGTGCCGAAAAATCCAGATGACCACAAGGTGGAGCTAAAGAATAATCACCCCAACGTGTCTGTGCTGCCATCTTGTGGTCATGCCGATTTTTATAACCCAGATCTGGTACCCATAATCTATCTATCCCATCCAACTCTGTAGAGATTCACTGTTATCCAGGCCAGCAGTCACCAACTGGCCTGGTCCACGAGAGAATTTTGGTGGCCCGCAGAAAAATTATTTGCATTTTTTTTATATTGCACTAAATCCTATTTATCTTTTTTTCTAAAAATTCATATTAGTGGTCCCCAGGATTTAAAATTATGAATTTAGTGGTCCCTAAGGTTGGTGACCTCTGATCGAGACCATGGTTGTCCCAAAGGTGCTTTTTCAGGAGTTAATTGGACCTTTCTTGTTTTTTCTTTGAAGACATCTCACTTCTCATTCAAGAAGCTTCTTCAACTCTGACAGGACGATGGGGAATGGAAAGATTTATACTCCTTGCAGACGGCTGGTCATTTGCATCCTTTTAGAGGGTCGTTGAGGCCACTTGGAAGTTTATCTGCCTCCTCAGGGTCACCTGAGTAGTGCCTTTGGCTCCTGTAGTGCCAAAGAAACCTCTGGGAAGAGAAGCAAAACATCTTCAAAGAAAAAAACAAGCAAGTCCAGTTGCCTCCTGAAAAAGCACCTTGGGGTATCCCATTTGAGGTTGCTGGAGAGCTATTTTCAAGGACCTTTGCTTGAAGCCACGCTAGCTGCTGTTCAACAATACAATACAATACAATACAATAGTAGAGTTGGAAGGGACCTTGGAGGTCTTCTAGTCCAACCCCCTGCCTAGGCAGGAAACCCTATACCGTTTCAGACAAATGGCTATCCAACATCTTCTTAAAGACTTCCAGTGTTGGGGCATTCACAACCTCTGGAGGCAAGCTGTTCCACTGATTAATTGTTCTAACCTGGTCTCTTCCGAAGGAGGAATAGAATAATAATAGATGAACAGAGTTGGAAAGGACCTTTGGGGGTCTTCTAGTCCAATCCCCTGCTCAGGCAGGGAACCCTAGACCATTAGAGACAAACGGTTGTCTAATCTCTTGTTTAAAAACTTCCAGTGTTGGAGCATTCACAACTTCTGGAGGCAAGCTGTTCCACTGGTTAATTGTTCTCACTGTCAGGAAATTTCTCCTCAGTTCTAAGTTGCTTCTCTCCTTGATTAGTTTCCACCCATTGCTTCTTGTTCTACCCTCAGGTGCCTTGGAGAATAGTTTGACTCCCTCTTCTTTGTGGCAACCCCTGAGATATTGGAACACTGCTATCATGTCTCCCCTAGTCCTTCTTTCTCTTAAGCTAAACATACCCAGTTCCTGCAACCGTTCTTCATATGTTTTAGCCTCCAGTCCCCTAATCCTCTTTGTTGCTCTTCTCTGCACTCTTTCTAGAGTCTCCACATCTTTTTTACATCGTGGCGACCAAAACTGAATGCAGTATTCCAAGTGTGGCCTTACCAAGGCATTATAAAGTGGTATTAAGACTTCACGTGATCTTGATTCTATCCCTCTGTTGATGCAGCCTAGGACTGTGTTGTCTTTTTTGGCAGCTGCTGCACATGGCTGGCTCATATTTAAATGGTTGTCCACGAGGACTCCAAGATCCCTTTCACAGTTACTACTACTGAGCAAGGTACCACCTATACTGTACCTGTGCATTCCATTTTTGTTGCCTAAATGTAGAACAACATCTGGATGGACATCCATCTTCTCTTATCTTGAATCTTTTACACCAAAATAAACAGAGTCGAGAAAGCATAGAAACCTCATTAAACCCCTGAGATTTACATTTTTAAAAAATCCTAACCCAATAGAGTAAATTCTCATTGTGTTACCGCCTGCTTTGTACCACCAGCCGAATTTTTACGAAGTCAATGCAGCTGTCTCTTTATTAGGAAAAAGGTTCAGAATTTGTTTCTGGTCTTCGGGGCTTAGCCAGAAATTATTTTTCCATAGCGTCAAATTACTGGAGCTTAGCTGACATGTTTTGCTCTTGTTGATTACAGCTTCAGATGCCAGGAAAGTCTGTCTGGTAATTGCATGGAAGGAGAAAACTGTTTGTGACTCAACAGAGGCTGGCTTACTCATTCGGAGAAAGGTGTGGCTTTCTTTACAACCGTCTTGAATACAAAACAGCTTGCTGCTTCTACTACGCGAAATGTCTTCCTCTTCGTAGTCGACAGAGGTGGGTTTCACATCATCGTAATATCGGTTCGCCATGCACCGAAACTGCGAGCGTGTGCGCCTTCCGCGCATGGGAGCGGAATTCCACGCATGCGCCTTGCTCCCACGCATGTGCGTGGCTTAGAAAATGTCACTAAATAGGACAACGTAGAGCGAAACGGAAAAGGCTGGGTTGCTGTATCCCAGTTATGGCTAACTTTTTTCTCCTTGCGTGCCAAAATTGTGCATGCGTGCCCACACCCATAATACAATGCGCCCCGCCACCCTGTACATGCGCACACAAACCCCCCACATACTCCCTCCGTCCCAGTAGTGGGTTCCAAATTTTTTTAGAACTTCTTCTGTAGGTGTGGCCTGCTTTGTGGGAGTGGCTTGCCGGCCATGTGACAGCGTTAGTGGCTTGCTGGCCATGTGACCAGGTGGGAGTGGCTTGCCAGCCATGTGACTGGGTGGGCATGGCCAACTTGTAAAATGTGGTGAAACTCACTTAACAACGCTCTTGCTTAGCAACCAAAAAGTTGGCTCAGAAACTCTGGCATTTGAAGCATGCAAATCCTGAAGCTGTCAAGTTACAAGACCCTTGCACCCCTAACCCTTTAGGAAAAAAAACCCAGGGGTGTTCAAACTTGACAGCTTTAAGACTTGTGGACTTCAACTCCCAGAATCACAGTTGTATCAAAATAACAGAATAACAGAGTTGGCGGGGACCTTGGAGGTCTTCTAGTCCAACCCCCTGCTCAAGCAGGAGACCTTACCTCATCCCAAACAAATGGTTGCTCCCATCTCTTCTTAAAAACTTCCAGTGTTGGAACTTCTGGAGGCAAGCCGTTCCACTGATTAATTGTTCTAGCTGTCAAGAAATTTCTCCTGAGTTCGAGGTGGCTTCTCTCCTTGATTGGTTTCTTCTCATTCATTTATAATTTTATCATTTAGTGGTCTTCTCTTCAGGAAACCTGGTCCTGTAGATTCCCCCCCCCTCCGGGAATCTGCTGAGAAAAATCCAAGCCATTTTTCAAATCAAATCCTCGGAGGAAATTTTTAGGAGCGGTTGTGTTCGTTTTTTAAAGCTCAGTTCCTTCCTTTCTCTTCTCCTCTTTCCCCATGCTGAGATGAAAACATAAAGTCGACTTTGTTTTCCAACGCTCCGAAGTAGACTCTCTTTCATGTGTGCCCCAGGACATTTCCACATGTGGAGCATGCTACAGAAGGCCATGTGGATAAGAAAACAACCCACATGTGGGAAATGAAAGAAGCCAGGCTGTAGGAGATCATTTTGATCACTCCCTCTGGGTTTCAACCTCCCCAGATGCCACAAATAATTTTATTTCCCCTCCCTGCTTCCTCTTAAGAAAGTTACCGACCACCAAATTCCAGAGTTTTGGATTATATCTTGTTTTGATGAATATTACTATAGTTTTCAACATGAAGAAAACGAATATCACGGCATCCGGCCCTCCCAATTCTTGGCAGATAGATAGTGACAGGGTTTTTTTTTTCCTGGGCTCCAAAATCAGCACAGATGGGGACTGCAGCCAAGAAATTAAAAGACGCTTGCTGCTGGGGAAGAAAGCTATGGCAAACCTAGACAGCATACTAAAAAGCAGAGACATCAACCTGTGTGCATAGTCAAGGCTTTGGTTTTCCCAGTTGCAATGGATGGCTGTGAAGGTTGGACCATAAGGAAGGCTGAGCTCCAAAGAATGGAGGTCTTTGAACTCTGGTGCTGGAGAAGACTCCTGCGAGTCCCTTGGACTGCAAGGCGATCCAACCGGTCAATCCTAGAGGAGATCAACCCTGACTGCTCTTTAGAAGGCCAGATCCTGAAGAGGAAACTCAAAAGACTTTGGCCACCTGATGAGAAGAAGGACTCCCTGGAGAAGAGCCTCATGCTGGGAACGATGGAGGGCAAAAGAAGAAGGGGACGACAGAGAAGGAGGTGGCTGGATTGAGTCACTGAAGCAGTCGGCGTGAGCTTAAATGGACTCCAGAGGATGATAGAGGACAGGAAGGCCTGGAGGAACGTTGTCTGTAGTTTTGATGAACGTTAGTTCCTTACATTAGTTTTAGGTACACCTCTACAAGTAGACTCGCCTGCTCTTACAGCAAGGACCAAAGTGCTGGTTTGATCTTGGATGTCCCATCCTTTCAGCTCCATGTCTCCAAGTCTCCATATCACGAGCCTTTACTAACCAATTTGGGGGTTCAATGTCTCCATATCTGGAAGGTCTCCAAATTGAGAAGAACCATGGAGATGAAAGTTAGGACACCGAGGAACTGGAGACCATCAACTGAGTGGATCCTGGACCTCAATACCTTGATGCTGAAGGCATTATCAAAAGGGCAATTTTTCCCCCCATACGATGGGTCATTCTTGGTCATGACTGACCCAACCTTCCTCTTCTTCTCCCTCCCGATTTTTCCTCATTGTGGAGGTCTTTGTTGGCTGCAAACAACCCAACGTCTATTATAAGCCAAAGGGGCCCATTTTTTAAACACTTGGCCTTATTTATGGCGTAGATTTCTTGGCTTCTGTTATTTGCTCGGTTGATCTGGCAAGGGAGCTAATACAGCAAGCTGTGATCTCAGCCGGGCTGCCAGATTTAATAGCTGAAATGTCATAGACTTTATTAATCAAACTGCATTCTTTGCTAATTGAGGGACATAGTTTCGGAGTGGAAGGATTTTTCCCCCCTCCCTAACCAAATACTTTACTGAGCTTAGGAGCAAGGCGGGGGGGGGGGGAGAGAGGAGGGGGGAAATCCATCTTTGTTCACAATGCGTTGTTATTAGGCTTGATCACACAGCCAGCCAGATGTTTAGACTGGAGTTGATGTTTTGGTGTGTGTGTCCCCCCCCCCAGGAATCATTCCCCAGCATCTGTAAAGGGGGTAGTTTCCCCCCTCCAGTTCTTTCTCCTCTCTTCTGCTGTCTCCAGCTAATGCCACATCCACTATCCAGTATTTTTATATTTCTTATCGACAACTGTTGTGGTGTTGTGAGGCAGGTGCTTATTTGTCTGAATTCTAAAGTTCCTGAGGGTTTTGTCTCCTCCTCCTCCTTCTACTTTTCTTCTTTTCTTCTTTTTCTTCTCCTTCCCCTCCTCTTCCTTCTTTTCTTCTTCTTCTTTTTTTCGTTTTCTCCTCCTCCTCCTCCTCCTCCAATTATTTTAATAATTATTTATTATTTTGTCTTTTATGATGTTGGATAACCATTCGTCTGAAGTGGTGTAGGGCTTCCTGCGTTGGAATAGAAGACCTCCAAGGTCCCTTCCAATGCTTGTTATTCCAATTTCTTCCCTCCATCCATCCAACCACCTCTGCTTCCTCTTCCTCTTTTCATCACTTCATTCAAGGTGGCTGGTCCAGTGGCTAAGTGTCATGGCCAAGGGAACTGACGATGCAACGAAGGCTTTCCGAGCGGGAAAGCGCGCTCCGACGCGCCCTTCCCCCCACCCCCCCCGCAGTCCTCGCCCCCTCCCCAAATCCGCCTGGTTTCGTTTGGGGCGGAATTTGAAATCAAAGCGAGTCCTCCTGTCCGCCTCTTTCCTTCCCTGCCAGCTCCGACGATCGTAAACAAGCTCAATGGTTCTTTCCACCCACCTACCCGTCGCCCCCCTCCCCAATTTTCCTTTTCAATGAAATCCACATGGACCCTGTTTGGGAATCCCTCTCTTCCGGCTCTGCCTCTCCCCTTCTCTCCCGCCCTCAACTTTCCAACGAGCCCCAGGAAACGGAGGAAGATGGGGAGGGGGGGAGAGAAGCCACCCCGACATGTCCGGATAAACTCCCCCTCCCCACCCCCTACACAAACACTCCCCACTCCTTCCCTCCCTCCCTGCCCGCCTGCCCGCCTGCCCGCCCGAAGTCTGGGTAAGGCGAAGCGCAATTACGCAGCCTGTCCGCCGCTTTGGAGAGGTGCCGGGCCCTTCGCGTCCCCGGGAGAGGTTCTTTCCATGCAAAGTTGTGGGGGGGGGGAGGTGACAGAGTTTGGGGTTTTTTTGGGGGGGAAACAGGGGAGTCCCCAGCGTCGGTAGGTTTTTGCAAAGGAGTGAAAAGAAGCATTAGAGGAAGAGGAGGAGAAGAGAAAGAGAAGCGTGAGACCGAAAGGAGAAAGAAAAAAGAGAGACAGAGAGACAGACAGAGAGAAAGAGAGACAGAGACAGAGACACACAGAGAGAGAGAGAGAATGAGAGAGAAAGAAAGAGACAGACAGACAGAGAGAGAGAGAATGAGAGAAAGAGAGAATGAGAAAGAGAGAAAGAGACAGACACACAGAGAGACAGAGAGAGAGAAAATGAGAGAGAGAGAGAGAGAAAGAAAGAGAGAGAGAGAGAATGAGAGCGAGAGGAAGAGAGAGAGGAAGGGAAAGAGACAGAGAGACACAGAGAAAGATGGATAGAGAGAAAATGAGAGAGAAAGAGAGAGAGAGAGAGAGACAGACAGACAGACAGACAGACAGACAGAGATCCCCCCTTGGCATAAACCTCCCCCCCTCCCAGGGGTTACCTGGCCTTGAGTCCCCCAGGACCAGCACAGGGCGGCCGCTGTCAGCAGAGGCAAGCAGGCGGGACGGCCCATCCTGCCTTCTCCGGTTGGGACGCTTGCCTGCTGGGCGAAACAGCCGGCGGCAGCGGAGGCTCAGCCCCTATCCGCTCGCGGGGACGGGCTGGCTGGCTGGCTGGCGGGGTCGGTGGGTGGCTGCCCCGCCCGGCTCCCCTCTCCGTCCTCCCCCGGCGCCGCCCGCCCGGTTCTCCGCTTCTTGGCCGCCTCCCCCGGGCGGGCGGATCACCTGCGACGGGAGGGGGGGCTTGGAGATCTCTCCCCCCTCCTCTAGCCAGCCTTGTTTGAGGCGGGGGTCGCGGGGGCGACTTCGGCTAACGGGAGAGGGAAAGGAGGCGCCGTTGCGCTTGTCCCGGCCAGCTGGTTGGGGGTCCCCCCCTTGGCTCTCTTGGGGTCCCCTTTTCTTTTACACAGTCTAAGAAGGAAGGGAGGGGTCCCCCGGTGGCCCCTTTCTATTCCTCCCTCTTCTTTTTCCTTCCCGTTTTCTTCTTCTGCTTCTTTTTACTTCCTTCTCTCCCTCTCTCTCCCTTTCATTCAACTTTTCTCTTTCCTTTCTTCCCTCCCGTCCTTCTTTCCTTTCTTCTCATTTTCCTTCCTCTTTTCTTTCCTCCTTTCCTTTCCTCTCATTTTCTTTCCTTCCTTCCTTCCTTTCCTTCCTTCCTCCCTCCCTCCCTTATCTGTCCTTTTCTCTCTCTCCCTTCCCCTTTTCTTTTCTATCCCTTCATTCCTTTCATCCTTCTTTTTCTTCTTGTTTTCTTTTTCCCTTCCCCCTCTTCCCTTCCCTGCCTGTCTCTTTTCCCTCTTCCTTCCTTCCCCTCTCAATTCCTTCCTTCTTTTCCTTCTTTTCTTCTCCCAATTATGCTATTTTCACGTGCAATTGGGCTGCCTTACGATGAACAAGAGAGGGGAAGGCATACAGTTTTTTTAAGACATCCCTCATGTCTGACTTTTTAAACAGCACCAATAAATCAGAAACTGGGGGTTTCTCCCTCATGTCCTTAGCCATCGACCTAAGCGCTGAAGACGGAGAAAGAACTCTAGCACATATATTGAAGAACGAGCCCATCGTGTTATTTCATCTTCCACCTATAAATATCTTTCCCCCTCCCTCCTTGATGGTTCTCATTCCAACATCCACCACAAATTCCAGAAACAAGAAACGGGGTGCGAGGGGAAGGGAAGGTACAAGAAGGTGGCGTAGAGGCATTGCTAGGGGGGAAAAAAACAGAAGACAAAGCTCAGCTTTGTGTGGAAATGGTGTTTAATATGCAGGTATAAATGAGCTCTTGGAAATGCTAACCGCTGTGTGAGAATAGAAAGGCCACCCATCTCCTGCTGATGGGGCCAACTCAAAATCTCTTCGCTCAGATGCCACCAACTTGTAGAAGAGACATCTCTAAGTGGAGACTCTAGAAAGAGTGCAGAGAAGAGCAACAAAGAGGATTAGGGGACTGGAGGCTAAAACATATGAAGGACGGTTGCAGGAACTGGGTATGTTTAGCTTAAGACAAAGAAGGACTAGGGAAGACATGATAGCAGTGTTCCAATATCTCAGGGGCTGCCCTAAAGAAGAGGGAGTCAAACTATTCTCCAAAGCACCTGAGGGCAGGACAAGAAGCAATGAACGGAAACTAATCAAGGAGAGAAGCAACTTAGAACTGAGGAGAAATTTTCTGACAGTGAGAACAATTAAACTGTGGAACAGCTTGCCTCTAGACGTTGTGAATGTTCCAACACTGGAAGTCTTTAAGAAGATGTTGGATAGCCATTTGTCTGAAACGGTATAAGGTTTCCTGCCTAGGCAGGGAGTTGGACTAGAAGACCTCCAAGGTCCCTTCCAACTCTGCTATTATATTGTATTAAATTTTTCTCGTTTATTTATTTTACTTTCCATCTTACAGTTCTTACTGCGAATTAGATGCCTTCTTGTTTTGACTCACGACAGGCTGAGAAGATGCTCCTTGCCGGGGTACAGTTGAGGGACTTAACTCAAAGATGGAGATTGGTCCTTTGGGTTGATGGCGATTCCCCCCCCCCCCATATCTCTTAATCTGCGGACTCTGTGGCAATTGAACCAAGTTCGAGTCCAGGAGAATGGTTGGCCTTATGATCCCAACGGAAGGGAAGACCTGTTGCTCAGGGCTACTTCTTGTTGTTGGTGTGGTATTTAGTCTTGGTATTAATCGATGCTCATCTTGGTGTGCCAATGAAGGAGGACATTTGTAGCTCATGGTTGAAATCAGGGGCTCTCTGAGCGTCCTGCTTTTCTTGCAGACATTTCATTACCCAACTAGATCACATCATCAGTGTTAGAAGGGAGGGAAGTTGGAGGAAGAAGAGGAGAACTGTGGGGTAGCTTGGTTGTTTTCTTGCAGATATTTTATTACCTAACTGGGTCACATCATCAGGCTAGAAGGGAGGGAGGGAGGAGGAGGACTGTGGGGTCCTTGGTCCTCTCTGAGCTGGCTTGTTTTTTTGCAGACATTTCATTACCCAACTAGGGAACATCATCAGTACTAGAAAGGAGTGGGCATTGTGGAGAGGGGGAGAAAGATTGTGGGGTCCTGGGTGCTCTCTGAGCTTGGTGGTTTTCTTGCAGACGTTTCATTACCCAACTAGATCACATCATCAGTGTTAGAAGGGAGAGGAGGAGGAGGAGGAGGAGGAGGAGGAGGAGGAGGAGGAGGGGAGGGGGAGGGGGAGGAGGAGGAGGAGGAGGACAACGACTGTGGGGGAGCTTGGTTGTTTTCTTGCAGATATTTTATTACCCAACAGGGTCACAGCATCAGGGCTAGGAGGGAGGGAGGAGGGAGAGAGGAGGGGGGACTGTGGAGCTCTTGGTGCTCTCTGAGCTTGTTTCCCTGCAGACGTTTCATGACCCAACTACGTGACATCATCAGTGCTAGTGAGTGTGGGGTCCTGTTGTCCCCTCAAGTGCTTAAAATCTTAGTAGGCAGGAAACGTTGGCCTCCCCTCCTACACAACACTGTGCAGTTCCTAGCGCCGCGTAACGGAGTGAGCTCCCGTGACTTGTCCCAGCTTCTGCCAACCTAGCAGTTCGAAAGCACGTAGAAAAATGCAAGTAGAAAAATAGGAACCTCCTTTGGTGGGAAGGGAACAGCGTTCTGTGCGCCTTCGGCGTTGAGTCATGCCGGCCACATGACCACGGAGACGTCTTCGGACAGCGCTGGCTCTTGGGCTTTGAAACGGAGATGAGCACCGCCCCCTAGAGTCGGGAATGACTAGCGCATATGAGCGAGGGGAACAACACTGTTGTTGGGTTGTGGCTTTCAGGAAACGCAGAAGCTTTTCTGAGACTCTTGAACCAAGAGTCCTGGATGGACTTTAGGAGTCTTGCTGGTGAAACCTCTCATGGGTCAACGTTCATTGCAACTTGCGTGCAGGAGAGGAAAAGAAACAGAGGCTTGAGCTGGAATTTTGAAAGGATGCATCACGAGAAGGGCCACTCCACGCTTTAAAGGCCTTAATCCAGTGGTGAAATTCACATTTTTTTTACTACCGGTTCTGTGGGTGTGGCTTGGTGGGCGTGGCAGGGGAAGGATACTGCAAAATCCCCATTCCCAACCCACTCCTGGGGGAAGGATATTGCAAAGTCTCTATTCCCACCCTACTTTGGGGCCAGCCAGAGGTGGTATTTGCCGGTTCTCCGAACTACTCAAAATTTCCGCTACTGGTTCTCCAGAACCTGTCAGCCCCTGCTAGATTTCACCCCTGCCTTAATCCCCCAAAGCCAAGTTTCAGAGCAAGCATTTGACATCTTTCGGGATGACAAGCTCACAATTGGATTGGAATATCCTGGCGAGTCCAGAACAATGAACAGAGCGAGGATGTTTTTCTAAAGAAACCAAAAACAAAACCTTGACCTTCTTTGGATCTGAAAACCTTCCCAGGGGGTTTAGCAGAATACCAGAGTTGGATGGGACCATGGAGGTCTTCTAGTCCGACCCCTGCTCAAGCAGGAAACCGTTTCAGACAAACGGTTGTCCGGTCTCTTCTTAAAATGTCATTGCAGGACACTTTCTTGCAAACCAACCGCATTTTTGCTGTGTCGAAGGTGAGGCGTTTGGACAGCTTCCTCCGATCCAATCTGTGTTCTTTGTATCTCGGTTTATGCAGCCCCCAAACCCAGGTTTTCCCTCTTCTTGCAAACACTTCCAGTTTTGTGTGTGGTTTTGTCTACAGTTTTGATTTTGGGATTTTGTCTACAGACCCCTCACATCCTGGACATAAATTGTTTAAACTCCTACCCTCACAATGACACTATAGGGCACTGCACACCAGAACAACTAGACACAAGGAGAGTTTTCCCCCCCGAATGCCATCACTCTGCTTTCCCACAACACTGTCAAACTATTTACTAAGACTGTATTACTATTCTTCTTCTCATCCTTCCTAGTACCTATCTCTTCCCACTTATGACTATAACTATGTTGCTTGTATCTTTGTAATTTGTATTGTTTTATTTGTTTACTAGTACGATTTGATAGATTATTGGTAACCTATGACTATCCCTAAGTGTTTAATTTTTTTATTCTTGATGAATGTATTTTTATTCTCCTTATATACTTTGAGAGCATATTATGCACCAAAGACAAATTCCTTGTGTGTCCCATCACACTTGGCCAATAAAGAATTCTATTCTATTCTGTTCTATTCTACTCCATTCCATATTCTATTCTATACTATTCTTTCATATTTCTATTCTATTCTATTCTGTTCCGTTCTATTCTGTTCTTATATTCTACTCCATTTCATATTCTATTCTGTTCTGTTCTATTCTATTCCATATTCTATTCTATACTATTCTTTCATATTTCTATTCTATTCTATTCTATTCCATATTCTATTCTATTCTGTTCTGTTCTATTCTGTTCTGTTATATTCTACTCCATTTCATATTCTATTCTGTTCTGTTCTATTCTATTCCATATTCTATTCTATACTATTCTTTCATATTTCTATTCTATTCTATTCCATATTTCATTCTATTCTATTCTATTCCATATTCTATTCTATTCTATTCTATTCTATTCTATTCTGTTGTTCTATTCTGTTCTATTCTACTCCATTCCATATTCTATTCTATTCTATTCTATTCTATTCTATTATGATTCAGAGAACGAGACATTTGTGGGTCATTTTCAGGCTGTTTTCAGGCACACACACATAATACATGCACACAAAATATACACATGAATACATGTAGTTTATACATATGCATATGCATGTATTTGCATTTACATATGTATATCTCTGTGTTTACTTATGTGCATATGTATAAACTGTACATGTATTCATGTGTATATTTTGTGTGCATGTATCTCTTTGTGCATATGCACATATACGTATTCATTTGTATATGTGTGCGTCCGTGTCTGTGTGTATTTATATGTCTGTATATGTGCATAATATGTGTGCTGTCCTGAAAGCAGCTTCCCCAACCCGGCGCCCCCAGATGTGCTGTGGGAGGGGGACAACAACTGGGGAAGACCCCCATAACCCGCTTTGCAACCCTCCCTGTGCAGCCGCCAAGAGAACCCGACCAGCAGAGGGCGCCCTGATAGAGAAAGCCCAAAGGAACTAAAGCTTCCCTGAGGAGGAAGAGAGGGCGGAGAGGAGGAGGAGGAGGAGGAGGAGGCGGGGCAAACTCAGAAGGCGGGGCGAGGACGCGTCATCCCCGCGCTCCACCCTCTTTCTCTCTCGCTCGCTCGCTCACCCCCTCCTTCCCGGAAGTTCCGTCGCCAAAACCCGTCCGACGCTTAACGTGTGAAAAAAGCGCCCCGCTCCTTCCGTTCCGGTCTCCATTCGGTCCCCCCTCCCTGAGCTCCGACCCTCGCTCCCCTCGAAACCCGGGCAGGCTCGGCGCGTCCGCGGAGCGTCCCGAGGCGCCTCCGAGCGGGCTGTGGGCGGAGCGGGAGGAGGAGGAAGGGGAGGCCGCCCGGCGGGGAATGGGCGGCGTCGCCCCGCCTGCGCCCCGCCTGCCGCCCGCGCCACGTCTCGGCAGGAGGAAGAGCTCCAGGGGCCGAGCCGAGCCGGACAGGTCAGCGGGGCGAAGGGCCGGGCCTGACCTGGGAATGGAGGGAGCGGAGGGGGGTGGGTTGAAGGCCTGCAGGGCTGGGAGGGAGCCTCAAACTCTCCCCCCCCCCCCGGTGTCTCTGTGTGTGTATAAAAGTCACACCCTTGTGCAACACACACACCCCTCCGTGTCTGGGGGAGACTGTGTGTGTGTGTGGGGGGGGCCCTCTGGGGATGGGAGGGTGAGGATGGCCTGCACACGTTTCTTGCAAGACACGCGTCTCTCTCTCTGGGTGCTTCTCTTGTGGGGGTTGGGTTGTGCGTGTGGGGGGGTGTTTGTGTGGGTTGCGTTGTATGAAATGGGCTCTATAGAGCTGGGTAGGGGTGAGTGGGAGAGTAGGTGTGTATGTGTGTCTTTGTGTACTTGTGTGTATGAGGTTGATTTTAGGGGTTATGTAGACCTAGGAAGGTTTTAAAGTTTGATGTGTGGGGTGTGTGTGTTTGTGTACTTGTGTGTCTGGGTATGAGGTTGATTTTAGGGGTTATGTAGACCTGGGAAGGTTTAAAGGTTTGATGTGTGGGGTGTGTGTGTTTGTGTACTTGTGTGTCTGGGTATGAAGTTGATTTTAGGGGTTATGTAGACCTGGGAAGGTTTAAAAGTTTGATGTGTGTGTGTGTGTGTCTGTCTGTCTGTCTGTCTGTCTGTCTGTGTGTGTGTGCATCTACGAAGTTGATTATAGGAGTGATTTGGGGGCATCTTGGTGGGTGGGTGTGTACTTGTGTGTATCTGTGTACAAAGTTGCTTCATGGACTGTAAGATTTGATGTGTGTCTGTGTGTGTACATCAGTATGAAGTTGATTTATGGACTATATAGAGCTGGGTGGGTGTGATGTAGGGTGTGAGTCAGTGGTGGGTTTCAACATTTTTTAGAACCTCTTCTGTAGGTGTGGCCTGCTTTGTGGGAGTGGCTTGCCAGACATATGACTGAGTGGGAGTGGCTTGGCAGTCATGCGACTGGGTGGGCGTGGCCAACTTGTAAAATGTGGTGAAACTCACTTAATAACGCTCTTGCTTAGCAACCAAAATGTTGGCTCAGGAATTCTGGCATTGAAGCGTGCAAGTCTTAAAGCTGTCAAGTTACAAGGCCCTTGCACCACTAACCCTTTACAAAAAAAACAACAACCTAGGGGTGTTCAAACTTGACAGCTTTAAGACTTGTGGACTTCAACTCCCAGAATTCCTCCTCTTGCTTTTCATCTTGATGATGTGCGGACAGGTGGGGGGAGAGAGCTGGAACCGGTTCTAAATGCATGGTAGATTTGTGGAACTTCTTCTATAGAAGAGCTTAGAACTGGCAGGAACCCACCCCTGGTGTGTGCATAGGTGTGTACAGGTAAGTGTAAGGTTTGATAGGTGTACTCTATGAAGTTTGTGTATGGGCTATATAGCCCTGCGTAGGTGTGATGTGTGGTCAAAAGACTCTGAAACTGGTGGTTGTTTTAATGGATGGGTGGATTTAACACACCTAGTGTAAGCCACCCATAGAGGTTAAGTGTCATTGTTGTGAAGCATTCATGGCTGCCTACTTGAATTTGTCTTGACCGTTGTGAACAGAGGCTGGCAAGCTGACCCCAAAAGGGGAGGTGGACAGAGACAGACAGACAGACACAGACAGACAGACAGACAGACAGACAGACAGACAGACAGACAGATAGATAGACAGAGACAGACAGATAGACAGACAGAGACAGACACACACACACCACACAGGTCACATGACCAGATTTTGTGTGTCTGGCTGGGCTGCACTTACACTCCTCTGCAGTCAGTTGTAAGTGCGAGAAAATGGTCTTAACTGTCTTTTTTCAATGCTGTCGCAACTTCGCAGGTTCACTAAATGAACTGTTGCAGCTCGAGGACTCCCTGGGATCTTTACCCCCTTGGCTTTCTTTGCTCAAAATGAAGCAACGTTAACAAGCCATAGGCCTTCTTCCCTCCCACCCCCACCCCCCACCGGTTAGTAAGACACTCCTCTGCAATAAGAGGTATTTTAATCCCTGCCAAATCCTCAGCCTTCTAATAAACACATGCGTCGTCCTATAAATCAAACTTCCCTCTGCTGGGTGGGATAAAATAGTCTGGCTGGCAGTTGCCACGATGGAAATAAAAAGCAACTGGAAATGAAAATAGTTTCGTTTCCACTCCCCACAGGAGGAATCAAAACGACACAAATCCTGCCTGTGTCACCCACAGGCAGTCGCCTCAAGATAGTTTGGGTGAATTCCATGTGTGTTGTGACTCGCCAGCAGAGTAGGACAGTGAGGAGGTTGGGGAGGAGCATGGGCCAGTCCCAGAGGATGGGGAAGGCTCGGACGAGGGCTCTGAACCAAAGGCAGAGACGGGGCCGAGGCCATCTGACAATGATCAGGTGCCTACGGAACTAGACATCAGTGAGGCAGAGGAACAGCTGGAGCCTGTTCCCAGTGTGCGCATGAGCAGAGCTGCCGGAAGAAAAGAACAGCTGAGAAATCAGGGTCGACTTGGGAGTAAAGCCACAGGTGGAGGGTGATTGGCCCATCCCATAGGAAATAAAAGAGGAGTGAAAGGGGAGGGGGCTTTTGCAGGAAACAATTCGTTGGTTCGATTCATTTCAGGTGTGTGAAGATCTGTCTGTGAATCTCGGAGACTCTGTGCCAAGTCTTTCCTTGCACAGCCCCTCATTTGGAAAATATTAACATGGCAGCTTTCCAAGATAGATAAGGTCTGTGGTCATAAGTGTTCCTTTGAAAGACTGTTTGCCAGGCCTTGGCTGAATGGGAATGAGAGAAAATCACAGTCATTTAATAAAATGGGTTTTGTCGGGACCAGGAATCAGCTTCATGCTTTTGGGGGAAGCCTAGTTCAGAACAATGTTGCTCAGAGATTTGTACATACCCTGAAATCTTTAGTTTGTGGATTTCCTCCCCTTAGTTTTACCATCCAGCCTGAAGGAGCCCGAACAAGCTCCCACCCCCCACCCACCCCATCGTTAAGACTGTGCCAGTGTGACTTAAATAAGGATTGGCACTCGGTGAGCTCAGAATTATATGTGGCAGATGTGGGTGATCTCTGGGAAAGAAACAAAAACAAACCACAAGGAACTATTTTTAAAAAAGGAGTGTCATCTTGCGTGTGAATATTTGTCTCTCTTTATCTCGGCGTGTGATGTAACCCCAGCCATTGTTTTCTTTCTCTTGCAGCCACTCTAATGATCTCCAGAAATTCTACAGTTGTCCATCAAGCCGGCGCTTGGAACGAACCCAAATTGCTTGCTGCGAATAAATTGGTGCAGGAGCCTTTAACAATGTGCGGGCTGTTTTGGGGGCTTCCAGCGCTGGTATTGATGACGGAGAAAAACTGGACTCAGTAAGGCCGCTCGGGAAGTCCCACTGGGGAAATAATTTCCCTTGGACCTTCACTCCTCCATCAGCCATGGACTCTTCGGTGGGCGTTCAGGAAGCCAGCAATGGTACCCAGGGCAGTTCTGAACAGCCACCAGACCTGGAGGCGAAATTGAAGCGGACAATGGAAGGAGGGGATCTTAACTGTAAGCAGTTTCTTTGGATATGGATTTTTTTTTTAAAGTTTTAAAAGTTTTTGTATTAGATAAACATTTAAAACATTGGCAACATTTCAATAATACAATAGCAGAGTCGGAAGGGACCTTGGAGGTCTTCTAGTCCAACCCCCTGCCTAGGCAGGAAACCCTATACCGTTTCAGACAAATGGCTATCCAACATCTTCTGAAAGACTTCCAGTGTTGGGGCATTCACAACTTCTGGAGCCAAGTTGTTCCACTGATTAATTGTTCTCACTGTCAGGAAATTTATCCTCTTTTCTAAGTTGCTTCTCTCCTTGATTAGTTTCCACTCATTGCTTCTTGTTCTGCCCTCAGGTGCTTTGGAGAATAGCTTGACTCCCTCTTCTTTGTGGCAACCCCTGAGATATTGGAACGCTGCTATCATGTCTCCCCTAGTCCTTCTTTTTATTAAACTAGACATACCCCAGTTCCTGCAACCGTACCTCATATGTTTTAGCCTCCAGTCCCCTAATCCTCTTCATTGCTCTTCTCTGCACTCTTTCTAGAGTCTCCACATCTTTTTTATATTGTGGCGACCAAAACTGAATGCCGTATTCCAAGTGTGGCCTTACCAAGGCCTTATAAAGTGGTATTAACACTTCACGTGATCTTGGTTCTATCCCTCTGTTGATGCAGCCTAGAACTGTGTTGGCTTTTTTGGCAGCTGCTGCACAGGCTGGCTCCTATTTAAATGGTTGTCCACTAGGACTCCAAGATCTCTCTCACAGCGACTACTATTGAGCAAGGTACCACCTATACTGTACCTGTGCATTTGGTTTTTCTTGCCTAAATGTAGAACTTTACTCTTTTCACCATTGAATTTCATTTTGTTAGATAGTGCCCAATGTTCAAGTTTGTCAAGACCCTTCTGTATCTTAAGCCTATCTTCTGGAGTGTTGACTATTCCTGCCATTTCTGGCATAAACGTTTCCATATAGTGTCTGGATCTTACAACAATTATATTTTATATCCATCACATGGGTATGTGTAGTCAGTCAGATTCCCTGTCCATTGATCCTTTCTTTTATATAATTACTAACCACACAAATACGTATCCAATTCCTATCTATCACACATTCTTAATATCCTATTTTCCAGTTCTTAACTTGTCTGCGTTTTTCTGTCCTGGCCTTTTCTCCTCATTTCTAACCGTTGGTACCATTTGTCCCAGATTTCGTGGTAGATATGATATATTTTTTTAATCAGCATTTTTGTTACTGTTGTTGGATTGTGATGGTGAGGAAGATCTTTGACAGAGTAGGTTGTTATTCCAGATGCGTCTGGAAGAGTCGAGGAGTTCCTGAATTTTCCTCCTAGTGACTAAGTCAGTGGTATGTCCCAGAGGTGCTTTTTCAAGACACAACTGGACTTTCTGGTTTTTTCTTTGAAGACATTTCGCTTCTCATCCAAGAGACTTCATCAGCTCTCCGTGGTATTTTTCACAGCGAATCATCATCATCAGTCTGGCCAGCTGAATGGAGCTGAATGTTGATTGGCCGGATGCCCTTTTTGTCACCAATGCGGAGTTTTGTTCAGCAGATACATTCTCCGTGTGCCCAGAGAGAGAAATATCTGCCTCTACCTAGGATCAAACTCACAGCCTCCTGATTGTAAGGCGAGAGCTCTGCCTCTAGGCCACCGCACCACTCCATATCTTTCATGCCTAATGCTTCATATGTTTTAATCTCCAGTCCCCTGATCATCTTGGTTGCTCTTCTCTGCACTCTTTTTAAAGTCTCCGCATCTTTTTTATATCGTGGTGACCAAAACTGTGTGCAGAATTCCAAGGGTGGCCTTATCTTAACAGTCTATAAGTCTTAAGTGCCATTCCTATTCCTATTACGTTTTTATTTGTTAAGCTTGCTTTTCTCTGCAGCGATATTTGAAGTGATTTAGAGTAGAGCATATTGGATGTTCTTGGGTGTTTGCTTTCTCCGTGGCTGCTTGAGCATGTGAACAGGTAAGAAGAACATGACATCCGTCGTTAACCTCTTCCCAACCCCTGTTGTTCTTTTCCCCCCCCCCAGTGCTTAGCGTAAATAACTGCGGTGTGTCAACGGAAGGGGACGCCTTAGCCCTCAAGAGCAGCCAAGATCCTTGCGCAAACGGACCAACCTCTTACGACCCCGAACAGCCCGTGGCTTTGGGGCCCGCCGAAAACTCCCGGGGAAACGAACCCGCTTCAGGTGTGCTTGGTTTCCGTCAACACCTAAAGGCGTCTGAGGGCGGTAGTGATGAGAGCTTAGCTCTTAGGAAGGACACCCTGCAGTCACTCAAACTAAGCCTCCCTTTGCAAGAAACTGAATTGTGTAAGCATCTCTTCACCGTGGAGCTTACCTCTTTTTTTCTCGCTCCGCTCTCAAAAGAGGTTTTCCTCTCCCATCTCCTTATTTCCCTTTCTCTGCCTCTGCAGAATCTTCTTCCGAACGCGGCTTTTGAAGCATGAGCTGATTCTTAACCCCGAGCGCCTCTGACTTTGCCTTTGACAAATTGGCTTGATTTTTTTATTTGATTTTTTTTTTAATGACCTGGTGGGTTTGGAATCAAGGTTGCCATTGGCCATTCTCTTAGAGACAAGGTGCTTTCCCTCTAAAACAAGGTAATTTGCCTCTGAATGATCCCGTGAAGTGTTAATGCAACTTTATAATGCCTTGGTAAGGCCACACTTGGAATACGGCATTCAGTTTTGGTCGCCACAATGTAAAAAAGATGTGGAGACTCTAGAAAGAGTGCAGAGAAGAGCAACAAAGATGATTAGGAGACTGGAGGCTAAAACACACGAAGAACGGTTGCAGGAACTGGGTGTGTCTAGTTTAATGAAAAGAAGGACTAGGGGAGACAAGATAGCAGTTTTCCAATATCTCAGGGGCTGCCACACGGTTCTTGACCACTGGGTGCATTTGCACTCCTCTTCCGTGTCTCGTGGTCACACAAGACCATGTTTTATTTCTAAATGACAATCCTATTTCGATTTAAAACCCAAACGAGGAAAAATTGAGTCCCATTCTCCATGACGCGGTGTGTCATTCACCATCATTTCCCTGTGACTCGGCGTCTTAAGAAATTCTGGGGGCAGGGGGGGGGATCTGTCTGCCTTCATGCTAATTAGATGGTAGTGCAAAGCTTCTTTTGGGATGGGTGGATTTGCTAGATCCTATTCTGAACCAAAGGCAAACATTATTCACAGATTGATCAATTTAATGGATGTATTAATTAATTTATGGTCTCCCATTTCTGGGCGTCTAACCACGCCTACTTTTCTGACCTAGGCTTCCCCAGCGGCACAAAGCCGAGTCCTTGTCCCGATAAGCCCCTTTCCTCTCCAGCAAAGTCTTTCAAGATAGTTCCCAATTACCGACCTTTATCAGGCTTGGAGAGTGGCCAGGCCGAGATCTATCAGATGCCGCAATACTTGGCAAGAATGCAGGAATGAACAAATTGTCTCCTGCAAACTCCACTCCCCCTTTGCTCCTCTTTTATTTCCTCTCGGAGGGGCCATTCATTGTCCACCTGTGGCCTTACTCCCAAGTCAACGCTTGTTCCTTAGCTGTTCCCTTCGTCTGGCAACTCTGCCCATGCGCACACTGGGAACAGGCTCCAGCTATTCATCTGCCTCAGTGATGTCTTGACTCTGAAGGCAGCTGATAACTGGCATATGGCTCTGTCCCCCTCTCTGCCCCAACACAGAGCCCTCATCAGAGCCTTCCCCAGACTCCAGGACTGGCCCATGTTCCTCCCCAACCTCCTCACTGTCCGAATCTTCTGCCAGCTCTTCTGGCTGCTGGCAGGCCACAACACCTTGACAGTTAAAAGTAACGTTAGCAAAGAATAAAACAATGGCTCCTTTGAGGCTCTTTGGACTATAACCGTCAACTCTCCCACTTGGTCAGCTTCAGAATAAGACTCCTGGCCTGAGATTTTTCCAAGGTTATGCTTTACCAGAGCAATAAATGATTACAGACCAAGAGAAGCGGAATCTGGTGAATTGACGCGAAAACTTCCCAGTTAACGTTTCCCTTTTCCCTGGTCTCCCTCTCCTGCAATCAATCCATGTCCAAGTATCCATGCTTATTTTGTTTTGGGAAAGAAGAAGCCGCCTTGCCCGACACAATATGGATTACACACACACACACACACACACACACACACACACACACACCTCTTCCTCCCACATTCCCACTCTTCCTCCGGTTGCAAATATGTTAGACTGACAGGTTGCAAAGCAAGCAGGCTCACGACAGCCGTGACGTAGCATTCTCATCCGAATTCAGTTAGTATCCAAAAATTTGGAAAGCATCCAAAACATTTGGAAAGCACCTGGTTGTCAATCCCTGGAATACTTTGGAATAATCTGGAATGCCTTGCTTGCAGACGCAGCCAAAATCAAATTCCCTCGAACACCAACGCTTGAGAAATTTTTAAGCGCCTCCTTTTTAACCTTGTGTCTAAATTTTCTGGCGACTTTGCAAAGAGAGCTTCCTGTCTGGTCCTGCCTCCTTTTTTTAATATATATATATATATATATAGTTTATTGTCCCTGAACAACCTAACTTGCTCCTTCTTCCCGCAGGCTCAGCCGATGCTCCTCTCCCGCTGGAGAAGGAAGAACTGATCCGTCTTCACGCCCGCAAGCGCTTGGAAGAGCAGCTCAAGCAGTATCGCGTCAAGAGGCATCAGGAGAGAGTAAGTGCCTATCAAAAAGACTCACACGCAGGTTTTTTTCTATTCATCGTAGAGTCAGCCAGATGTTTAGGCTGGATTTGGCATTTTGTCCCCCTATTGAGTCCTTCCCAAAGACCTGAGATAAGCAGATGATATTTAATTACATTAAAAGTAACTTTACAGGATATCAGCTGGTTCTGAGTATTTGGCAATTGACTTTTTCATGTTCCTTCTCCTCGACCCTGCTATCACCTGGTATTGCGATGTCTATGATTGTAACCTTATTTTTCTCAACCAGTGTGATGTCTGGCGTGTTATGCGCCAGTATTTTGTCTGTTTGTATACGAAAATCCCATAGGATCTTGACCATCTGATTTTTGGTGACTTTTTCAGGCTTATGTTCCCACCAGCTTGTTGTTGCTTTAATATTATAATTTTTGCACAAATTCCGATGGGTCATTTGTGCTACTGAATTGTGCCGCAATTTATAATCAGTCTGCGTGATTTTTTTACAGCAGCTGAGTATGTGGTCAACAGTTTCATCAACCTCTTTGCAGAGTCTGCATTTGGCATCATCAGAGGATTTTTCGATTTTGGCCTTAATGGCATTTGTTCGGATAGCTTGTTCTTGCTAATAATAATTTTTTACCTCCTCCGTCTACGTCCACGTCTATGTCTATGTCTATGTTCATGTCTATGTATTTGTTATATGGTTTTAACATGACTGTACACCGCCCCGAGTCCTGCCTAGGAAAGGGTGTGGTCTAGAAATAAAAGTTGTTATTATTATTATTATTATTATTATTATTATTATTATTATTATTATTATTATTATTATTATTATTATTTACTTTATTCATTAAACATGAAACTCAGCCAACTGAACGCCCAAAAATGCATTAAGAATACCAGTGACTGGTGCTAATGGTTGATAGGGTTTGCTTCCAGCGTCCCAGGGATCAACCAAGGACCTTCTTAAAATATAAGATGTTATGAGCAGCGCAGTTTTTTGCAGTTCCGCTGGTGTTATTGTAGGAAGCTGCAATTTCATGATGTCTTTTGTAAAATTCTTGGACATGGTACCAAGTGCCACGATGACATCCATAATTGCATAGTTTCGATGGCGGCGGCTGCTGCTGCTGTTGTTATTTCATTTTCCCCCCTTCTTGTTCTTCCTTTCCTGCCTTCTTTCTTTTCCTCCAGCTATCTACAGCCAGAAGTCGCCTCTCCAGCACCCTGGATCCTGAGCTGATGTGGAATCCGGAGCTCTTACCGAGGGCCAGCCCCGTGGCGATGACCAAAGAGTATTCCTTTTTGCGAACCAGTGTCCCCCGAGGCCCGAAAGTGGGGAGCTTGGGCCTCCCAGCTTCCTTGAAAGAGAAAAAAAGTTCCAAATCTTCCAGAACAAGCCGTATTCGGTCGCTGGCAGATTACCGAACGGATAACCCAGACGGGAGTGCCAGTGGGGCCGTCCCGATGGCCGATTCCTCAGGCGGCTCTCTGAAACAGAACTCAAACAGTCTGACCTCGGTTGTGTCCTCCACCAGTCTGACCTCCATCAGTCTGACAGGCGATTCAGACGACCGCCTGGAAGCTTCGTCCTTGGCGGGAGACAGCGTGTCAGAAATGGACGGCAGCGAAGTGGGAATGAGGCTGGATGGCAGCGAAAGCGACAGCTCGACCTACAGTAGCGTGTCAGGAAGAGGCCTCACTTCCTCCAGCCCCAAAAGCAAGCAGGGGATGGCCTTCACCATCAATGGGCAGGAGGTCCCGTTGGATGCTGTTGGACAGTTTCCTTCCATCAGGGAGGTACTCCAGGCTGCGGCAACAGAGCAGCGGGCTCAGGACCTGGAAGTCAACGGGGAACCCAGAAGCCGGCGGGACAGTATTTCTAGCAGGTAAAGCTGTTTTGGTATTTTCTCCAACTCTGAAGCCTCCAGCCTGGACTCTTTTTGTCCCAAAGGTGCCTTTTCAAAACTTTAAATAAATGGAAAAAAAAAAGGCAACTGGACTTTGTTTGTCCTGGAAATAAAGGAAGTTCCTTCTTCTTTTAGTTCTGAACTGAAGAAACTTCTTGGATGAGACATTTTTTCTTGAAGTTGCTCTACTTCTCATCCAAGGATCTTCTTCAGTTCGGTTCTTCTCATCCAAGAACAGTTCGGTTCTTCTCATCCAAGAAGCTTCTTCAGTTCGGTTCTTCTCATCCAAGAAGCTTCTTCAGTTCCGTTCTTCTCATTCACTTCCGTTCTTCTCATTCAGGGATCTTCTTCAGTTCCGTTCTTCTCATCCAAGAAGCTTCTTCAGTTCAATTCTTCTCATCCAAGAAGCTTCTTCACTTCTGTTCTTCTCATTCAGGGATCTTCTTCAGTTCCGTTCTTCTCATCCAAGAAGCTTCTTCAGTTCAATTCTTCTCATCCAAGAAGCTTCTTCACTTCTGTTCTTCTCATTCAGGGATCTTCTTCAGTTCCGTTCTTCTCATCCAAGAAGCTTCTTCAGTTCAATTCTTCTCATCCAAGAAGCTTCTTCACTTCCGTTCTTCTCATTCAGGGATCTTCTTCAGTTCCGTTCTTCTCATCCAAGAAGCTTCTTCAGTTCAGTTCTTCTCATCCAAGAAGCTTCTTCACTTCCGTTCTTCTCATCCAAGAAGCTTCTTCACTTCCGTTCTTCTCATCCAAGAAGCTTCTTCACTTCCGTTCTTCTCATCCAAGAAGCTTCTTCACTTCCGTTCTTCTCATCCAAGAAGCTTCTTCACTTCCGTTCTTCTCATCCAAGAAGCTTCTTCACTTCCGTTCTTCTCATCCAAGAAGCTCAGTTCAATTCTTCTCATCCAAGAAGCTTCTTCACTTCCGTTCTTCTCGTCCAAGAAGCTTCTTCAGTTCAGAACTGAAGGAAGGAAATTTCTTTGTATCCAGGACAAAGTCCAGTTGCCTTTTGAAAAACCACCTTTGGGACGACCATGACCTGGATGACGGAGAATCTCTGTAGACACCATGGATTCTTGTCTTGCATTTGTTTGATCCACTAAAGGAACATCTTAGAGTTTTGTAATTGGCGCAGCTTCACAAAGTGTGCATCTGTTTTGTCTTACCCCAGCATATCCTTGGAAAGCTCAGTCGCAGGCACTCACGATGAGCTGCTCCAGGTCCTCAAAGAGAAGATGAGGCTCGAAGGACAATTGGAGGCACTCTCATTAGAAGCCAACGAGGTACAAAAGGATCTTCTATTTAAAAACTCAATCTCCACGATTAAGAGAAGGGTATCACCGCCCCTGTAGGTTCATGGATGGGTTATGGAATATATCTGTGGAAGGAGGGTGGCATTTCAGGTCATTGTTGATAGACCTAGTCTTCTCTGCAGATCTCAAAACTTATTGAGACGGTAGGATCTTAGACTGGGAAGAAGCCATTTAAGCCACAGGGTTCCATTCGTTTCCAGGTGCAGGAATGCCAATGAAAGCATTCCCAGGAGACGGGGGGTTTAGCCTTACTAGAGAGTGAATGCGAAAATAATATAGGGTGGTTTGTGAGCTTGATGGTAGCTTGCAGTTGTTATCCACATCTATGATCCGCCTGTAAAATTTCCTTCTGAAGGGATGCACGAGATGTTTGGTTCTGTGTCCAAGTTTTATAGAAGGTTTTGAAGGCCCACCTCAACCCAGTTTCTATGATGACACCTCCGTCACTGCCTTGCTTTGGTAGAAAACATGACACCAGGTTTATCTTTGTGTAGGCCCTCAAAGAAAAAACAGAATTGCAAGCCCAGCTGGCTGCGGTCCAGGTGAAGCTCCAAACCCACATGGAGCATTCACAGACCAGCCAGCAGAAGCAGGAATCTCTGAATTCAGAGGTGGCTAACTTGAAGCAGTCCTGCTGGGACCTGGAACGTGCCATGGCTGAGCTACAAACCACCTTGGAGGCCAAGAACGCTGGCTTGGTTGCTTCCCATAATGACCTGCAGTTGGCAGAAGAACAGTACCAGAGACTGATGGGGAAAGTGGAAGACCTGCAGAAAAATGTCCTCGGCAAGGACAGCATGGGTGAGTTATTAGGGACAATAACTTGGTCCTTGACACCAACAAGACCAAGGAGCTTTTAGTAGACTACAGAAGGAATAGCTCAGACATCCAGCCTTTGCTTATCAACGGAGATCGAGTAGAGCACGTGTCCAGTTTTCAGTTTCTAGGTGTCGTCATAAAAGAGGACCTGACCAGGGGCATCTCACATGGCAGCCCTGGTCAAGAGGCCCCAGCAGAGATTATACGACCTGAGACTTCTCAGGAAACAACAACTGAATGAAAACCACTGGTGACCTTCTACCGCTGCACCAGGGAGAGTATTTTAACTCACAGCGCCTGTGTCTGGTTTGCCAATTGCACAGGGGCAGATAGGACATCGTTGCCCAGAGGACCATGGGTTGCCCTCTCTCCTCTTTGGAAGAGCTTTATAGCTCCTGCTGCCTTAAGGAAGCTCAAATATCCTTAAAGATCCATCTCATCCTGGGCATCCTTTTTTTTTTGAACTATTACCATCTGGCAGCCGGTACAGGGCAATAAAAACAAAGATAAATAGGCTGAAAAACAGCTTCTATCCCAGGGCAGTAACTATGTTGAATGCTACGGTATAGCTCAATATGAATGCAATGTTGGGGTTTTTAAATTCAGTTGTATAGAATGTGAAGAATGTGTGTTTGTGTTACATTTTTTATGTATAATATTCACTGAAGAGGGCATTTGATTTCATTGTACGAGGTGCGAGGACAATAAAGCAAACTAAATCAGGCCATTGCTGTCGATGGCTACAGATGGGAGTTTCATAACTCTACCCTTCCTTCATTTACATTTTTCATCCTTCTAGTTCATGACCTCCGGCAGCAGCTCTCCTCATTGCAAAGCCAACTCCAGCAGGTCGAGCTGGACCGTGCGTCTCTGACCGGTAAGCTGAAGTCATCACAGGCAGAGATCGTATCCCTGCAGAAAGTCCGGCATTGGTACCAACAACAGTTGGCTGTCGCTCAACAAGCAAGAATTCGTCTGCAGAGCGATATGGCCAACATAAAGGTAAGCGCAGCTTGCTCCTCTCCTGTTCCCATTCAGTACCCATCAGCACATAGCACACAAAACCTTTATGCAATTAATAGTGATTTATATCTACGTATATACAGACATGCACACGGTAGATAAAATCCCTTACCATTCAGTTACGAACACAAGGAGAGAAATGAGATACACGACGAGAGAGAGAAACGCCTCTAATGGCCATCTGTATATAGATACCTCTTAAAAATGTAAATGACTTGTGTGGATCCCTTCAGAGTCTTAAAGAGGCTATGTCTGTATAGCTGAATCATCCTCATTGCACCAGCTTATAACCTTACATCAGCTGGCAGCTATTAAATCCTCATTATCTAACCTCATTTCCCTATATGCGGTATTACCGTGTTAATTCAATAGATCCGAGGGAGGGTTGGCCGAATGTGGTTTCAAACGGGGTGACAGTCATTGCCTTCAATGGGAAATAATTTTCCGCGGGTTTCTCTAGATGCGATGGGACGCAGCGAGGAGATGGAGGGAAGGGATGGATTCAACCTGGATACTATGTGTGAGAGAAAGAGGGTGAAGACAGCCTCTCCCTAACAGTTCCCAGACTACGTTGTAGATGCATGTAGTTCATCTCGGCAAGAATCCGCCTATAGGTGTGAAACAATAGAAGAACTCAACTTGGAAGAATCGTGTTTGACTCTGAGCAAACCAGTTGTAGACCAGTGAGGCTACAAGAATGCATGACAGTAACTGAACAACAGTCATCAGCAATAAATGGTTGTTTTGGGCCTTTTTGTAAGGGGCACCAGAGGCCCAAGCACAAGCCAAATTCCCTTTTAATCTAAAGAAACAATGGCCACAAAGTATAACTCTTAATAGCTGGGAATTGACTTCTTCAGATGTCTCTAGAAAGATGTCCTTTCTCTCTTTTCTCCTCAAGGCTGGACAGATGACTCAAGTTGGCCTGCTGGAACATTTGAAGTTAGAGAACGTGACACTGTCTCATCAATTAACGGAGACGCAGCACAGATCGATCAAAGAGAAGGAACGCATCGCTGCGCAGCTGCAAAACATTGAGGTAAAGACGACAGAGGTTTCTCTATGCAGCACACATTTTCTTCTTTTTTCCCCTAATTTTTATTTTATTTCATAACATATAAAAGTACTAATTTCAGTTGAATGGTGTGTTGTCTGGGTACAAATATTTTTTTAGGAACTGATAATCAAAATATTTACAACAGTAGTCATTACATTGATATTAATTCTATAACAATAATACTTACTTGTCCATTTTCACAAACCTCCCTTATTACATTAGTCCTTTTCTTACATTTCCATATTTCTAACTTCTTTTTTTTTATTAGCTGACCATTGATAAAATAAGTCCCATGTCAAAAAATATTCAGTTTCTTCCTTTTTTATGAGTTTCTTCCTTAATTATGAGTGTTAGTCTATCCATTTCTGCACATTCTAATAGTTCGTTAATTACATTTTCATCCATTGGGATTTCTCCACTTTTCCATTGTTGTGTAAATACAAATACAATTCTAGCTGCAGTTAATACATGTAAAATTAAATATGTATTCCCTCTGTCATATTTTTCCGGTAAGATGACCAACAGAAATATTTCAGGTTTCAAAACTGTGTTGTTTTGTCATTTTTTCAAACCATGTTTTCTCCTGTATTTTTTTTTGCTTTCGGGCATGTCCACCAATATGATAAATGCAACACAAATTTTCTGAACGAAGCCTATTTGATTGACAATGCTGTAAATCTGCATAAATGGGTAAGGAATAAGTTCTTAGGAGTATCCCAGCCTTTAAACATTTTATTAGATTCTAGAATAAAATAGAAAAATACAAAAGCAAATCCCCTATTTCCCCGAAAATAAGACCTCCCCAGATAATGTCCAATCAGACTTTTGAGCACATGCGCTAAAATAAGCCCTCCCCTACAAATAAGCCCTCCCCAAAAATATTGCAACACAGCAGCAGCCACGAGGTGACCACGCTCGCCACCTCCCGCACCTCAAAAATAATAAGACCTCCCCGAAAATAAGG
This sequence comes from Natrix helvetica, assembly GCF_964273705.1. NCBI lineage: Eukaryota > Metazoa > Chordata > Lepidosauria > Squamata > Natricidae > Natrix > Natrix helvetica. The sequence continues at coordinate 7,295,394 of NC_138564.1, forward strand.
CCAAGCGCTTATTTTGGGGGTCAAAAGAAAATAAGACCCTGTCTTATTTTGGGGGGAAACATGGTAATAGGACATAGTGGGGAGGGGAAGGGGTAAGAAAAGTGGCGGGGGGGGAGAGAAAAGGTATTGACTTCCAACTCTCTCTGTTGCACTAGATAAGGCATTAACATCAGACCTCAACTTTTTACTTTTTCACAATAATATAAATAGCCATTTCTATAACAACAAATCAATCTGATCAATAAAACCCAGAATCAAGGTTTCATTCCCCCCCCCCCGACCTCAAGCCCAAAGTCCAGAAGTGGTTTTCAAGTAGGAACAAAAGTCCTTATATTCCTTTCTTTGATCAAAATGGTCAATTTAGCCAATCTCTGCCACCTCCGTCAACTTCTGTAGCCATTCATCTTGCAAAGTCCTTTCTGTTTTGCCCATACAGTAGTCTTGTTGACGTCAACGTATATAAGATCAAGTTCCAATTTCTCTCCCCCCCCCCAAAAAATCTTTTTCCATTAACCCCAAAAGAAAGGATTGTGATTTCATCTTGATCTTCTTTTTAAGTATTTTCCGTATTAAAATACGAATCTTACTCCAAAATTACTCGCAGATGGCTGGTCGTTTGCATCATTTTAAGAGGGTCGTTGAGGCCACTTGGAGGATTGTCTGTGCCCTCAGGGTCACCAGAGTGGTGCAAATGGTTCTTGTAGTCTGCAATATTTTTCCCCTCTGGAAATCCATTCCTCCTCCCGCACCATTCAAAGGGTTAACCCTCAAATTGTATAGCTAAAAACGTCTGGCTGAGAATCTATCAAGGTGCAGTTCAATTGCGCACATGCAGTTCCTATTTCTCCGCATCGCCTTGGCAGTTGTTTCCACAATTTTAACGACTTCTTGACGCTTCTGCCCAGGCTGACATGCTAGACCAGGAAGCGGCCTTTCTGCAGATCCAGGAGGCTAAGAGTATGGTGGAAGACGACTTGCATAGGAAACTGGAGGAGTTTGAGGACGAGAAAGAACAGCTTCAGAAGATGGCTGATTCAGCAGTAGCTCTGGAGCAGGAGCTAGAAAAGGTACAAGAGACATTTTGCATCTCTGGAGATCCTTGGCCATCCAGGTTATGGTTGTCCCAAAGATGCCTTTTCAAGGTGGTGCAGTGGTTAGAGTGCAGTACTGCAGGCTCTTTCTGCTGGTCACCAGCTGCCTGCAGTTGGGCAGTTCGAATCTCACCGGGCTCAAGGTTGACTCAGCTTTCCATCTTTCCGAGGTCGGTAAAAGGAGGAACCAGATTGTTGGGGGACAAGAGGCTGACTCTGTAAACCGCTTAGAGAGGGCTGTAAAAGCACTGAGAAGCAGTGTATAAGTCTAAGTGCTATTACCCTCTCTCCCTCCATGGTGCATAGTGGTTAGAATGCAGCATTGCAGACTTAATTCTGCCCACAGCCAGGAGTTCGATCCTGATTGGCTCAAGGTGGACTCAGCCTTCCACCCTTCCAAAGTGAGTAAAATAAGGACCCAGATTGTTGGGGGCAAGAGGCTGACTCTGTAAACTGCTTAGAGAGGCCTAGAAAGCACTGTGAAGTGGTATATAAATCTAAGTGCTATTGCCCTTCCTCCCTCCCTCCCTCCATCCATCCATCCATGGTGCACAGTGGTTAGAATGCAGCATTGCAGACTTAATTCTGCCCACAGCCAGGAGTTCGATCCTGAGTGGTCAAGGTTGACTCATCCTTCCATCCTTCCGAGGTGGGTAAAATGAGGACCCAGATTGTTGAGGGAAGAGGCTGACTCTGTAAACCCCTTAGAGAGGGCTGTAAAAGCACTGCAAAGTGGCATATAAGTCTAAGTGTATTGCTATTGCTCTTCCTTTTCTCCTTCCTTCCTGCCTCCCTCCCTTCCTTCCTCAAGGTTGACTCAGCCTTCCATCCTTCCGAGGTGGGTAAAATGAGGCCCCAGATGGTTGGGGGCAAGAGGCTGACTCTGTAAAACCGCTTAGAGAGGGCTGTAAAAGCACTGTGAAGTGGTATATAAGTCTAAGTGCTATTGCTAATCAAGAGGGAATTGCACTTCCTTGTTATTCGTTGAAGATGTTTCACTTCTCATGAGAACTGAAGCATCTCCAACGAATAACAAGGAAGTCCATTTGCCTCTTGAAAAAGCACCTTTGGGACGTCTCCAGTTAAGAGTTAAGTCCAGGTAGAAGGAACTGCCTCCTTTTACCTGGAGAGGAGATCACAGTGAACTGCTTTGTCTTCCTGGCGCAGGTCAAACTAACGCTCCAACAGCGAGACGCCCAGGTGGAGGCTCTGCAGCAGGAGCAGCTGGATCTCATGAGGCAATTGACCTCCACCCAAGAGGCGTTAGAGACCCGAGACCAAACCGTGGGCGAGCTTCAGGTGCGCTACGACGAACTGGAGGCCAGGCTGGCTGAATTGCAAGGAGAGGCCACCTCGAAGGACGACGCCATCCGCTATTTGCAGAACGAGAAGATCGTCCTAGAGGTCGCCCTGCAGGTGGCGAAGGCGGGACAAGAAGGCCTGGAAGAATCCGTCCAGCATTTGGGGGGCCACACCGAGGCGGCCTCGGACGTGTTAGAGCAACTCAAGCAAGACATCGCCATCAAATCAAGTCAGGTATACATTTCCCCGCATTTAACCATCCCTTTTTGCTTGGTGTTCTTAGCTACTACAGGTAATCCTCAACTTACAACCCAGTTGAGCCCAAAATTTCTGTGGCTAGGCGAGACCATTCTTAAGTCAATGTTGCTCCATTGTACACCGTTCTTAAGTGAATCATTGTTAAGTTAGTAACAAGGTTGTTAAGCGAATCTGGCTTCCCTATTAACCTATTGCTGATCCACCTTCTCTTTCTCCTCCTCTTCCTTCTTCTCTTCCTCTTCCTCCTCCTTCTTCTCTTCCTCTTTCTCCTTCTCTTCCTCCTCCTCCTTCCTCTTCCTTCCTTTCCCTTTTCCTCCTTCTCCTTCCTCTTCCTTCTCTTCCTCCTTCTCTTTCTCCTTCCTCTTCCTTCTTCATTTCCTCTTCTCCTTCTCTTCCTCCTGCTCCTTCCTCTTCCTTCTCTTTCTCTTCCTCCTCCCCCTTCCTCAGTATACATAGACAAGATATATTCGTCAAGAATCACAAGGTACAACACTTAATGCTAGTCATAGGGTACAAATAAGCAATCAGGAAACAATCAATATCAATATAAATCGTAAGGATACAAGCAACAAAGTTACAGTCCCGCAGTCATAAGTGGGAGGAGATGGGTGACAGGAACGATGAGAAGACTAATAGTAATAGTAATGCAGCCTTAATAGTTTGACAGTGGTGAGGGAATTATTTGTTTGGCAGAGTGATGGCGTTCGGGGGGGGGGGGGGAACCTGTCCTTGTGTTTAGTTGTCCTGGTGTGCAGTGCCCTATAGTGTCGTTTAGACGGTAGAAGTTGAAACAATTTATGTCCAGGATGCGAGGGGTCTGTAGATATTTTCCCAGCCCTCTTTTTGACTCGTGCAGCGTACAGGTCCTCCTTGGAAGGCAGGTTGGTAGCCATTGTTTTTTCTGCAGTTCTGATTCTCCTCTGAAGTCTATGTCTGTCTTGTTGGGTTGCAGAGCCAAATCAGACAGTTATGGAGGTGCAGACTTAGTTCTTATCCAACGTTTCCTCTTTTTGTTCTGGTAGGTGGAAAACTTGCAACAGGAAAGTGCAAACCTAAAGAAGCAGACCCAGAAAGTGAAGGAACAGTATGTCCAACAGAAGGTACCTATGCGTGTTCTTTTTGCTAGATTTTCTCACTTTGGAGAAAGTGGAAAATATGAAATGTTTTATTCCTTGCCTTTAATTGTCACTGTCCAATTAACCCCCCTGAAATAATACAGATAATCCTCGACTTAAACAAACCAGATTTGTAGGTTTGGGACCGTTTCCGTTGCTAAGCAAGGTCAGCATTCAATGAGTCGCGCTCAATTCTGCAACCTTTGCTTTTTTGCTTCGGTTGCTAAGTGAATATACTGCCGTTCTTTTTTTAAAGAATTTTATTGGTTTTTAAGCATTTATGGGGAAAGGTAAAAAGGTACATAGAAAATTTTGGCAGCTCCCGTGCTAGTGGTAGAAATCCCTCCAAATCTCACAATTTTTACAATGTTAAAAACAACGTATGAAAGATAAGCATAAACAGAATCCTGTTCTACATTATATCAACCATGTGTTCAATCATCTCTTTCTTTGTCACTATCTATATCAACAATTACAATAATATTTCAAATACATTTATTTTTGTGACTTGAGCCTTTTCGATATTGCTCCCTCCTCCCTGCCCCCAGATGGAGCCACAGCTCCCCCCGCTCCTTCATATCTTGTACATTATTACTTTTTTCACCACCTCCCCTATTTTCGTCCTCTAGGAGAGAAAAATGTTTTTTAATGAATGCTTCAGCCTCCTCCACTGTATTCTAATTCTGTTTCCCTCCCAGAAAATCAACATTCCCTCTGGCAATAACCATCTAAACCAAACTCCTTTATTGTATAATTTCTTTGATAAGGAGGAATACTTCCTCCTTCTTTCTCTTATTTTTTTCGGAATTTGCTTAAGAATGGTAATTTCTTTATATTTTAATGGTCCCTCCCTTTGGGCCCTTAGCACCTCATCCCTCATGGTCCTCCTAAGAAATTTAATATGTACCTCCCTTGGAACATTATGAGTTCTAGCATATGCTGAATTAATCCTGTAAACCAGATCCATATCCCACCAATATACTGCCGTTCTTAAGTGAATCTAACCAATCGGGCTTCTGCCATTAACTTCGCTTGTTGGGAGCCGGATGGGACGGTCACCAAGGGCAACCATGCTGAATCCATGGTGGTTACCAAGTGCCCTAATTTTAATCCTTTAATAGAACAGAACAGAACTAGAAGAGACCTTGGAGATCATCTAGTCCAGCCCCCTGCTCAAGCAGGAGAACCTATACAATGAACAAGCCGTAGGTTCAAGGACTGGCTGTAAGTCACTTTTTTTCACTGCTGTTCATAACTTCGAACAGTTGCTAAATCTATGCTTGTAAATTGAGAACTATCTGTTGCTCAACTATAGTTTCCTGCCTGGGAATTGTGGGAGGTTTTTCCCCCCCAAAAAATCAAGCTATTTTTTTTTTCACTTTTAGATTACATGTGTTTAACATCTGGAATAGGAATAGAAATAGAACAGAACAGAACTAGAAGAGACCTTGGAGATCTTCTAGTCCAGCCCCCTACTCAAGCAGGACAACCTATACCATCTCAGACAAGCGACTAGTTTCTTCTTGAAAACCTCCAGTGATGAAGCACCTACGATTTCTGAAGGCAACTTCTGTTCCACTGGTTAATTGTCCTCCCTGTTAGGAAGTTTCTTCTCAATTCCAGAGGTTGCTTCTCTCCTTGATTAGTTTCCATCTGTTGTTTCTTGTCCTGCCCTCCGGTGCTTTGGAGAATAATTTGACCCCCTCTTCTTTGTGGCAGCTCCTCAAATACTGAAATTCTGCTATCCTGTCACCCCTAATTCTTCTTTTCTTTAGACTAGCCAGACCCAAATCCTGCTGCCATCCTCCATATGGTTTAGTCTCCAGGCCTTTGATCATCTTAGTTGCTCTTCTCTGGTCTTTTTTTTCCCCCCAAAGTCTCAACATCTTTTTTGTAGTGATCAAAATTGGTTGCACTGTGGTCTTACTAGGGTTTTATAAAGCGGTAAATATATATATATTTCTTGGGTTCCCAACTGCCAGCTTCCTGTAAAAACAGAGTTTGATATCCCGTAATATTTTCCATCAAAGAATTATGTTTGGCTCTTGACCCGCAGGTGATGGTGGAAGCCTACCGGCGAGATGCCGTGTCCAAAGACCAGCTCATCAGCGAACTGAAGTCCACCAAGAAGAAGCTGGACGGTGAAATCAAAGACCTGAAGCGGCAATTCCTTCAGCTTCAGGGTGAGAAGAAATCCACGGAGCTGGAGAACTCCAAGCTAGCGAAGGAACTGTTGCAAATTCAACAGCAGTTGGAGGAATTGGAGAGCCAATTCCAACTGGCTCAGAAAGAACGAAACGACATGGAGACAGAGCTACAGGTGGGAAGGAAAGCTGAATTTAAGAAACGAATAGAAAAAAAAACCCGAGACATTTCTGTGGTTTTTTTCCCTCCTTTTTTTTAAATCGTTCTTTTTTTTTTCATAATCAGGGGTAGGTTGTAAGAGTAACTCTGAAATATAATTTTATCATAGTTTATTTATCCCTGTATTAAATTATTGTATTTTTTATTCCGATTTCATTTTGAATTGTGTTTTATTTGAATTTCATTTTGAATTGTATTTTATTCTACTTTCATTCTAAGTGGCATTTTATTCCATTTTCATTTTAAATTGTTTTTATCCGATTTTAGTAATAATTTGTGTCTGGAACTCTGCACTTTGATACGGCCCAAGGGCTAATCAGTAAAGTAAAGTAAAAAGTGAAGTAAAGAGTAAAGTAAAAAGTAAAGTAAAGGGTTGAGTAAAGTAAAAAGTAAAGTAAAAAATAAAGTAAAGAGTAAAGTAAAGAAAAAGTAAAGTAAAGAGTAAAGTAAAGAGTAAAGTAAAAAGTAAAGTAAAAAGTAAAGTCAAGAGTAAAGTCAAGAGTAAAGTCAAGAGTAAAGTCAAAAGTAAAGTAAAGTAAAAAATAAAGTAAAGAGTAAAGTAAAGAGTAAAGAAAAAGTAAATTAAAAAGTAAAGTAAAGTAAACATAACTCACAGTACAGACAGCCCTCCACTTACAACAGTTCATTTAGTGACTGAAGTTACGACCATGCTGAAAACCCTGACCATTTTTCACACCTACGACTCTTGCAGCATCCACATAGTCACGTGACCAAAATTGGGAGGCTTAGCAACTGTCTCATATTTATGACGGTCACAGTGTCCCGGGTGTCACGGGATCCCGTTTTGTGAGCTTCTGACAACGTTGATGGAGAAACGGGGCTCACTTAACAACCCTGTGACTGAATTCACGAAGGAAACGATTCGCTTAACGGTGGCAAGAGAAGTCATAACCTGCGGGCAAACTCGCTTAGCCAAATGTTTTCCCTTAGCCACGTAAATTTTGGCCTGGGTGGTGGTCGTAACTCGAGGGCTGCCTGCGTTTCTTTCTTTAAACCAGGCTTGTCCCTACATTTGTAAGCTCGCCGCATTAAAGGACGTATTGTTTTAATTTTTCTTCCGTGCTTTTTCCACATTTCCCAGTCTTTGCGGTTTGACCAAGAGCAGATGTCAGCTCTCGTCAAAGTCAACGAAGACCTAAAGCGACAAGTCGACGAAATGCAACAGGAAACCAAGATGTGAGTACGGCTTGCGTTACTTTAGCTACATCTTAACGCGTTACCGGTATCCGTTCTTAGGTAACCTATTTGCCCTTTTGACCATTACAAAACTTGGAGGGCGAAGTAACGCGTGTTATGGCATACTGTTGATTCTGTCCTAAGAATTGTACATTGTCAGTTGGCGTGTTATTGTGACATTGTGCTTTACAACCTTCCCACTGTACGTCAAGTACTACCTGTATTACTAACTGCTTACATCGCACTCGTGTCAGAAGCACTGAATTATTTCCGGGTTGATTACCCAGTGACGTCACTGGGGGGAGGGGGAACGCCCAGTTGGGGCGCTCCTCTCATATTCCCGGCAGAATATGAGTTGTCTGCCACACCTATTCATCTCTGCCCCCTGCCTTTCATCCCCAGAGCTAGGGTGGGGCTTCACTAGCAGCAGTGGCTCTTCCGTCCCAAGGACCGGCCCATCGATTTCCACTGCTCTCCTCTCCTCTGCTTTCTGTGCATCTGCGCGTCAGGCACTGGACCCAGCTGTTCCTCCTCTTCCTCATCAGCCATCTCCAGACCTGGGGGTTGTTGACTCTCCATCTGAGGGCTGACGGACAGACCGGGTTCTGCCTCTCTCTCTCTCTCTCTCTGACAGTTCCATTCCCTCTTTCCCCTCGGAGCTCTGATGCTGACCCTGACTCCCACGCCATCTCTTCAGCTGCTGGAGGGCCACAACACACGAAAGGGCTTCTGGGTTGAAAGGATTACCCGGTGACATCACTGGGGCGTGCCCATTTGGGAGCTCATTTATGTCCCTGGCAGGAGCTGGAGCCAAGGACGGGAGCTCGCCCCATCCACCACTCGGGTCTCGAACGCGAGCTTGCTGCTCGTCTGCCAGCGTCTTAGCCACCGTGCTCCTTTACTGACTGTCCTTTGCTGTCGGGTTCCCTTTGTAGGGCCATTACCGAACAGAGGCAGAAAATGAACAGGTTGGGCTGCGATCTGAGCACGGCGCAGAAGGAGATGAAGGCCAAGCACAAAGCGTATGAGAACGCCGTTGGCCTTCTCAGCCGGCGCCTTCAGGAGGCCCTTGCGGCCAAGGAGTCGTCCGAAGCTGAGCTGAATGAACTCAAGGCCCAGTTCTCCGAGAGTGAAAATAACCACGCTAGCCTGGTAAGCAACCCTCATTTCCTTGATCTTCTAAAACGGGGGTCACCAACCTTTCAGACCTCACTAAATTCAAAATTTTAAATCCCGCGGACCACGAATATGATCTGCCTAATGACCAGCTGGGTGGGCGTGGCTAGGCGGTCAGGTGACTGGGTGGGCGTGGCCAATGCAATGTCACTCACATCAAGGGGCGCCTTTCCGGCCTCTGCTCGCCCCTCCCCTCCCAGCCACTCCTCGCTGGGCTCCTTAGGGTCCCAACAGGAAGCAGTTGTTGGAGCTAAGCAGCCACCAGGAGAAAGAGTTGGCAAAACAACTCAGTTCAAATTGGATCTGGCCGAGAAGGAGGCTCAGCAGAAGCTCCTCACTGAGGACTATGAGCATAGGCTTTCCAAGCAGAGGGAAGACCTGCGGGAGTGCAAGGCCAGGTGTTGGCGCCTGGAGGCTCAGCGGGCTGAGATGGTCAGCCAGTTCCAGGCCATGATGCAGTCCCACTGGAACGAGGCCCTCCGGCTCTTTGCCACCAGCGGCTCTTCCCTCCAGCCTTTGCCCAAAGCCCCCCACCAGGAGGCTGAAACAGACCCCAAGTTGGAATTCCTGCCCCCCTCCGACCCACACAAAAAGACCCTGAAGGGGGAGACTCTCTGCAGCAACACAAGCGTTCATTGCACGTATCTGACCCAGGGGACGTAGTCTGAGGACCCCTGATTTAGTGCAATATAAAAAATGCAAATAATTTTTCTGTAGACCACCAAAATGTTCTCGCAGACCACCAGTGTTCCACGGGCCACTGGTTGGTCACCGCAGTTCTAAAACCATTGCACCCTTGTTCAAGCGGGGACACTAACCCAGAATGTTCCTCTGGCCTTCAGGAAAGGATCCGGACTCTGGAGGCGGAATTGCAGTCCCTAACCCACAGTAAGATGGTTCTGGAGAAGGAGCTTCAGGAAGTCATCTCGCTCACCAGCCAAGAACTGGAGGAATACCGAGAGAAGGTCCTTGAGCTTGAAGATGAGGTAATGGCTAAATGGCTCCTTGCAGGGGTGTCAAACTCAATTTCACTGAGGGCCCTGTGGTTGACCTCAGGGGGCCGGGCGGATGTGGCCGACGGGGTGGGTGTGGCTAGTTTGATGCCACTCCTCAAACTGCTGGCATGTTTCCTCTTCCGCGTTACATAGACTTGGCCCGGTCTTTCCTCTTCGCATTGGGTAGACCAGGACGGCCTCGCGGGCCGGATCCGATCACATTGTGGGCTGGATGCGGCCCACGGGCCTTGAGTTTGCCCCCCCCCCCCCCGGTTTATTGGGTTGCTCCGCCATCTTACCTAGACGTAACCAAGCCATAATGCAACTGGTTTGACTCCACAATCGAGTGTGCGTTGGTTCGTTGAGTTGGATATGGCCAAAGTGTTGCTTGAAACCCCATTGAAGCCTTTCTTGGTTCTTGATCAGGAGTGAAGGAGTCAACATCTTTGGCATTTTCCATCATCCAATTTCAATCCTTTAACCCCAATTCCTGAAAAATGGCGGAGTTAGAGGCAAGCAGTCAACTCTTATCCAAGTTAGGTTGAAAACTGGGGGGTCCTTGAGGCTCTCCGAGCTGGGTTGTTTTCTTGCAAATGTTTCATGACCGTACTGTGTAACATCACCAGTGCTAGGAGGGAGTGGTATTTGTGGAGGAGGAGGAGGAGGAGGAGGAGGAGGAGGAGGAGGAGGCGGGGACTGTGTGTGGGGGGTCCTTGTTGTCCCGTTTTTTCCCAAGCGTTTCATTACCCAAGTAGGTAACATCATCAGTGCCAGGAGAGAGTTGAGTTTGTTTAGAAGTCGTTGCCCTATTAGATTAAAAAACAAACTCAAGTATTTCCAAGAGTTGAAGAAAAGAAAGAAATGGGTCCCTTGGAAGTGTAAGCTATCTTGTCCGTCTCGTCTTCAGAATTAAGTGTAGTTTCTAGCCATCCAAATCTTGTTTTGGGCCGCATCCTTGGGTGATGCTGAGATACCCCTGAGAAAGGTCTTCAGGGAGAGGGGACAGTATTTTGTTTTATTTTTAACGGAGGATGCAGTTCAGTGCCTTTATTGTTTGTGTGGCCCCGCAGCTTCAAGAAGCAAGAGGCTTCCGGAGGAAGATCAAGCGCTTGGAAGAGGCCAACAAGAAGCTTTCGCTGGAACTCGAACACGAGCGGGGAAAGCTCACTGGCCTTGGCCAGTCCAACGCAGCTCTGAGAGAGCACAACCGCATCCTGGAAGCGGCTCTGGCCAAGAGAGAGGCGGATTTGGTGCAATTGAATCTCCAGGTAGACTTCTCCTTCGCCTCCTACTCCTCCTTCTCTTTCTTCTCCTATTCATCCTCTTCTCCTCTTTCTCCTTCTCCTCTTCTTTCTCTTTCTCCTCCTTCTCTTTCTCCTCCTATTCATCCTCCTTCTCTTCCTCTTCCTTCTCTTTCTCCTCTTCTTTCTCTTTCTCCTTCTCTTCTCTTTCTCCTCCTCCTATTCCTCCTTCTCCTCTTCCTCCTCCTCTTCCTCCTCCTCCTTTCTCCTCTTCCTCTTTCTCCTTCTCTTATTTCTCCTCTTCCACTTCCTTCTCTTTCTCCTCCTCTTCCTCTTCTTCTTCCTTCTCTTTCTCCTTCTCCTCTTTCTCTTCCTCCTCTTCATCTTCCTTCTCTTTCTCCTCTTTCTCATCTTCCTCCTCCTTCTTCTCTTTCTCCTTCTCATCTTCTTTCTCCTCCTCCTCCTCTATAAAAAAGCCCTTATCCTTCTCTTTTTCCATTATTATGAAAACTTCTCCTCCTCCTCCTCCCACTTACCTCCACAAGTGACTTCAAGCTGGCCAGGCCCCCTGGCTACGCCCCTCTGCCCCTCCCTCCTGAGGTCAAACACAACCCAGATGTGGTCTTCAACAAAATCGAGTTGCACACCCCTGTTTTAGACCGTAGCTCCCCTGACTCTCATCCAGCAAGTCTCCAGTGCCAAGGCAGGTCCTTTGTCGTGCGGACGCACGAAATAATACACAAGCGCAGAAGTAAAAGGTGCGTTCTCTGCTTTGCGATCTCCCCATCTTCCAGGTCCAGGCGGTTCTGAGGAGCAAAGAAGAAGAAGATCAAAAGATGAAGCAGCTGATTCAGACTCTGCAAATGGCTTTGGAGACAGAAAAAGCCAACGTCCTCAGTCTCAAGGAACAGGTACAGTCCTGGCTGAAAGCCTTCAGAGTTCGGTTAAGGAATAATAAAGCAGTCTTTAAAAAAATAAGTCTAATCATTTGAACATTCTATAGGCATTTACAGCTATTGACTTACCTTCTTGCAGCAAACAGCCTGATTAGCACAAGAAAAAAAAAATCGGCCTCTGCCTTGTGGAGCAAACTGCAATTTTCACTTTCAGTTTAAGCCCGCCTCCCGATCATCAGCTGTTTCAGGCTGCGGGGATTGCTACAGCCTATTGCAGCCTCCGCAAGCTCCATTTCCCCCGTTTGCTGCAAGGAGGTAAATTGCTGGGAGGCAGAGGCCAAAGGGTGGGGGACGATGGGTGGGTGGGCTTACATTCAATGTATAAGACGCACCCAAATTTTCACCCTCTTTTAGGGGGGGGAAAGGTGCGTCTTATACTCCGAAAAATACGGTACGTTCGAATTGGCTCAGCCATTTCAGTTTACCCACCTTACTAAGGATAGCTGCATCATTTTGTGCTTCACCATCCTTAATTCTTTGGGCAGCTCTTTTTTTTTTTTTTTTTTTTTGAGTTGCTCTCTTGTTACGTCAGAGACAGGAAGGCCAAAATTCCTAGCCAACCCAGCTGGAACCTCCTAGTGTGGGGAGCTGAAACCCCATCCGTAGGAAACCCCCACCCCCTCTTTCTCGAGGTTGGGAAAGGGCTACGTTTTGCCATTGTTATAACGATACATCGCGCTGTGGCAGGTTACGGCGACGAAAACGGAGTCGGCGCACAACCGTCGGCATTATAAAGCTGCTTCCCTGGAACTCGGTGAGGTCAAGCGAGAGCTCCAAGCCAAAGAAGTCCTGATTGGGGCTCTCCAGGCTGAAGTCGACAAGCTGCAGTGAGTGTTTAAACCCTGACGTTTCTAAGGCCATGCGCAGTTGGCTGCCTTAGTCGTGCGTGAAGCGGGCAAATGAGCTTGCGTACCTGGGGCAATGAGCTGGAGAGGCAACCTACAGAAGGACTGGTGGAACCTGGTGGGGGGGGAGTTAAAAGAGGTACCAGCCTGGAATCTCTACGTGGCCACAAGCGAACTAAGTCCAACCCCTCCTTGGGCTTCCATTTACCTTTAGCTAACTTTTAAGACTGCTGGTCCGCAAGAAAAGTTTGGCGACCCGCAGAAAAATCATTTGCATTTTTTATATTGCACTAAATCAGGGGTCCTCAAACTACAGGATGGATACGGGCAATGAACGCTTGTGTTGCTGCAGAGAGTCTCCCCCCTTGGGGTCTTTTTGAGGGGGGCAGAAATTCTGACTTGGGGTCTGCTTCAGCCTCCTGGTGGGGGGCTTTGGGCGAAGGCTGGAGGGAAGAGCCGCTGGTGGTGAAGAGCCGGAGGGCCTCGTTCCAGTGGGACTGCATCATGGCCTGGAACTGGCTGACCATCTCAGCCCGCTGAGCCTCCAGGCGCCGGCACCTGGCCTTGCACTCCCGCAGGTCTTCCCTCTGCTTGGAAAGCCTATGCTCCTAGTCCTCAGTGAGGTGCTTCTGCTGAGCCTCCTTCTCGGTCAGATCCAATTTGAATTGAGCCAGTTGTTTTGTCAACTCTTTCTCTGGCGGCTGCTGAGCTCCAGCAACTGTTTCCTGCCCTAAGGAGCCTGGGAGGGCAGGCAAAGAGTGGCAAGGAGAGGTTGGCAAGGCGCCCATCGCCCATCGAGGTGGCCACGCCCACTCAGTCCCATGACCACCTAGCCACGCCCACCCAGCCAGCCATTAGGCAGATCACATTAATGGTCTGCGAGATTTAAAATTATGAATTTAGTGAGGTCCAAAAGGTTGGGGACTCCTGTTGTACCAGGGGCTAACTGTGACTTGAGAAGCTTCACTTAGCCACATACATTTTGGGCTCAATTGAGGACTATCTACAGTCCACATTCATCAGTGCTGTAGGCCAGTCGTTTCTGAGAACAATTGATGCTGTTCCCAAGGTGATTCTACTCTCTTGTCTGTTCTAGGGCAGAAGATGGAAAGCACTCCGAGGAAGTCTCTCAGATCCAGCGAGAGCTGGTAGATGCTCGGTTCCAGCTTCAGCTTCTACAGAAGCAGCTGGATGATCAACTGGACAAGCAACCTGTAGAAAACCAAGAGGTGAAATCTCGGTCTTGGCCGTTCCTTTCCTCCTTGATGAGCACTTGGGCTTTACATGTGCCGTAGAAAAGCACTGAGGGAACACAAGTAGAAGAAGACAATCGCCAGTGAAAAGGAAATTGGGTGGAAGGGGGAAAAGATCTGAATTGGTGAAGAATCTATGGTGCAACTGCATTGGAAATGTTCTACGTGGGATCCTTGGTGCTCTCTGAGCTTCCTTGTTTTCTTGCAGATGTTGTCAACACTCAGTGTTGTCCTGGGGACAGAATTTTTTTTGGGGGGGAGTGCAATCCACGCATACTCTCGGCTGGAGTCGGATCTCAGATTGCTGCAGCCGGTTTGGGAGGGGTGCATCTTATAGGGTAATGTGATTGATGACACAGACTGAGGGGAGGGAAGGAACAGGGGTAAAGTTCAGAGAGAAACCAAACGAAGCAGAGGCTTGACTGCGAACAGATCTTGCCTAATGGTGCTAATAAATGACTGGTTTTGCACTGTAAACTTGACTTGATGCCTATGAATCAATCGGGGCCTTTTTAGGAAATCTGACAAGACGTTTCATCACCCAAACTTAGGTAACGTCATCAATGCACTGATGATGTCGCCTAGTTGGGTGATGAAACGTCTGCAAGAAAACAAGCAAGCTCAGAGAGCACCGAGGACCCCACAGTCCTCCTTCCTTCCCTCCCCCCCTCTCTCTCCAAACCCAACCCTTTCTAGCACTGATGATACTCCCTAGTTGAGTCATCAAACGTCTGCAAGAAAACCACCGAGCTCAAGAGAGCACCAAGGGCCCCTCATTTGAACCCTGAGCTACAAATATTCTCCTTTATTCAGTGTATTCTGAAAAGGCATATCAGAGCAGGGGCGGGCGAGGGATGGGGAATAGAAGAAGGGCAAACCGTAATTATTTTAACGTTTCCCTTGAAGTGTAAAGTTTACACTTTTTAACTGAGGTGGGGAAAAGACAAATATTGTTAAGCATTTTGTTTTCATTGTGTTCTATTGCAGCCCATTGGTACTCCCCTAGATAATATGTAGTAAAATGGTAGATCTGATTGCCACCAAATGCTTCCTGGTTCAGTTGGCACTCCCAAAGATTGTTGTCAGGCTCCAAAAACCGAGCGAGACATGCAGAGTTACCTCTGAGCAGTGTCCTTTATTGTTCCTCGCCTGTAGACAGAATCTTGCCAAACTCCTGACATCAGGGGTGTCAGTTTCATTGAGAGCCCCCTTTGAAATCTACTTTGCTTTGCACTGAATGGAAGCCTACATTCTTGGGCTATTGACCTCTCCCGCAGGAAGAGTCCGTCCGAAGCTTGCCATGACTTTGACTTGTCTGTCTGTCCTTGCAGCTGGAAGACCTGAAATGGGAAGTGGATCAGAAAGAGAGGGAGCTCCAAGCTCTGAAGCAACAGCTGGATTTGACCGAGCAACGCAGTCAGAAGGAGTTGGAAGGCATGCAGTTGGTTCTCCAGGTATTTTCACTGGATTCTAGAGGGGTTTCCCATCCTAGGCAAAATTCCTCGTGTGTCCAATCACACTTGGCCAATAAAGGATTCTGTTAATGGTTTCTTGGCTATCCGTGCTTCCTTCTAGGACCTCAAGACGGAACTGGAGATGGTGAGGGATGATCTGTCCATAACTCAGAAAGATAAATTCATGCTCCAGGCGAAAATGTCTGAACTGAAGAGCAGCATCAAGACCCTGCTCCAACAGAACCAGCAGCTGAAGCTGGATTTGAAACAGGGGAAAATGAAAAAGGTATCTTGAGAAATGCAGATTATCCCTCCGTTGTCATACACACACAGCTTTCCCCTTAGCCTCGATCCCAAGCCTGCAATCCAGATGGTGTTTTGGAATCTGGACGTTGCCTTTTTTTTTTTTTGCTTTTAGCCACTGTGTGAGACTGGATTTATGAAGGACCTCCTGGTTGCTGCAGTCCAGCTGTGTATATAGATAGTCCTCGGTTTACGACCACACAGTGTGAGATATTAGCGAAGTGAGTTTTGCCCCGTTTTCCGATCTTCCTTGACATGGCTGTTACGTGAATCACTGCAGCTGTTAAATTATGAAGTGAAATTGACTTTGTTTGTCAGAAGGGGATTATACGATCTCAGGACACTACAGCCGTCATAAATAATGACAGAAAGAGTGCAGAGAAGAGCAACAAAGGTGATTAGGGGACTGGAGGCTAAAACACATGAAGAACGGTTGCAGGAACTGGGTAGGTCTAGTTTAATGAAAAGAAGGATTAGGGGAGACATGATAGAAGTCTTCCAATATCTCAGGGGCTGCCACAAAGAAGAGGGAGTCAAGCTATTCTCCAAAGCACCTGAGGACAGGACAAAAAGCAATGGGCGGAAACTAATCAAGGAGAGAAGCAACTTAGAACTGAGGAGGAATTTCCTGACAGTGAGAACAATTAATCAGTGGAACAGCTTGCCTCCAGAAGTTGTGAATGCTACAACATTGGACTTTTAAAAGAGGAGGTTGGATAACCCTTTGTCTGAAGTGGTTTAGAGTCTCCTGCCTGAGCAGGGGGTTGGACTAGAAGACCTCCAAGGTCCCTTCCAACTCTGTTATTCTATTCTAAATACATGCCAGTTGCCATGTTACTAAAAAATGGTTGTAAGTCGAGGTCTACCTCTATTGGGGTCTCTGGATCTAGGGAAGCCCTCTTAAGTTCTCTGTCAGGGTTCCAAGTAGTAGACCCATAGCAAGCAAAACTCAGAGGCAGGTAGATTCCTCAAAGAACAGCTTTATAGGATATAAATATGTTGTATTTGTGCTGATAAATAAATAAAGGGAGACTAGTATAGATCTATTTCAAGCTATTTAGCTCTCATCAGCTAGCCATACCCTTACTGGGAATCGAACCATATTTGGGCATACCAGGGGTTGTATCTCCTATAATACACACACACGCACACGCACACACACACACACACACAATATCAGCACATAGCTGGTGAAAACCGACTCTGAAGGCTCCTGCGGTTTTTACCTAATTAAAAGTAAAAGTTTTGACACTTTCTCAAAACAACCAGTCACATGGTCCAATCACAGCACCGTCTGGTTGTATGGTGACTTCCCTCCTCCTTCCACGGTCCAGGTGTGAGAATGACCTTGCTTCTCAAGAGAAAGTATTTTGTTTTGGCTACAAAATCCCAGCTATCTCAAATCCCCTCTACCTATCTTCAGTGTTGCAACACTGAAGCGGTCAAGATGGCTTCGGTCAGGTCAGCTTCAGGGTTGACATTCTCTACTGTTGACTGTAAACCTTGAAAGTAAGCTTGTTGTCGATGGTCTTTTGTTTTCTTTTGAAGAAGAAACTCAAGGGTGAGACAGGTTCAAGTCCAGTGACCCCGGTGAAGATTCCCGATTGTCCTGTCTCTGCTACTTTGCTAGAAGAGCTGCTGAAACCCCCATCAATTGTGAGTAAAGAGCCACTGAAGAACCTCAACAGCTGCCTCCAGCAACTCCGGTGAGTCACATTTTCTGTTTTTTATTTTTCCCAATTCCGATCTATCTTTTTTTTTTAAAAAAAAAAGAAAATCAAAAATGGCCATGCGCAAAAACGAAAAACACCCAGAAAGAAACGGCCTCAAATTGCGCTGCAAATAATTTGGGAATCGGAAGTGCTGTTTTGAGAGTGGACTCGTTTTTACCGCCAGTGAATATTCTTATAGCCCTATAACGAAGGGTTTTGATGGTCATCAAAGAAGCACCTGAGAAACGAATGCAGATGGTTCCGCAGGATTCTTCTTAATAGCAACAGCAGTAGCAATAGAGACTTTATAGCCCCCTCTAAGCAGTTTACAGAGTCAGCCTCTTGCCCCCATTTTACCAACCTTGGAAGGATGAAAGGCTGAGTCAACATCGAGACGTTCAGGATCGAATTCCAGGCTGTGGGCAGAATTAGTCTGCAATACTGAATTCTGATAGAAAATAGGTGAGTATGTGTGCGTGTGTGTGTGTGTGTAGATAGATAGAAGAGAGAGAGAGAGATTATGGATGGATGATAGAATATGGATGGAAGATAAGTAAAAGACAGAGATGATATAGATAGATAAGATAGATGAGAGAAAGATATATACACACACACACACACACACATATACATATATACACATACACAGTATATATGTATGTATGTATGTATGTATGTATGTATGTATGTATGTATGTATGTATTTGTGTTACATATACATAAAATTTGTGTTGTATTTGTGCTGATAAATAAATAAAGGAAGACTAGTATAGATCTATTTCAAGCTATACTAGTCTCCCTTTATTTATTTATCAGCACAAATACAACACAAATATAAAAAAGGCAACATTAAAAATTAAAAATATGGTTTTCTGCCTGGATGGTTTTCTGTAATGAGCCGAAGAACAGAAAGGGGGAGTAGCGAGCTTCCTCCCATATTTGGGCATACCAGGGGTTGTAACACAAACACATATACATATACATATACATATACATCATAGACATAGACATAGACATAGACATAGACATAGACATAGACATAGACATAGACAGATAGATAGATAGATAGATAGATAGATAGATAGATAGATAGATAGATAGATATATATATATATATATGAGAGAGAGAGAGAAACAGTGAGAGACAGAGAGATAGATATGATAGATGAATGGATGGATCATAGAATATAAATGGAAAAGAGAGAGAGAGAGAGAGAGAGAGACAGACTAAACAGACACAAATAGGCAGGCAGAGAAAGAGAGAGAAACAGAGAGATAGATAGATATGATGGATGAATGGATGGATCATAGAATATAAATGGAAAATAGATAGAAGACAGATGAGAGAGAGAGAGAGAGAGAGACAGACAGACAGACAGACTAAACAGACACAAATAGGCAGGCAGAGAGAGAGAGAAACAGTGAGAGACAGAGAGATAGATAGATATGATAGATGATGGATGGATGGATCATAGAATATAAATGGAAGATAGATGAGAGATAGACATAGACAGACTAAACAGACAGAAATAGGCAGGCAGGCAGAGAGAGAAACAATGAGAGAGAGAGAGATGATGATGATGGATGGATCGTAGAATATAAATGGAAGATAGATAGAAGACAGATGAGAGATAGATATAGATATAGACAGACAGACTAAGCAGACACAAATAGGCAGGAGGCAGGCAGAGAAGGATAGAAACAGAGAGAGAGAGAGAGAGAGAGAGAGAGAGAGAGAGAGAGAGAGAGAGAGAGAGAGAAACAGCACTTAGACTTATATCCTGCTTCACAGTGCGTTCCAGCCCTTCTTAAGCAGTTTACAAAGTCAGCGTATAGCCTCCAACAATTTGGCTCCTCATTTTACCCACCTCGGAAGGATGGAAGGCTGAGTCAACCTTGAACCGCTCAGGATCGAACTCCTGGCAGAGGGCAGAGTCAGCCTGAAATACTGCATTTTAACCACTGTTCCTCCCCCATGGCTCCAAACAATAATTCTGTTTCTCTTCCATGTTTCTCAAAGGCAAGAGATGGACAGCCTGCAGCGTCAAATGGAAGAGCACACCGTCACGGTCCACGAATCGGTGTCTTCCTGGAAGCAGATCGAAGGCGAGTTGACGGACTTCACGACTAACCTCTCCGTGACTCTGTTAGCCAATGAGAGTGTTCCTCACAGAGATCACCAGGATCATAAGCCAAGCACGGACGCCGAGGGAGAGTCGATTCCCAGCGATCCCAACGCCCACGGATTTCCGTCAGAACTGCTTTAAGTACGTTTAGCGGGAAATAAGTATTTATCAAAACCCTATTTATATTTTGCTCTTAAACCTTTTAGAGTCCTCGGTCTACGGTTCGTTTTAGCAAAACGGGGAGGAAAAATATGAAGGCCGTGGCTTGATGAGATCCTTTGCTCATCGTACTTGGCGGCCTGGAAAAAAAAGACGTGAGGTTTGCCGCATTAAGCTTTGGAGAACTAAGCGATCGAATTAGGATGGGTGCAGAGAGAAGACGAAACAGGGTCCCTTTTTAAAAACATACTCAACTCATTCGGTGACGGCTCGGTCCGCTTCCAGCTTGGGAATTTCATGACCTTTAAGGGATGATATACTCCACCAAATCCAGTATTGTTATTATCGTACCTTTTGAGTCTTATTCTGACAAATCAAGCAACCAAATTGCTCGTCTCGAAAACCACGGCGGAATAATCTCCCAGTGAAATGTTCTGACGGATGCTGTTTGCACATTTGTGTTGTTTGTCTTTGCAGACATCTGCAGGACAGAGTTGTGGGTGAGTTGTGGAGTCTCTTACATATATATATATATATGGATTCTTCTGTCGATGATAAAGCATCTGGGTTGGTTTTTATGTTTGGTCTTACTAAGGTGACTTGTTAAGTTTTGGTGTCCTACAAAACGTGTTGTTGATACGGGCCCGAGGAAGCTAAAACCGGAGCTTTTTAGACATTTCATTTATTCACTTATTTATATTTCCATTTTATTCTGCCTATAAATTCCTAGTTTCTTAGCTTTAATTCCATCCCTCACTCCCATGGCTTCCTCCTGAGACGTAATCAGAATTCATGTCCTGTGGGTTTTTTGTTTTGTTTTTGCAAATGCATCCTTGTATAATTAATCAGTTGAAATAATAGTTTTTTTAAAAAAATTGTTTCTCAACAACTGACGGTACCTTTTTGTGCTCTGGGTAGAAACACCCTGGTCAAATTGCACTGTAGGATATGCTAGGAAGTAAAAGGAAGCGTGAACGGAAGACACAAATGTAGGAGGTAATTGTGATCTTGGCTGGAAGTTATGGATGCTTGAGGTGAGATCAGGTGAAGGGAGTCCTGTCCAAGATCTTAAGCAGGTGCAATGGTGAAATTGTGCAATTGTGAGTCCCATCCTGTCTTCATGCACATCACATTTATGGAAGCATACCAGACTGCCCCTAAAATGTCACATTGATCTAGTGTCCATCACCATCACCACTATTTTATGAACCTGATTGAGGACTTCAGATCTTTAATGAGCTGTATCCTAACTAAAGATGGATCACAGCACTTAATTGTCATGGTAGCAAGTCTCATAGGAAGAAAATGAGAAGGAAAATGATGTTTGGAGAAGAGGATAGAGATAGAAAAGCAATAAAGGAAAACTTGCTCTCATGGCTAAACCTAAGTCTAAAGTTTAGATAACTTCACGGATTGTTAAACTCCGTTAAACATGATGAAGGGAATTTCGAAGCAGGACTTAACAGATGGACACACAATCTCTAAATTAGATTTTCTGTTTCAACAGTCTGACCAAAGAAAGCTCCCAGCTGTGAGTGGTGTGGATTGATTGAATGTGGAAGGATTATTTTCCCCCCAGTATTTGTAGAAATGTCACTCTGATTTTCCTGTTAAAGCCAAGACATTTCTCTCTCTCTCTCTAGCTATTCTGTATTTCTTTTCAAAACAGACTTTAGATGGACACTCTGATTGCTCAGCTTTTTTCCCAACCTGAGTTTCGATATTTTTTAATATTCCGAAACTTCTGTGAGGCATTTTTTAAATGTTTATTTTCATCTAATACATGAAGGAAAGGTCGTTCTTAAATGTGAAGCTTTCTAAATTCTGAGGGTCTTCTCAAAGAGATAAGCATATCTGAGTATGCTTATCTCTTTGATAAAACTAATCCAGAATTTGAAGACTTTATGTGTCAATCTAGACAGGTGGTAACTTTTATTATAAAGTTGGTTTTATACAGTAAAATAGCAATGGTATTTTTTTTTTTGGCGCTCATATCTGTGAAGCTTATGTATCTGCTAATGTAAGCAAGAAATACTTGTAGTATTTAAACACCAAAGCTAATATTACATAATGAGTAATGTGTGTATGATCACTTCCAATCTTTGCTGCTCCACTTAGTTCTTTGCATTTCACAATTTTTGATTTACCCATGAAGATTTTTCTGAGCATCCTTTCAACAGTCACAGCTGAACGCAATGTATGTATTATAAAATCAGATTTTTTTTTTAAAAAAAAAAACCTCCTTCAACAATTTGGGGGAGGTGAAGGGACAAGAACAGGGAGAAAAACCCCATTGTTGTATTTTTACTAAATGAAAAATCAATTTCTCCCGCTTTCCTTTTTCAGACCGTCTTATTTAGATTTCTCTGTGTCTTGTCATTTTGGCTGGAAAGGAAGTGGGTGGTCTGGGAATCCCTGACTCAGCAAATTTCCTCCGGGGGGGGGGGAATATTTACTGTCATTCTCTCTTTTTAAATGCGCTGTCATTTAATTCATACTTCAAGAAACCAGGATTGTGAAGGGATCTCCATCTTTCCAACTAGCCAAGATCTATAAACCATTCGGACTGGTCCCTTTGTTTTTTTTTAATATTCAAAATGAATAATAGAGCCTTTATGGTTCTATTATTCTGCATTTTTTAAAAATGTTGTTTATTCATCTCTGGAAGCTAGATATGATGGTTTTCAGTGTTTTTCTATATGTTAGCAGACGATGGTTCCGAAGGCTTAAATCTGTCAAATTGTTCACAGCAATTTTCTACAGTGCAACAATATGATGAATATTAATTCACCTTACGGTCTTCCAGGTTATTTGGAGACTTACGCATTCTGTGAACTTTTTCCGTGTGCATCGTCTGTTTCATTTTCCAATCTGGCAATGCTTGTTTCATTCTACCAGGTTAAAAAAAAAGCTGCTTGAAAGAAAATTACTTCTCTATATCAAAATTGAAATTTTTATTTTTGGGGGTAAGCAGCTGCACGAAGTGAAAAGGGAGCGCTGATGCTAACCAAATTATGTCACTGGCTTTTCGAGTGACAGATACATAATAAAAGTAGAAAGTTGCCTTAATTTAGAAAGTGAATCCTGGTCCATTTATAATGAGGATCTGTTTCAAAGTAGTGTTTTTCTCCCCCTTGAAAATGCAGAATACTTACCCTCCCAGATGGAAAAAAAAATAGATTCTTGGTCATAGGAATCTTTTCTGTAACAATAGCCACGCAGAGTATTCTTTTCCAAAAAGAGAATCTTAACGCATATCATTTTCTCTCATTTTTTTCCTTGTTCCCTACAAATAGTTGTCTGATTCTATTTAATGGGGGGGAGGATGTCATTTTCATAACATGTTTGAGTGAGAGTTAGATATGTTTGATTAAAGAGTAATAATTGTGCTTTAAAAAAAACAGGGCATGTTAATTTAAGAAAAATCTTTAAAGATATGCTAAACATTCTTGAAAGGTTTTGTGCAATAAACTATTTTTCATTAAAAAAAAAAATCTGTGCCCATTGCGTATTTTAAATCTATAAGAGGAGAGCCGTGGTTAGTCGACAGCATATATTGTCTGTGTTAATTTGAGGCTGATCATTTGTACGAGTGGGAAGCCTGGAATGGTTTGCTCAGTGATCTATTGATTTTCTTGGCTGCCCACTATAATATTTATGTATCCAGCTCTCCTTTAAATCTAATCCCATCAACTGTACAGGCAGTCCTCGACTTACACCAATTCATTTAGTGACCATTTGAAGCTACAACGGCACTGAAAAAAAGTGACTTAGGTTATTCAGTTGTGACCGTTGCAGCATCATGTGATCAAAATTCAGTGGCTTGGCAACTGACTCATATTTATGACGGTTGCCCCTGTACCTTTTTTTGCGACCTTCTGACAAGCAAAGTCAATGGGGGAAGCCCGGTTCACTTAACAACTAGGTTGCTAATGTAACAACTGCAGTGACTCACTTAACAACCGTGGCAAGAAAAATGGGGCAAAGCTCACTTAACAAATGTCTCACTTAACAACATCATTGTAGTCATAAGTCGAGGACCACCTGTAGAAACGTTCTGATGGGACCAATAGAAGGGCCCTTTTTGAATAACTTTTGAATTTCAGTAATAGGGAGTTGATTGTTTTGTTTCTTTGACCTAACAAAATAAGGAGTGGCTTCTGATAATAAAGACCAGATCAGAGATAAAAATTAGGCAGAAAGTTAAATTATAGCAAACTGAAAACTCACAATTATTTGGAACCAGCAAAGGGAATGAATCCACCTTTGCAAACCATATGCTAGAGTTAAACCACCTTTTAAAACCCTGTGCTTGAAGAGTTAAGCGCAACGTGGCTTTGCTGTGCAACTTCGCAGCATTCTCCACCTCCGGTTCCCATGCGACTCCGCCTACGCCACTCATCTCTCTCTAGCCTTTGCGTGGCAGCCAAGCCGGCTTCAATCGGAAACCGGAAGTGCTTGCCTTGCGACTCGTTTCCCTGCCCACTCAAGCGGTTGCCAGAGGCAACCGAGCCGTCACATTCTCTCTCGAGGCGACGGCGCGGCCCGTCGACAAGATTGGACGACACCTCCCATGCTTCGCGGGGATTATGGGCTTTTCTCCCATTCATAGCAGAACTCAAACCATCGGATTTCTGACGGTCTTCCCGTCATGCAGCGCGGCACGCCCGTCCCTATCCACACCCTCTCCATGCGTGTGACGTGGCGGCCCGCGATTGGTCACTTCGGCGCCCCTTCAAAAACTCCCAAGCGCGCGAGAGGGAGGACGCGCCGCCGTCGGGACAACCGGGGAGAAGTCAGCGCCAGGCCTCGAGGAGGCGGTCTCCACCTCCTCAGCCCCTCGACTGGGGGTAGGGGGGGCAAGCAGAGGCGAAGAGAGAGAGAGCGCAAGAGCCGATGCCTTCGGCGCAAGCCTTCTTGCGGGTAGGACGTCCGTTGGAGCGCCGGAGGGGGCGTGGCCTGAAGCCGCCCCGCGAGTGCGGTCGACCTCGCCTGCGCCTGCGCGGAGCGCGCGACGGACGCCGGGAAATCCCTGACGAGGTACCGCCCAGGGTTTTATTTTTCCCCCACCCCACATGCTCTGCGCCTGCGCAGTGTCGTCCGTCGGCCGGGGGAAGCGATGGAGCGCTGGGTGGCGGCCGGCTGGTCGGGCTGGGGCGGCTTGTGGCGGGCCGGTTGGCCCGGCTGGGAGGTGCTGGCCGCCTTCGCCGTCATCGGCGCGCTGGGCTGGCTGCTGCGGCTGCTGGATCGAGGCCCGCGCGGTGGCGGAGCTGGAGGCCCGAGGCCCATCGCGACGCTTCCTGAGGAGAAGAATCCGCCTCCTCCGCGCTGCCTCGACCGCTGCGACGGAGGTGAGAGGCCTTTCCCCACCGCCGCCGCCGCCGCCGCCTTCCCTCTCCTTTCCCCCAGCGCCGCCTCCCTGCCAGGTAGGCCGCTGGAAGCGCCTTGGGCGTGCAGGGGATGATGGGAGCTGGAGTCCCCAAGTGCCTTGGATGACGAGGTCTGGCGGGGCGGGGGGGGGTGTTGAGATCCGAAAGGGAGAGAGAAAATAGGAGAGAAAAAAGGGAGAGAGAAAATAGGAGGAGAATGGAAGAGGAATAGAATAGAATACCAGAGTTGGAGGAGACCTCAGAGGTCTTCTAGTCCAACCCCCTGCTCAAGAAGGAGACTCTCTACCATTCTGGACAAAGGGCCGCCCAGTCTCATCTTAAAAACCTCCAGTGATGGCAGCTTTCTTTCTTTCTTTCTTTCTTTCTTTCTTTCTTTCTTTCTTTCTTTCTTTCTTTCTTTCTTTCTTTCTTTCTTTCAAAAGGCAACTGGACTTTGTTTTTCCTTGAAGGCGTTTCACTTCTCATCCAGGAAGCTTCTTCCGTTCTGACTGAAGTCAATCTGGAGTTAGAACTGAAGAAGCTTCTTGGGTGAATGGAATAAAATGGAATAGGAATAAGAAATAGAAATAGAATAGAATAGAATACCAAAATTGGAAGGTACCTTGGAGATCTTCTAATCCACCCTCCTGCTCAAGCAAAAGACCTTATACTATCCCAGACAAATACATACAATGGCAGAGTTGAAAGGAACCTTGGAGGTCTTCTAGTCCAACCCCATGCTTAGCCAGGAAACCCTATACCGTTTGAGACAAATGGCTATCCAACATCTTCTTAAAGACTTCCAGTGTTAGGACATTGTTCTAACTGTCAGGCAGTTTCTCCTCAGTTCTAAGTTGCTTCTCTCCTTGATTAGTTTCCACCCATTGCTTCTTGTTCTACCCTTGGAGAATAGTTTGACTCCCTCTTCTTTGTGGAAGCCCCTAAGATATTGGAGCACTGCTATCATGTCTCCCCTCGTCCTTCTTTTCATCAAACTAGACCTACCCAGTTCCTGCAACCGTTCTTCCTATATTTTAGCCTCCAGTCCCCTAATCCTCTTTGTTGCTCTTCTCTGCACTCTTTCTAGAGTCTCCACATCTTTTTTACAGTGTGATGACCGATGAGAGAGAGCTCTTTGGTTAATCCCAGGAATAAGGGAGAGATGGAGGGAGAGGAGGGGGGAAAGACTGTGGGGATGGGAGACCACCAGGTAATCCTGGAGGAGCAGGTGAGGCAAGTAGAAGGGAGCCTCGATGGAGGCCAGGCTGCTCTTCTCCTATGGCCTGAATGTTGTTTTTTTCGGTTAGCTTTCCTCACCTTGACTGTCAAATGCGTCCAACCATTGGACATTTCATAGAAGAACAGAGATGGAAGGGACCTTGGAGGTCTTCTAGTCCAGCCCCCTGCTCTAGCAGGACACACAGATACACACATATTTATTCTCTATACCTCATTTCTACTATTTCAGGGTTTTCCTGCAAACCATCTCAAGAAGAGCCATTGTTCCCACACCTTAATCCCAACTAAGGAAAAGCATAAAAGGTGGTTTTTTTTTTAAATTTAGCCAGTTTGGTTTAATGCAGGGCTGTCAAACTCGCATCATGTGGCGTATCACAACTTTTTCCCCCTTTGCTAAACCGGGTATGTGGACATGGCCAGCACGTAACACATCCAGCCTGCAGCCCTTCAGTTTGATGCCTCCTGGTTTTAATGGTTAAGGCATAGAGCTAGAAAGCGGGAGACAGTGAGTTCTAGTCTTGCCTTAGCCATGAAAGCCGGCTGGGTGACTTTGGGCCAATCACCAGGAGTCTGGGAGTTCTAGTCCTGTCGTAGGCCATAAAAGTCGGCCGGGTGACTTTGGGCCAATCGCCAAGAGGCTGGGAGTTCTAGTCCTGTCGTAGCCATAAAAGTCGGCTGGGTGACTTTGGGCCAAGAGTCTGGGAGTTCTAGTCCTGTCGTAGCCATAAAAGTCGGCCGGGTGACTTTGGGCCAATCGCCAAGAGGCTGGGAGTTCTAGTCCTGTCGTAGCCATAAAAGTCGGCTGGGTGACTTTGGGCCAAGAGACAGGGAGTTCTAGTCCTGTCGTAGCCATAAAAGTCGGCCGGGTGACTTTGGGCCAATTGCCAAGAGTCTGGGAGTTCTAGTCCTGCCTTAGCCATGAAAGACCCTTGGGTGACTTTGCCAATCACCAGGAGTCTGGGAGTTCTAGTCCCACCTTAGTCATGAAAGGCAGCTGTGTGACCTTGGGTCAGTCCTCCTCTCTCAGCCCAGCCTACCTCACAGGGTTGTTATTGCGGTGAAAATAGGAGGAGGAAGATTACCCTTTCCTTCTCCTCCTCCTCCTCCTCCTCCTCCTCCTCCTCTTGTTTCTTGTATCCTGCAGCACCCAGGACCAGCCATCAATGCAAAAAAGATGGCAATTATGACATCTGATGCAACCACACAAATTGCATCATTTGCCAGTTGTCAGGATGCCTGTGCCCTCACTTGGTCGCCCTCTGTGGATTCCCATGCTGTGTTTATTTTGGATATGAATCCCCTGGAGATGCCCAAACTATCACTATGTAGGCAGATGAGGCTGCCCAAATGTCAGCTGATTCCGAGGAGCTTCATGTTCGAGGGATTTTCACATGGAAATGCAGAATTTTTAAAGCAAAAAAGAAACGACTCTCTGTCCATGGTGGTAGTTCCAATTTAGATTCATGGGCTCGTTAAACACGGTTGTTTACATTTAGTGATATATAAGCATAATAAGAGAAAAATCCCTAGTGCATAGAAATAGTTACAATATTTCTGTTCTCTTGTATTTGTTTTGGTTTTACATCAAAGCCGGTGCTTTTTCTTGGGAAAGCCAAACATGCTTGGATATAAACCCAAATCCTGGTGAAATTAAATTAATTAAAGCATTCCCAACAAATGTTTTATTCAGGCTGCTTGAGTCACTAGCGAAGGATCGTCTTTCTGGATATTGATTTTGCTGTTGCACCCAATGTGATTGATGACAGGAAAGCAATATGTGCTGATACATTTAGATTAGAACTATTGTATTACATGGTATTCTCCATTTGTGATCAACAATAGCATTTTCAAAGATGTCAACGTATCTTAGAGTATTCAAATTACCCTTGTATCTCTAGTCCAGAGGAACTGTTTCAAGATGACTTGAGATTTTGGTTAGGTTGTCTGAAATATTTAGACTTCCCAAGAAATTAATACATGTTAAATTAGCATTTCTTTGGCATCAGTGTCTTCAATTTGAAACAATACCTAAAATCCCTAAAAGAATCTTATGGCAGGAGGACCAATTTATTTTCCATTTTAAAAGAAAGCAATCCGCTTTCGAAATCCATGATTTTGTGGAAAGTTGGTAGCAATTTTTCTATTGTAAAATATTGGTAAAAATTAAGATATCCAATATTCTTACGCCACTGAAACTTTCTGTTTATTTATGCCTATTTCCAGTCTTCATCGGCAGCTTTCCTTTTACGGTTGAGATTTTGCTCTTACTTCGTTCTATTTTTAAATACGGGAGCAGAAGTGGATTTAAGCATTCTGCCAGATGCTTAATGATTAAGATCTAGACTAATTCTCAGCATGCTTGCTGCTAACATTAGATCTTGTGCTAAAACAGAAATAGATTAAGGGCACCCATTAATGATCTGATCTGCTTTTTTAAAAAAATACTACAGTAACTTTGATTAAGTGTTTAATTAATTAGTTATTAAATGTATTTCAATCCAGCTATAACTGAGCTTATCAAACTGCTCTTATCTAGAAGTGTTCTTTCCACCCCCCGGAGTCTTTCTTCTAAGTATGATGTCCATAAGTGTTCATGATTCTTTAGGGGGTGTCTAGCCCCATTAGCATGCTGGCTGGGGAATTCTGCGAGCTGAAGTCCTCGCATTTTAAAGTTGCCAAGGTTGAAAAACGCTGATCCAGCCAATGTGCAACATAATGGACCAAAATACTTCTTTTGACTCTGCCTCTTTTGCATAGCTTTTTAACCATACAGGGTAGTCCTCAACTTAAATTGAGCCCAAAATTTCTATTGCTAAGCAAGACCTCTGTTAAGTGACTTGTGGTAGGTAGGTAGGTAAGGTAGGTAGGTAGGTAGGTATGTAGATATGCTGTAGATAGATGATAGATAGATAGATGATAGATAGATAGATAGATAGATAGATAGATAGATAGATAGATAGATAGATGATAGATAGATATAGATAGATAGATAGATAGATTGATAGATAGATATGCTGTAAATAGATAGATATGCTATAGATAGATGATAGATAGATTGATAGATAGATAGATAGATAGATAGATAGATAGATAGATAGATAGATAGATAGATAGATAGATAGGCTATAGATAGATAGGCGATAGATAGATGATAGATAGATAGATAGATATGCTGTAAATAGATAGATATGCTATAGATAGATGATAGATAGATAGATTGATAGATAGATAGATAGGATGATAGATAGAAGATAGATAGATGATAGATAGATAGATAGATAGATAGATAGATAGATAGATAGATAGATAGATAGATAGATAGGCTATAGATAGATAGGCGATAGATAGATGATAGATAGATAGATAGATAGATGATAGATAGATAGATAGATGATAGATAGATAGATAGATAGATAGATAGATAGATAGATATGCTGTAAATAGATAGATATGCTATAGATAGATGATAGATAGATAGATAGATAGATAGATAGGATGATAGATAGAAGATAGATAGATGATAGATAGATAGATAGATAGATAGATAGATAGATAGATAGATAGGCTATAGATAGATAGGCGATAGATAGATGATAGATAGATAGATAGATAGATGATAGATAGATAGATAGATAGATAGATAGATAGATAGATATGCTGTAAATAGATAGATATGCTATAGATAGATGATAGATAGATAGATAGATAGATAGATAGATAGGATGATAAATAGATGATAGATAGATAGGATACTGTAGATAGACAGACAGACAGATAGACATGTCACTTTTTCAGTGCCGTTATAATGGTCATTAAACAAACTGGTGAGTCAAGGTTTACCTATACATACATACATACATACATACATACATACATACATACATACACACACACACACACACACACCCCGCAGATACTTGGGCCACAGTTCTACCTGAGATCCAGACACGACACGTATTCGCAGATAGTGGATGGTTTAAAAATCACTAAATGAACTGTTTTAAGTCGTGGATTACCTGGACTAAACAATGACTGCTTTTTTTTTTTTTTTTTTGCCCTACAGGGAGGATAACGATGGATGGAATCTTCTCCCGGTTAAAACAACTGACCCCTGATGAGCTGAGAGAAGAGATACTCGAAGCCGGCCTGAAATGCGGGCCCATCACCCTGACCACCAGGTCCATCTTTGAGAAAAGATTGGCCCAGGCTTTGTGGGAGCAGCAAGGACCCTCCGTGGCCACGGCCCACTTTTCGAACGGCGTTCCTGGAACCGCTGCGGCCGATGGAAACCAGCCAGAATCGGGAAAAACAAACGGCCACCTTGCCTCTCCCGAGGAGGGTGATTTTGGCTACAGCATGGGCCTGAACCCTCCCGAGGAGGAGGCCCTGATGCGTGAAGCGAACGGCTCTCCCCTTCGTTCCCAGAATCCCTCCAAGGAGCCCCTGCTCTACTATGGGGTGTGTCCAGTGTATGACGACATATTGAGCAGAAATGGTAAGAGTTTCTTTTCTAAACATGCTTGAAATAGGTCCCTTCGGGGCCTCCTTCCTTGACAGTCGACTCCCTGAAACTCTGCCAGTTTGCTTGGTGCTGGATGGATCTTGTAGTCCCCAGCAGTATCGGACCTCCTGCAGCACGACTGCAGACGGTTCGCTGCCTGAAGAGTCCTGAGACTCCTTCATGTGAGACAAATGCCAACGAGGCTTAATAGATGGCTTTCTTACGGCCAGCAAATGAAAAATTCAACAGGAGGGCATCGATTTCCCGCGTTTAATGTGCACGCAGCGCCAGCGTGGTTGAATGACTTGAGAAGAAATGGGCCGCCGGAGGAGACCTTTTAGCGTGATAGCAATAAATACTCGGCATAAAAATAGCAGCGCTGCATTTTGAAGGATCGATGCTATTATTATTATTTTTCCCCAGGGATGTGGTACCCAAAGCTTAATGTTTATGGATTATGATTTTGAATTTGTTTGGTGTGTGCCTCCCCCCATGCAAAATTGGAACATTTGGGGTACAAAAATACTAAGCGGTGTGTGTGTCTCGCTCTCTCTTTACCAAAGAGAACAAGTGGATATATTGATGATGATTTAGTAATAGCTCAGGGATAGCTAACCTTTTTATCCTCGCATGCCCACACCCATAATGCAATGCAATGCACACGTGAGACGCACATCCCCCATGCTCCCCTGTGCATGTATGTGTGACCCACACGCTTCCCCCACACATGCATGCACAATACCCCCACCCTCCCTAACAGGCCTCCCTGAAGCCTCCTGGGACCCAAAACATGGCGCGGAGTGAGCGTGCTACTCTCTCCTGCCCCCTGCACATGCACACGTGACTCGGCCCTCCCACACATGTGCGTGCATCTCCCAGCTGGCCGGTGGGAGTCACGCGCGCTTGCACGGTGGAGCCGAGCTGGGCAGCGACTTGCATGCCCGCAGAGAGGGCAATAGGTTCACCATCACAGGTACAGCTCTAAGAGGAAGGAGATAATCCTGCATGGATCTTGAGCTTGCAAGCTGCTTCCATTTCTATCTGCTTGTTTTTGGAATCGCAAAAGATTTGTTTCTCTTCGTTAAAAGGAGCCCAGTTGCTTGTTACATCCAACACTGGCAATCTTCGGTTCTCTGAATTCAGGGATAGCCCCATAGGTTAAATCCATCTTGCCCAATTTTTCCAGGGACTGGTGTCTTCTTAAAAGACAGATTTTCCTCTCCTCCCGACTCTTAGCTCTTGCCTTACTTGGCCCTTCAGGCCGAATCCCCAGTTGTGAATTTAGGATTGGTTTGTTCCAACAAGATAAGATCAAGCTGTTAATTGCAACGACACAATCTTGAGCAGAAACGGACGAAATAACCAGGCCCCAGAAGATGCAACAGATACTTTGAGGCTCCTTACAACAATGCCGGAGGACATGAAAACATACACTGTAAATCTAATCACTTTTTTTTGATGTTGCCTGTGACTTGGAGCCACGGTTTTAAGCAAATTTAAGTTCCTTTCAAAGGATGGCTTGGTTCCTCAAGGAACAAAATTGACTTGCTGGTGAAAAAACAACCCAACATTGCATCATCATCTTAATGAGACGATTTTAACTCCATTTAGCTCTTGTTTTCCAGTATTGATGGTGTCCCGCGGCTTTAATTTAATTCCTCTTTGCAGTTTTGACTTAAAATTGATCGCTCAGGTACAAGGCCCTGGGAAAAAAATATATAGATGTGGTTCTGTGGTATCGTAGTTATTCCCCTCAAAGTAAAAATTCACCAAAAAAAGCAGATTTACCGTAATTGATC
Source organism: Natrix helvetica (assembly GCF_964273705.1). Taxonomy (NCBI): domain Eukaryota; kingdom Metazoa; phylum Chordata; class Lepidosauria; order Squamata; family Natricidae; genus Natrix; species Natrix helvetica. The sequence continues at coordinate 7,327,849 of NC_138564.1, forward strand.
TGCGTATTTTCTGTTGTAAATCGCCATCTCATAAAGCAGCTAAAAAAAGACTTGGGATTAAAAATAGAGGGACATATTTCTTGACTTGAGCATTGCCTTCTGTTTTCATCAGAAATTAATTTACTTCCCTGCTGTTGTGTCCCCCCCCCCTCCCCCAGAAAGGGTACATGTTTACGAGGACAAAAAAGAAGCTTTGCAAGCTGTAAAAATGATTAAGGGGTCACGTTTTAAAGCGTTCTCAAACAGAGAAGATGCAGAGAAATTTGCCAAAGGCGTATGTGATTACTTCCCGTCTCCAAACAAGTCTACCATCTCTCTGTCTCCTGTCAAAGTCTGTTCGGTCTTCGGTAGAGGTAAGCAAGAGGCTCCCTCCCCCCCATGTTTTATTTATTTTATTTATATAACATTCAATTTCCATCAAACAGCGTGTGATGGGCACAGTTATTTTTAAACAATCATAATCCACACATTTGTTATAGTCATCACAATAATATTGATAATATAACAATAATGCTTAACCTCTTCTTTAACAACTCTTCATATTAATATTTCCTCTTTTTATGTCTTTTCCTTTCTGGCTTCTGTTTGTGTTGTCCAGACATTGATAAAATACATCCCATATCAAAAAATTAATCAGTCTCCTCATTGTTTTTCCATTGCAGTGCAAAGTTTTTTAGTTAAACATTAAAAACATTGGACATAGTGTGACATTTCTGGCATACACGTTTCCATATAGTGATTAGATCTTGCAACAATTACATTTTATATCCATTACATAGGTATGTGTAGTCAGATTACCTGTCCGTTGATCCTTTCTTTAATATAATTAATAATCATACAAATACATATCCTTTTCCTACCTATCACACATTCTTAATATCATGTTCCCCAATTCTTAACCTGTCTGTGTTTTTCTGTCCCGGCTTTGAATCCGATGGTTGATTACACTTCCAGCATTTAGCAAATCTATCTTTATAGGTAAGCAGGAGGCTTAAGTGTGCTCCACAATGGCTTTTAGAGTTAAATGACTTTTACACTGATTTAAACGGCCGACTATTACGGTAGAGGAGGATGAGCTGTGCTTTAAAAATGAACTTGCAGCATTATGAAAAAAGAACAGCCTCTGAATCTCGAGAGAAGCTAATAAAAGTGGAGTCAGCTGTTAAGAGTTGCTTCGTAAGCTTACCTTCTAAGTAGGGCGTAAGAATGCTGGAAGTTACCGTTTAATCCTATTATAGAGGACCACAGATGCTGAGGCCTGCCTTAAGTGTTTTGAAAATTAAAATTTTAAATTCACACTTATTAAGTTGACGAATGAACCGGAAGCTAACGGGTACCGTTTCAAAGCCTTTGTACGTATAAGTAAGTTTGCATTTTGCGTTTTTGAGCCTGGTGTTGCATCAGGAGTGATGCTACTTATATCTCTTTTAACAGATGGCTTGTGCTCTCCTGAACTGGAAGCGGTCAGTAAAGAAAGAGCCAACAGTTATAAAAGCCCTCGCACCCAGGATTTGACTGCGAAGCTTCGGAAAGCCGTGGAGAAAGGAGATGAAAGTGCTTTCTTAGAACTCATCTGGAGTAATCCTCGCTATCTCATCGGCTCTGGAGACAATCCGACGATTGTCCAGGTAAAAAATAAAAGGGCGGGGGGGGGGGGGAGCTTGGCCATTCTCAACTGCAGGGCAAACAAATCCCTCCAGGCCTGATTATTAAAGAAAATATGTAGCTGCCTTGGGCCAGTCTTGGCATCAGAGCAGTTTATTTCTTTATTTGTATCCCACCTTTATTATCTTTACAAATAACTCAAGGTGAGGAACATACCTAATATTTCTTCCTCCTACCCCCCCCTCCCAACGATCCTGTGAGGTGGTTTAGGCTTAGAGAAAGGGACTGGCTCAAAGACACCCAGCCAGCTTTCATGCCTAAGGTGGGACTAGAACTCCCAGTCACCTGTTGACTTGCCCAAAGTCAACCACCTGGCTTTCATGCCTAAGGTGGGACTAGAACTCCCAGTCACCTGTTGACTGGCCCAAAGTCAACCGCCTGGCTTTCATGCCTAAGGTGGGACTAGAACTCCCAGTCACCTGTTGACTTGCCCAAAGTCAACCACCTGGCTTTCATGCCTAAGGTGGGACTAGAACTCCCAGTCACCTGTTGACTGGCCCAAAGTCAACCACTTGGCTTTCATGCCTAAGGTGGGACTAGAACTCCCAGTCACCTGTTGACTGGCCCAAAGTCTACCGCCTGGCTTTCATGCCTAAGGTAGGACTAGAACTCCCAGTCACCTGTTGACTTGCCCAAAGTCAACCACCTGGCTTTCATGCCTAAGGTGGGACTAGAACTCCCAGTCACCTGTTGACTGGCCCAAAGTCAACCGCCTGGCTTTCATGCCTAAGGTGGGACTAGAACTCCCAGTCACCTGTTGACTTGCCCAAAGTCAACCACCTGGCTTTCATGCCTAAGGTGGGACTAGAACTCCCAGTCACCTGTTGACTGGCCCAAAGTCAACCACTTGGCTTTCATGCCTAAGGTGGGACTAGAACTCCCAGTCACCTGTTGACTGGCCCAAAGTCTACCGCCTGGCTTTCATGCCTAAGGTAGGGCTAGAACTCCCAGTCACCTCTTGACTGGCCCAAAGTCAACCACTTGGCTTTCATGCCTAAAGTGGGACTAGAACTCCCAGTCACCTGTTGACTGGCCCAAAGTCAACCGCCTGGCTTTCATGCCTAAGGTGGGACTAGAACTCCCAGTCACCTGTTGACTGGCCCAAAGTCAACCGCCTGGCTTTCATGCCTAAAGTGGGACTAGAACTCCCAGTCACCTGTTGACTGGCCCAAAGTCAACCGCCTGGCTTTCATGCCTAAGGTGGGACTAGAACTCCCAGTCACCTGTTGACTGGCCCAAAGTCAACCGCCTGGCTTTCATGCCTAAAGTGGGACTAGAACTCCCAGTCACCTGTTGACTGGCCCAAAGTCTACCGCCTGGCTTTCATGCCTAAAGTGGGACTAGAACTCCCAGTCACCTGTTGACTGGCCCAAAGTCTACCGCCTGGCTTTCATGCCTAAGGTGGGGCTAGAACTCCCAGTCACCTGTTGACTTGCCCAAAGTCTACCGCCTGGCTTTCATGCCTAAGGTGGGACTAGAACTCCCAGTCACCTGTTGACTTGCCCAAAGTCAACCGCCTGGCTTTCATGCCTAAAGTGGGACTAGAACTCCCAGTCACCTGTTGACTGGCCCAAAGTCTACCGCCTGGCTTTCATGCCTAAGGTGGGGCTAGAACTCCCAGTCACCTGTTGACTTGCCCAAAGTCAACCGCCTGGCTTTCATGCCTAAAGTGGGACTAGAACTCCCAGTCACCTGTTGACTTGCCCAAAGTCTACCGCCTGGCTTTCATGCCTAAGGTGGGACTAGAACTCCCAGTCACCTGTTGACTTGCCCAAAGTCAACCGCCTGGCTTTCATGCCTAAAGTGGGACTAGAACTCCCAGTCACCTGTTGACTGGCCCAAAGTCTACCGCCTGGCTTTCATGCCTAAGGTGGGGCTAGAACTCCCAGTCACCTGGTGACTGGCCCAAAATCAACCACCTGGCTTTCGTGCCTAGGACTAGAACTCCCAGTCACTTGGTTTCTAGGCCAACACCCTAACCACTACACCAAACTGACTCCAAATACACCCATTTGATGTGACATCCAGTTTCTCTTTATTAGCTAATTTTGAGGCCGATAGCCGAGTCTGTGAGAAAAGCCCCCCAGGGGAAAAAAAAGGAAGTTACGTTTATGCTGGAGGGGAGGAATCCAAAATGGTGAAGACCTCTCGTTAAGTCTATCCCCGTTAAGGGACTAGAGTTGTGCAGCGGAAGTTAGTAACGAATAAGCCGTTGAATAGTCACTCACGGCCAACGAAGGTAAAACAAAGAATAGCTTTACTTGCGTAACAGAAATAGGATAGTCAGTCTCCAAACAGACTATCAGCAGTCTTGAAGTATATACAGTCTATTTACAACTCGTTGAATTTACAGTTGCTCAACTCACAATTCACCATGTTGACAGGTAACCTAGTTACAGACTAGCCACCATCCAATACACGGTCTTCTCTCCGATACAAGGCTCATACAGGGAGAGTCAGGAGAATCAGTAGCCATCTGTAATAGTTCCTCCTTCTATGGCTGCTTAAAGCAATTAGCCTCCAATTACATCTCTCTAGCATTTAAAGCAACAGATGCATTTGTTACAATCATGGCTTATATACATTGCCGAGCCAAGACTAGGGTGACATCCCTCACACCTCTGCTCTTTTTTCTAGGAGGGGTGTCGATACAACGTCATACATGTGGCAGCCAAGGAGAATCAACCCGGCATTTGCCGGCTGCTGTTGGACACTCTGGAAAACCCTGAGTTTATGCGGCTGATGTATCCCGACGATGACGACGTCATGTTGGAGAAGCGCATCAGTTACATAGTGGACCTTTATCTGAACACGCCAGATAAAATGGTGAGCCTCCCTTGGGTTTCACGCCGAAAGATTCGCAGTGAACCAAGGGCCATCTCGGACACATTCAGAGATGCTACCGGGCACATCTCCACTTAGAACCCAGGTCCATTCCATTGATTGATTTATAAATACATAATGCCACCCACAGGAGTGGTGCAATGGCCTAGTGGTGGAGCTCTCGTCTCACAATCAGGAGGCTGTGAGTTTGATCCTAGGGTAGAGGAAGATATTTCTTTCTCTGGGCACCACGAGAATAGAGCTGCTGAGCAGAACTCCACATTGGCAACCGGAAGGGCATCCGGCCATTAAAACACTGCTAGCTCCATTCAGTTGCCCAGATTCCTTCCCTTCAGGCTGGAAATACAGGCCTGTGATCAAAAGCTTTTCACCTGAAATGCCTCATTCCAAATTGAAGGAGAGTTGTCTAAAAATTCACTCCTGATTTGACTTCCGGCATTCTCTCTCTCTCTCACTCATTTCTACCGTCATCAAGAATCCATTGCTATCGTCCCTAAACTAGACTTTTAGAATAGAATAGAAACAATTTTGGGAGATAGACAGCAGATCCTCCCAATCCGCACAGGAACAGTGTATAATAATGGATTATTCATACGTTTATTTTTTTTGTAGGTATTTGATACTCCGCTGCACTTCGCTTGCAAGTTTGGGAATCCAGATGTGGTCAGTGTTCTTGCTTCCCATCCGGGCATCGTAAAGAATCCAAAAAATAAATACGGTCAAACTCCAGCAGATGTAAGTTGCATTCCAGCCATGTTCAGAAATGTCTTGATTTGACATTAAGAACACTTTACACTTCTGCAACTTTAAGACCTGTGGATTTCAATTCCCAGAATGCCTCAGCCAGCATGGCTGACTGAGGGGTTCTAGGAGTTGAAGTCCACAGCCTTAAAAGTTGCTGCTTTATAGCTCAATCCCCCTTTTAAGTACAAAATATGAGGCGACTTAGCTTAACTAATACACCTTATGCCTTCTTGCCTAACAGGTAATCTGTGAAAGGAACAAAAATAAATCGGCAGATCTGAAAACAAAAATCAGGGAACACTTAGAAGGTTCGTATTTCACGTTGGCGGTCTGTGGGGCATCGTTCTACCACATTGGCTTTGGGGCGATTCAAAAAACAAGTGGCACGACCCAAGACCCAAGGATATTTAATGTAGAAAAAAAATTTTTTTTTTTACTGCTATCAAACCAGCCGTATTTAAGCAAACAAATATCTTAAAATTTTAAATTTGAAAATGTGCAGGCAGTGAGGAAGTTGAGAAATATTTCTTTTTTTAAAAAAAGATTTTTTTAATTTTTTTGTTACATAATTAAAAATTCTTTTATGAACAAAGCATTGTCTGGATTTCCCCTTTAACATTTTCACATATACATAATACATTTGCCATTATATTTCCATTTGCAATTTTTGCCATATTACTTCTCGTATTTTCCAGCTTTTAATTTTTATTAGATGCATAAACAATATCATTTTTTCTTCCCTTTAAAGATAAACCAAATTCATCACTCCCTTTCCGTCTTATTTCCTACAAGTAACACGTGTCTTCAAATTCAGTTTTTTTACCTAGTAAGCATTTAACATAATTTAGAAGTATTAGAAGTATTAATTAATTAATTAGAAGTATTAACTTAGAAGTATTAATACAACTCACACACATCCTCATTAGATACATACCATTACTGTGTTTAAAATATTTCATTCCATTCGACTCATTTCATTTCATTCCACCCATCTTCCAATTCCTAGATTTTTCTTTTCCAAGTTGAGAAATATTTCATAACACCAGCAGCAGAGATGGGGGCAGATGTGTGGCAAATGTCCACCGGTTCCTTGGAGGCCCCCCCATCTGAATATCCCTTTTGTTCCTTTGTGAACCAGGTCAGTGTTACGTGCCCCTCTTCAGAGCGGAAGACAACGCCACTTCCCCCATGATTGGCGCCCCCTGGTCCCCAGATCAAACGGAGAGCAGCCCGCTCGCTTCTTTGCCCAGATACCTCGGCAGCCCCAAGGATCCAATGCTGACGGTGAGGGCGTACGCGGGGCCGCTGAGTCCCTCCAAGGTAAGAGGCTCTTTGCTGGAGCGCCACCTTCCGTTTGGATGTCTTATTGCGAGACACTGAGAATGAGGTGCATGGTGGCTCATTGGTGAAGACTCTCGCCTCCCATTCGGAAGGCGGAGAGTTAAATCCCAGGTGTCTCTTAGGCAGATGTTTCTTTTTTCTTTTTAAACAAGGTTTTTATTTTTTATTACAAATTTTAAAATCTTTTATAAACAAAAGTTCTCCGGGTTTTTCCCCTTTAACATTCTCTCATATACCGCATTTTTCGGAGTATAAGACCCACCTTTTTCCCTCAAAAAAGGGGGCTGAAAATCTGGGTGCGTCTTATACACTGAATACAGCATTTTTTGCCTCCCGAAACACCCCACCCCCCTTTGCAAAAATGGCTGTGCATAGCCTTACAGAGGCTTTCAGAGAGCTCCTGGGTGCTGTGGAAGGCAGAAATGAGTGAAAACGGGCCGTTTTTTGCTCAATTTCGCCCCTCAGGCCCCCACAAGCACTCTATAAGCCCCCCAAAGGCACTCTTTTGACAAAATACGGGTTGTTTTTGGGAGGTCTGCAGAGTGCAAAACCTTTTTAATTTGCCTCTTCGAAACTTTGGTGCATCTTATACTATGAAAAATATGGTACATAGTTCATTTTGCATCATAATTCTATTTCCAATTTCAGCCACATTCTACACTTCTTTCCATATTTTTCATCTTAAACTTATTTTTTTCTTAATGCATAAACATTTATTAATTGCCCCTTCAAAGTTAGACCGTATTATCATTTCATTTTCCATCTGTTGGTCTATGTTACTATAAGCAGCATACATCCTCAAATTCAGCTTTTACACCATAAGCATTTATTATAGGCAGGCGGGGCAGAGGCCGTCCTCAACATAGGACCACAGTTGAGCCCAAAATTTCTGTTGTTTAAGTGACATAGTTAAGCTTTGCTCCACTTTATGACCTTTCTCGCCACCGTTGCTAAGAGTCTCCCTGCAGTCGTGAAGTTAGTAGCATGGTTCTCATTTGAATCTGCCTTCTCCTTTGACTTTGCTTGTCAGAAGGATGCAAAAAGTTACCATCTCTCTCTCTCTCTCTCTCTCTCTCTCTCTCTCTCTCTCTCTCTCTCTCTCTCTCTCTCTCTCTCACTCTCTCACACACACACACACACACACACACACACACATATTTTGGTCATGTGACCACAGGGATGCTACAACGGTTATGTGTGAAACACGGTAATAAATCACATTTTTTCAGCACCATTGTAACTTCAAACAGTCGCCTAAGTGAATGGTTGTAAGTTGATGACTGCTTGTACATAAGTTAACAATAATAACAATGATAATAACTATTTAATAATATTATTATATTAATAATAATAATGATTTAACAGGCAGGGCTGTGCTACCCTGAAAGTAACACAGGTCCATAAATGGCTCACATGGAACTTGCTTCTCTTTCCTAAAGCGTCAGGGCCAGCTGGCTGTCAAAGTTGGATTTTGTTCCTTTCATCTCTCCTCTCCTCTCCCTTTCGACAGGCAGAAGATTTCCGCAGGCTTTGGAAGACTCCACCTCGCGAGAGGGCGGAATATTTCTACCACCTCCGAAAATCCGATTTGGAAAGAGGGGTCGAGCGAGTTGGAAGGTATTTCAGACTCGGTGGCCGAAGCCAAATAGCAAAAGGCAGGGAAGAGTTGGATTTCAACACGAAACGTTAAAAAAAAATTCTTTAAAACAAGCATGAGCATCAAATAGACTAGCAAAAGCTGCAAGTAATTATTATTATTACATCCCCTCTGGAGTGGTGGCTCACCAGCAGAGCTGGCAGCAGATTCAGACAGTGAGGAGGTTGGGGAGGAAGATGGGCCAGTCCTGGAGTCTGGGGAAGGCTCTGATGAGGGCTCTGTGTCGGAGGCAGAGAGGGGGCCAGGGCCGTCGGACAGTTATCAGCTGCCTTCAGAATCAGATATCAATGGGGCAGATGAACAGCTGGAGCCTGTTCCCAGTGTGCGCATGTGCAGAGCTTCCAGACGAAGGGAACAGCTAAAGAACAGGGGTCGACTTGGGAGTAAGGCCACAGGTGGACGATGAATGGCCCCTCCCAAAGGGAATAAAAGAGGGGAGAAAGGGGAGTGGAGTTTGCAGGAGACCATTAGTTCATTCCTGCATTCTTGCTGAAAAATATCAGCCTGGCCACTCTCCAACCCTGATAAAGGTCGGTAATTGTGACCTATCTTGAAAGACTGTGGGAGAGGAAAGACTTTGCTGGAGAGGATTCACTGTCAATTAAATAAAAGGGGTTTATCAGGACGAGGACTCAGCTTCATGCCACTGGGGAAGCCTCGGTCAGAACACAGGGTGGACAGACAGAAATGAAATGTCTGAGATGATTTCTTCTGTATGGTTTGATACAACCTCCATGGAACAGTCCTATAAGTTTTCTTATACAGGTAGTTCTCGACTTAGAAAAGTTCGTTCTGAGTTGCAACGGCACTGAAAAACGTTGGTGGGTTTTGTTTTCTTCCTTGATGTTCTGTGAACGCCTAAAACAAACTGCTGCATTTTAGCGTGCGAATGCGACAAACAAGAAAACTGGGCGTGGGATAGTTTCTGTGTCAAAGGGCAGTCCTGAGGCGGATCGTTTTTAAAAATGGTCCTTCTGTGAATTTGTGGTCCAAATTAATCTCGTACCGTCACACCAGTGATTCGTGTCCTCTCTCATTCATTGCAGGGAGTTGGCGCACGAGCTGGGGCTCCCGTGGGTCGAATACTGGGAATTCCTGGGCTGTTTTGTTGACTTGTCTTCCCAGGAGGGGCTAGGACGGTTAGAAGACCACCTGAGTCAACAAAAGGAAATGAGCAGAAATGCTCAGTTAGGAGAGAACGAGGCCCACAACAGACCTCCCCCGTCCCATGGTAAGGTTTTCTTTAAAGCTTCTTATTTTTTCATTTTCATGTATATACTGTTACATAACCAACATTATTTTGTATTCTTAAATATTTACGTCCATTTGTCTTACCATCAACCCCCAGAAACGGTTATTGGCTCTTCTGCTCTCCATACACCATGTTTGTTACCCTATCCATCACTTCCTTCTCCCTCTCTCCTCCTTCTCCCTACCTCCTTTCTTCCCTCTGTCGTCCTTCTCTTCTCTACTTTCCCTTCCTCTCTCCTTCTCCCCTCTCCCCTTTCCACTCCTCCTTTCTCCCCCCCCCACCTCTCTCTTCTTCCTTTTACCTCTCTCCTCTCTTCCACACTCTCCATCTATACAGTAGCAGAGTTGGAAGGGACCTTGGAGGTCTTCTAGTCCAACCCCCTGCCTAGGCAAGAAACCCTATACCGTTTCAGACAGATGGCTATCCAACATCTTCTTAAAGACTTCCAGTGTTGGGGCATTCACAACTTCTGGAGGCAATTTCTGTTCCACTGATTAGTTGTTCTAACTGTCAGGAAGTTTCTCCTCAGTTCTAAGTTGCTTTTTCTCCTTGATTAGTTTCCATCTCATTTACTTGGTGTATTTCAGCCTCTGAGCTGGCTCCATTTTATGTTGATGGTATTTATAATTTCATTTCAAGAAACATCTTTAATTTTAACATATATCCTCTTTTTTTTTTTGAAAGAAAACGAGTATACGCATATAGCAATTATATTTTTAAACCAGGCTGATGGTAAGATTGAAGGCTGAATAGGGACCTGAGTTAGGTGGTTTATTAAATAATTAAATCTCCAAAGCGTGCCTCTCATGTAATCACAATCCACTGCAGGGAATGGATGGGAGGGATTTTAATTTAAATGTAAAATAGATTCAGAGGAAACTTCAGCTCTCTTTAAATAGGAGCACCAAGAAACAGAAGCAGTATTCTCAAGATCAGGTGTGCCAGAGGTGGCACACAAAGCCCTCCATGTGGGCACACATGTACCATCTTCAACTCTTCTGGTTTTATAAGGGCAGGCCATCTGATCTTTGTGGGCACTGGAGCGCCTGAAAATGGCCTGAAAAATGGTCTGTTTTGGGTCATTTTTCAGGGTGTTTTTGACCCGAAAAACGGCCTGAAAAATGCCCGAAAAATGGGCCAAAAACAGGCAGTGCCAGCCAACTGGTCTTTGGGTGCCGAAAAGGTTCGCCATCACCGGGCTTATATAGTCAACCCGGAAGCCTCCACCTTGGTCCACCCCGTTTTCATTCCTGCTGTCGTTACAGGTAAAAGTAAAAACTGTAATTCCGTCTCCGTTGGCGCTTTCCTCGATGACGACGACATGAGTTTGGAGGAAGTCAAAAACAGGCAGAACGCGGCCAGGAATTACAGCCCCGTCATAGCCCCCAACGAACCGCCCACCATCGGTACCTTTGGGAGCTCCAAGTGCGACATTCTCTCCCTCGAACAGACGGGCACCATCATGCCAAGGACCAAAACCTCCCTCCGTCTGGCCGAAAAAGGAGACCCCCTCAGTAAAAACGGATACTGCAGTCCGGCCACTAGCGAGGATAGGACAGGAAACCACAGGCAGCATCCCAGCCAGGAGGAAAACTTTCAGTCCCCCGTGGGCAACTTAATGGATAAGTTTGATCAGCTCTCTTGCCAGGATCCGGCCGTGGCGAGGGAATGCCCGTCGGGCAAGAAAGCGGCAAAAACGTGGAAATGCCAGGAGCAACCGCCTAAAATGGGCTCCCTGCTTTCTAAAGCCGGGGCAGCTGCCAGGAAGAGCAAGGAGGTCAAAAGCAGAAAGGAAGACGGGGACCCCCAAGAGGCACTGAGACCCTCGGCGGAAACCGAGGTCAGGTCCGGGGAGAGAAACCCGCCGGGCGCTTTGGAATCGCAACCCGAGACGTCCGTTCCTGGTTTGCTAAAGACGCCTTCCTCGAACGGGAAAACCAAGCAGATGTTCCTTTTAGGGTACGAAAGGGGTTTGGGTGCAAAGAAAGGGGGCTTCGCAGCACGTGCGGGCTAATTCTGACAGCAGTTCAGCACTTTGAGGGTTCAAGGCTCAAGGTTGACTCAGCCTTCCATCTCTCCTAATTGTATCGAAAATTCTTCCTTCTTTTCGACGAAATGGGGACCCAGATTGTTGGGGGCAATATGCAGACTCTGTAAGTTGCTTAGAGGGCTGTAGAGCACTGGGAAGTCTAAGTGCTATTAGAATAGAATAGAATAGAATAGAAAAGAAAAGAATAGAAAAGAATAGTGTATAGTATAGTATAGTGTATAGTATAGAATAGAATAGTGTATAGTTAGTATAGTATAGTGTATAGTTAGTATAGAATAGAATAGAATAGAATAGAATAGTGTATAGTTAGTATAGTATAGTATAGTGTAGAATAATGTATAGTTAGTATAGTATAGAATAGTATATAGTTAGTATAGTATAGTGTAGAATAGTGTATAGTTAGTATAGAATAGAATAGAATAGTGTATAGTTAGTATAGTATAGAATAGTATAGAATAGTGTATAGTTAGTATAGTATAGAATAGTATATAGTTAGTATAGTATAGTATAGTGTAGAATAATGTATAGTTAGTATAGTATAGAATAGTATATAGTTAGTATAGAATAGAATAGAATAGAATAGTGCATAGTTAGTATAGTATAGTGTATAGTTAGTACAGTATAGTATAGAATAGTATATAGTTAGTATAGTATAGTATAGTGTAGAATAGTGTATAGTTAGTATAGAATAGAATAGAATAGTGTATAGTTAGTATAGTATAGAATAGTATAGAATAGTGTATAGTTAGTATAGTATAGAATAGTATATAGTTAGTATAGTATAGTATAGTGTAGAATAATGTATAGTTAGTATAGTATAGAATAGTATATAGTTAGTATAGAATAGAATAGAATAGAATAGTGCATAGTTAGTATAGTATAGTGTATAGTTAGTATAGTATAGTATAGAATAGTATATAGTTAGTATAGTATAGTGTAGAATAGTGTATAGTTAGTATAGAATAGAATAGAATAGTGTATAGTTAGTATAGTATAGTATAGAATAGTGTATAGTTAATATAGTATAGAATAGAATAGTGTATAGTTAGTATAGTATAGTGTATAGTTAGTATAGTATAGAATAGTGAATAGTTTAGTGTAGTATAGTATAGTATAGTAGTATTTTGTCATTGTACAAAATAAATACCACGAAATTGGTTTTAAAGTCTCACAGCCCAAGGATAGAAACTATCTTTAAACCTGTTTGTTTGGCTGGCTATACTTGGATGTCTTCTGCCTGATGGTAGCAGTGCAAAGAGACACTGACCAGGGTGTCAAATCATCTCTGAGTATCTCCCTTACTCTTCTGAAGCAGCGAGTCCTGGCGATGTCATCTATTTTTCCTTTTCCCCTTCCTTCCGTCCTTCCACCCCTCTATCCATGGTGCACAGTGGTTAGTGCAGTATTGAAGTCTGGCTCTGCCCAGTGCCTAGAGTTCAATCCTGACCGGTTGGAGATTTACTTCCGAGGTCAGTAAAATAAGGACTCAGATTGTTGGGGGCAAGAGGCTGGCTCTGTAAACCGCTTAGAAAGGGTTGTAAAAAAGCACCGTGAAGTGATAGATAAGTCTTAAGCGCTATTGCTACAGCCATTCATTTAGCAAGGTCGTAAAATCAGGTTTGACATCATAATGGACTTGCTGTGCAACAAACGTTCTGCTCCCAGTTGTGGTTGTAAGTTGAGGACTGCTGACATGACATGTAGCTTTACTACTATGACTAGGATAACGTGATGGGCATCTGTTTCTGTAAAACGGAAACGGTGGGTTTGACCCATTCATGGTTAACGTTGGACTCCAAACATCTGTGGTGCTTGCAG